>NC_080742.1:87965519-88268549 GCF_020826845.1 Diceros bicornis minor | reverse complement strand
TAAGGCAGAAAGCATTATTGGCAGTCAGGAGAATTCCTTCAAAATGTAAAGTGATCAATTGGCTGGGAAGATTTAATAACTGTAGTAATATAGTATAGCCTGAAATATAGCCTTAGAATATATATAGCAGAAATCAGAAACTGCAAGAAGTGGACAAATCCACAATCTAAATGGGATATTTTTAAACAGCTCTCTCAGTAATTGATATAAGAAGCAGACAGGATAGTTAGGTTATAAAATATTTGAACAACACGATGAACAAACTTCCCAGTGGATGTATAGAACCCATTATACCCAGTATTGGCAGACTACACATCCTTTTCAAGCATATGTGGATATTTGGGGGGGTGGGGGCTGGCGTGGAATTGACTGTATACTAGGTCATAAAACAAGTTTTAACAAATTTCAAAAGATTGAAATAAAAAGAGCATCTTTTCTGTCCATAATTCATTTTTATTGAAAATCATCATCAAGGGGGTAAAAATTAGGAAAAACTAAGATGTCATTGATTCTAAGATTCGCCATTATTTATTTTTGTATTTCTTCAATAAGATATGCTATTGATTATAAAATGCATCTCAATTTTCACATTTTTTTATACTTTAACATTTTTCAAATGATGAAATACAGTACATTTCCTGAGCTCCCTTCTATCAACTGTGGATGCAGTTTAGGTTCTATCAGTAAGGTGAATGGGATAAACTGAGTTTTAAATATTTAAAATGTATAAGACTTTTATGAAGAAGGGCAATTAAACTGCATTTAGAGACATAAAAGAAGACCTAAATAAATGAAGTTACATACCGTATACTAAGGATGGATTGGAAGACTGAGTATGGTAAAAATGTCAATTTTTCTCAAATTGATCAGTAGATTTATTGAAATCCAAATCCCTATAGGTTTTTCTGTGAAACTTGACAACTTCATTCAACAATTTCTATGGAAGTAAGAAGAGGCGAGAATTGTCGAGATGTTCTTAAAGAACCATAAGACAGGAAGACTTCTTTAAACCATTTTTTCACTCAACAAGTTTGAATACTTGTTATACGCTAGGCATTACTGGGCTCTAGTTATTACCTTGGTGAATATGAGACATGGCTCCCACCCATTCAAATTCACTTGTAGTGGTATCTAGGATTTTTAATAGACTGCTTCCAATATCAGATGAATGCCAGGACTACCAATAAACTTACCACTCTAATAATAATTATCTGATTTTTATATTTAAAATTTTTCTGGTTATATGAATTTTTTCTTTACATTTTGTTTAATTAGTTTTTGTTAATTTCTTTTAGCAGGAAGAAGCCTAGAAGTAGACAGGTTTTCCTTTAAATAGATCTTTAAGAATGCCAATTGGATTACAGCCCTGTTAGAAAGGGAGAGGAGGATCTGCTGCTGAATGATGTCAAGAGCAGTTACTATGCCCTTGGGGGGGGGTGACTTTGAGGGTCCCACGGGGATGGATTTTGAGGCCCAGCCTCAGGGGTATCTGAGGGGCCTATAAAAAGAAAAGAGAAGATGAATAACAAAATGACAGGTGATACTAAATAGGTAGAAGTTGCTAATGAATTTTATATGGTTATATGGGGTTAGGTGGATGCACATATGCTGCATGGCAAATTAGTTGGGAAAGGATGCACTTGCTGGAACAATTGCTTATGGTATTAAATAAATGAAGTTGGACTCCCAGACTCTTACTCTGCATAAAAATCAGTTCCTAGGAGATTAAAGATTAAATACAAAAAGACAAACTGAGAAAGCTTTTTTAAAAAGGGGGCATAATTACATGAGCTCAAGGCAGGGAAGGATTTCTTAAACAAGACTGAAAACACCATAAGAAATGAATAAATTTTACTACATGAAAAATAGAAACTTTTATTTGTTCAACTTCTTTTTATTAAGACCACCCCCCCTCCAAGAGGCTGAAAAGACAAAGCACAGGAGAAGATGTTTACAATACACATGTATTAGTAATCTATTGCTATGTAGTAAATTATCCCAAAACTTAGCAGCTGGAAACAACAAGCATTTATCTCACAGTTTCTGTGGGTCAGGAATCCGAGAGTAACTTAGTAAGGTGGTTCTGGCTCAGAGTCCCTCATGAGGCTGCAGTCAAGGTATCAGCCAGGTCTGCAGTTATCCCAAGGCTGGGCTAAGTGAGGATCTACTTCACTGCTCCCTCATGTGGATGTGGCAGGCCTCAGAAGATCCACTTCCAAATTCACTCTCATAGACCTCTTCACAGAGTCCCCTCACAGCATGGCAGCTGGCTTTCCATGAGTGAAAGATTCAGAAGAGAGTGAGAGAGACTTCTCAAGATGGAAGCCACAGTCTTTTTATAACTTAATCTTAGAAGTAACATCCCATCACTCTGCCATATTTTGTTTGGTAGAAGCAAGTCAGTAAGTCCAGCCCACACTCAAGGGGAGGAGATTGTACAAGCGCATGGATAGCAGGAGGTGAGGATCATTGGGGGCCATTTTAGAGGTTACCTACCACAAGGTATAATGAATGGACAACTGGTATGAAAAATATGCGTAAAGAACTATGAATCACTAAGACAAAGACAGAGCACCAAATAGAAAAAAGAACAAAAAACCTGAGCAGGCATTTGATAAGAAATTTAAATGAGCAATAAACATACAAAAAAGATCATTAACCTCATTAACAGGTAGGGGATAGAAATTAAACCACTAGAGACCATTTTATACAGACTAAATTGGCATAAATGAAACATCTGACAATATCAAGCATTGGTGAGGATCTGGAGCAGTGGAAACTCTTCTACTAATGGTGGGAGTGTAAATTGGAAGAACCACTGGAAAATAATAGGATGTCCTACAACCAGCAATACCACTCCTAGACAGTTACCCTAGACCAGTGGTTTTCAAACTTGACTGTTCATCAGAATCACCTGGAGGGCTTGTTAAAACAGACTGCTGGGCCCCACCCTTAGAGTTTCTGATTCAGTAGGAATGCAGTGGAGCCTGCTAGTTTGTAGTTCTAGCAAGTTCCCAGGTGGTGCTGATGCTTCTGGTTCAGGAATCATACTTCAAGAAACAACCATTGCCTTAGAGAATTGCGTGAATATGTAGACTAGAAAGCATATACAGTCATGCATTGCTTTACAACATGGATACGTTCTGAGAAATGTGTTGTTAGGCAGTTTCGTTGTGCAAACATCACAAACCTAGATAGTATAGCCTATTACACAGCTAGGCTATATGATACTAATCTTATGGGACCACCATCACATATGTGGTCTGTTGTTGACCAGAACATTGTTATGTGGCACGTGACTGTACTAGAATTATGAGGAAAATCAAAGGAATAATTATCACAAAAGTGATGAGTGCTAGTGACACAAAGTGGATATGATTGAGGAAGGACACATGGGAGGCTTTTAATATACTGGCAGTGCTCTGTTTCTTAACTTGGATTGTGGTTACATAGGGTTTGCTTTACAGTTATTATTTAAACTATAGATGTGTTTTTTAAACTCTTCTGTACATAAATTTATAATAAAAGAAAATTTACCTTAATTTCCATCTCTGATTACTAGCAGGGTTGAGTATGTTTTCAAATGTTTCTTGGCCTTTGGATTTTTCTTGAATTATTTGTGGATGTTTTATGCCCATTTATATATTGTGCTATTTGTTTTTTAAATTTATGTTTAGGTGTTCTGTATCATGGATATTATTCTTTATCCATTATACATCAAAAATATTTTCTTCCAGTCTTTGGTTATAAAGAAGTTTGTTGTTATTGTTTATTGGTCAAATTTATCCATCTTTTCCTTTATGGTTTTTGTTTCGTGTTTAGAAACCTTTTCATACCCAAGATTAAAAAAGATATTCTCTTATGTTGTCCTCTGATAAATTTAAAGTTATTAAAATTTTTGTTTAGGTATTTAAGCAGTCTGGTATTTATGTGAAGATATGAAGATATTTGGGGGGGATATAATTATCCTAACACCATTTGTGTACATACACTTTTTCTCTTTGGTTTGTGAAGCTACCTGTATTATATATCACATTCCCATGGGCCTTTTTCTGGGCTCTCTCTTGACCTGTTTGTCTATAACAGCACCAGGTCCACGCTGCTACCTTATACTGTGTCTTATTTTTTTGGTATTGCCAGTCTCTTTTCTTTGTTCATTTTGCACAAACGTATGCTCGTTTATTCATCCATGTGACTTTTCGAAGCAGATTGTCACGTTCCATAAAGAGTCCTATTGGGATTTTAATAGTGAGTGCATTAAATTTATATATTAATATAGGGACATATAAATTAGAGATTTACAATACAGAGTTTTCCAGTTCATGAACATGATCTTTATCTTCATGTACTTGGGTTTTCTTTTATTTCCTTGAATAAATGTTTGTAGTTTCAACATAATATTCTTGTACTTTGGGGAATGGAGGGTTAGTTTTATTCCTGGGAATCTTTTGTGCTACTGCAAATGAGATGTTTTTTAAAAAATATCTTACTGTTGGTGATATATAAGAAACCTGTTGGTTGTTTTCTATATTGGTTTTTGTATCTGATTCGTGTAGAACTCTTAGTACTTCTCAAGTTCATCAGTGGATTCTCCTGCATTTTTAACACTCATGTGTACAAATAGTGATTGTTAAACGTTTTGTTCCTTTCTCATCTTTTATGTCTTATTTTCCTTGTTCTAAGGCATTGCCTAGGGCCTTCCATACGGTATTTGATAGTTGCAGTGACGGCAGGCATCTTAATTTCTCCTGTCTTTAGTGGGAATGCTTCTATTATGCTTTGTGATTTAGTATAAACTTCTTGTAGACACTTATGTGAAATTTAAGAATGTTTCTTCCATTTCTGGTTTGCTGAGAGTTTTTAAAAAATTTTGTTTTCCACGGGCCAGCCCGGTGGCACAAGCGGTTAAGTGCGCGCGCTCCGCTGCGGCGGTCCGGGCTTCGCCGGTTTGGATCCTGGGTGCGCGCCAGCGCACCACTTGGCAAGCCATGCTGTGGCGGCGTCCCATATAAAGTGGAGGAAGATGGGAATGGATGTTAGCCCAGGGCCAGTCTTCCTCAGCAAAAAAAGAAAAGGATTGGCAGATGTTAGCTCAGGGCTGATCTTCCTCACACACACACACAAAATAAATAAAATTTTGTTTTCCAGCTTTATTGAGATATAATTATCACATAACATTGTGTAAGTTTAGGGTGTACAATGTGTTGATTCGATACATTTATAAATTGCAAAATGATACCACTGTTGTATTAGCTGCCACCTCCATCCAGTCACATAGTTACCATCTCTTTTTTGTGGTGAGAACATTTAAGGTCTACTCTATTCGCAACATTCAAGTATATGGTACAGTCTTATTAGCTATAATCACCATGCTGTACATTAGATCCCCAGACTTGTTAATCTTATAGCTGGAAGTTTGTACCCTTTGACCAGTGTCTGTCCATTTCCCCCATCCCTCAACCCCTGCTTTCTTTTTTCTCTGAGTTTGTCTTTTTTAGATTCCACATATAAATGATATCAAACAGTATTTGTCTTTCTCTGACTTATTTCACTTTTTAAATTTTTTTAATCATAAATGGGCATTGCATTTTGTCAGTTTTTTTTACATCTTTCAGCGTTTCTGAGTGAGTTTTAGATATAGATTTTTTTTTTTTTTTGTGATCAAGATCAGCCCTGAGCTAACATCCATGCCAGTCCTCTTCTTTTTCCTGAGGAAGACCGGCCCTGAGCTAACATCTATTGCCAGTCCTCCTTTTATTTCCCCAAAGCCCCAGTACGTAGTTGTACATATGTCATAGTTGCACATCCTTCTAGTTGCTATATGTGGGACGTCGCCTCAGCATGGCCGGACAAGCGGTGCGTCGGTGTGTGCCTGGGATCTGAACCCCGGGCCGCCGGTAGCGGAGCTCCCGCACTTAACTGCTAAGCCACGGGCCGGCCCTAGATATAGATCTTAAATACAGCATTTGTTTGGCTTTTGGTTTTTTGAGCCCAATAAAGTTTATCCCCTTTTTTTTAATCGATGAGTTTATATCATTTTTATTTTATTGATATGGCAGTTCTCCTATGTTATTATATTTTCTCTTTGGGGGCTTTGTTTTGTCTCATGGGTTTGTGTGTGTATTTGTTTCCCATCTAGTACTTTTTGACGGTTTATAGTCTTATTAATTCTGTTACTGACTACCTTTATAGATTTAATATCTGAAAACTTCCAATTTTTTGATTTGTCAAGATAATCAGGATTATCTTAACTTCTTGCTATTAAAGATAAGGAAGTCAGTGTACTTATACTCTCCCCCGCCCCCCAACTACCTTTCTTTTATCTCTTCATTCGAGTTATAAACCTTGTCAGTGAAAAAATAATGTGTTTATTTTTGTGATTTTAAGTCCCAAAATTATATGTTTGAATGGAATTAATATTTTCCTTTAATTCTTTAAAACCTTGACTTCTCGATTTCTGATTCTACTATTCACCTTTCATTGGCTGGATTTTGCTGTCAAGTAGTTCTGTTTTTTCCTGAGAATGGCTTCCTGAGTTTAACTTTCATCACCTTTATACCTGAACAGAACTTGGGTGGCTATAAAGTCCTTGGGTGATGTTTTTTTCTCCTTTGAAATCTGTAATACTTTCTCATTAGCTCTTTCTCTTCTAGCATTAAATATTGCTGGGGAGACAAGTCTTGAGACCAACCTGATTATTCTTCTGTTCCTTAGCCACGACATATACTAACTTCTCTAGGATAAAACTTTTTCTGGTACATTTTTTATGTTTTATTCCTAAGAGTATTATTTATGTATATGTCAGACTTTCTTCGTCTTCCACAATTAGTATTATTTCACATTTTCAGCTCTTTGTTCTTTTTCATTTCGTTAAATGTGACTTTTTCCTCTCCGGCTTATATTCCACGTCCCTGACAGCAGTGTCTGTTTCACTTCTTGCTTCCAGTGTGACTTCCATTTCTGAAATGGTCATTTTATCATCTTCCATTTCTTTCTTCAACCCTGCTAGCTCAGTTTTTATCTCCTTTTTCATCTATTTTTCAGTTTATCTTTTCAGAGTCCTTTTTGTTTTTAAAATGCGTTTGATAGTGATAGATGGAGATACATCAGACAATTCTTTTGTTTCTGCTTCCTTGACTGACTCCTCTGGTCTGTATTTTCACCTGACTTTTGCCTGTTATGTTTCTTTTCTCATCTGTCCCCCCCATCTTTTATTTATTGATGTAGAAAGAGGATGTTACAATTTATAGGCCTGGACCCCGTGCTGGATCCTTCTGTTTTATTCTCATCTTTGTGTTTGAATAGAGCACTTAGATTTGAGCCTGCTCTTTGCTCAAGAATGTTATGACGAAGAGGAGGGAGAATGTGCCTAGGCAGTAGTAAAGAAAGTTTGATTAAATTAGCATTTTCCAGAGGCCGGCCCGATGGTGCGGCTAAGTGCGCGCGCACTCTGCTTCAGCAGCCTGGGGTTCGCAGATTCGGATCCCAGGGGCGCACCGATGCACTGCTTGTCAAGCAGTGCTGTGGCGGCATCCCATATAAAGTAGAGGAAGATGTGCACAGATGTTAGCCCAGGGCCAATCTTCCTCACCAAAAAGAGGAGGTTTGGCATCGAATGTTAGCTCAGGGCTGATCTTCCTCACATACACACAGACAAAAATTAGAATTTTCCAAACTTTCTTGACTGTGGAACATTGCGTTTGTGTAGTGTGTGTTATACTATGAAACATTTAAGGAAATGCTGTTCTAATAGCAAACTCTATTGTTTCCCAGGAATGTGTCTGGTTGTTTCTTGCTCTTTGGCCTAGAATGCTCTATTCCTTCATCTTCCCCGGTATGCTGCCCCCCAATCTTTATTCAGTGGTTTCTTACTGAGAAACCTGTCCCACTCACTGGCCTCACTGGGAGGCCTTTGGAAATGTTTTGACTGTCGCACTGACTGGGGGATGCTATTTGGCATTTAATGCCCACAGGCCAAGGAACACAATGCACTAGAAGTCCTGCACAGCAAAGAATTGGCCCACCCAAAATACCACTTATATACCCCTTTGAGGACACTGTACTCATCAACATGTACTTGTCCTTTAAAACTCAGTTCTGGTTATCTTTCCAAGAAGCTTTCTCTAGCCACTTTTCCTCTCCTTCCTCCGTCACTCCCCTCCTTGATCACTTGAACTAACCACATTGTAGTATAGTTATGATTGTGTACCTATACCTTACTGTGAGCTCAAATCTCTGAGGGCAGAGACATTTGTATCCTTAGTACATGGCCTATAAATCTTTTAAAAATGCGTGTTACATGAATGCATTAATGAATGAATTGTACCTGTAATATAAATCAAAAGTGTGGTATGACTCTTCGAAAGCTACTGCTTTCTTATACTGCATCAATAATCTTGTGCATTTGTGGGAAATAATGATAATCCCACTGTGTTCTCATCACAAAATTTTCTTTTTGTTCAGGTATGGGTGACAGATTTTAGAGTAGTGTCTTGTTTTGATTTTGACCTTGGCTCCACATTGGAAACACCTGGGATGCTTTTAAAAATACAGATGTCTGAGTCCTTTCTCCAGAGGTACTGATTTTTGAGGATGAGGCCTGGGCATCTGCATTTTTAAAAGCTCCCCAGGTGACTTTTAATCTGCAGTCAGAATTGAAAACTATCATTTAGTGACACACTGATAAATAACATTTTTCCCAAATTGTTACATTCAATAAACGTAAGAGTGAGAAGTTACTAAATCATTGAGGAACAATGAAAGGAGTAGAGATTTTTAGCTTAGAAAAAAGTGAAAACTGAGCAGAACCTGTGAGTTCTTTTGAGGAGAAGGAACATCTCAGTCTTGCTCACCACTGTATCCTCTGCTCTCAGCAGAAGACTGAGCACATAGTAGAGATTTGGTAAATTTTGACTGAACAAAAGCATATATATCATTAGGTGTTTAAAAAATAGTTGCTGTAGAACTGAGATCATTTATTGATCCAGAAAAATGTTTTACAGTGATATGTGCCACTTAATTTTATAATTAATCAAAATAATGAACTGAATGTTTTAGCTCATTTATTATTTCATTTTATTAATTATTACTTTATGCCAGGCACTGAGGATCCCATTTGATTCTCAGATCAACTCTATGAAGTTTGTATCATTCAAATACTAGAGATATGTCATACTGGCTGTTTTGTAGATGAAGAAACTGACACTTGGGGGTTAAGTAACTTGCCCAAGGTTACAGAGCTAATAAGTAACAGAGCTGGAATTCTGATTTTAAAGCCTATGCTTTTAACTGCTATGCTGTACCATAAATCTTCACAAGAGCCCTAAGAGTTAGATATTGTAATTCCCGTTTTGTAGATGAAGTAGGTTTAGAAAAGTCATGCAAAACGTTTGCCAAGGGACATACAGCTTAAGTGGAGGATCTGGAATTTGGACCCAGGTATTGTGACTCCAGAGGCCATGCTCTTAACCATCATGTTATTGAATCCTCCCCACTTCTTATTGTATAATGTACAGCTACTGTTTTCATAAGGTTAATAACCACAATTGATAGCTCATGTTGTTCTCTTTATACCTTTTGGCACTTTCACTGGTTTTCTACTGATAGTTTTCAGTCTGGATTATTATTTTGAATCTGTTTAATCCCCTGGGCTATGCTTGTCCTAGGGAATAAAACATTTCTATACCAGGTTCTTTTCTTTTTAGCTAGGATTTTAAATTAGAATTTTGATAAACTCGCCTTATGTCAGTGTACTGATATCTCTGTTAGCTCTCATTGTTTGAATCCGTAATGTCTAGACTTTTAAAAATTTTGTACTCTATCAGTAAGAGTTTGAATACATTACACCCCCACTGCATCTGTTTTTTTTTTAAATTATGTGCGTACCACTGTACAAAAACGAATTTTTAAAGCTAGAAATGAAACAAGAATTTAAAAAATTGTGGTGGCTTTGTTTGTCTTTAGCTAATATCTCAGGCCATAACACCCTTAGGGCAAGCTTCATCATTAACAATAGTGGATACGCATCCATATTTTGAATAATCTGGATAATTTTTAAAAATTGGTGAGTTTTTTGTCAGATATGATTAGGTCGGTGTTTCTCAACCTGGGCGCTGTTGACATTTTAGCCTAGATAATTCTTGGTTGTGGAGGGCTGTTCTGTGCATTGTAGGATGGTTAGCAGCATCTCTCACCTCTAACCACAAGGTGCTAGTGGTACCTTCCCCTCAATTGTGACAATCAAAAATGTCACCAGACACTGCCAGATGTCTCGGGCTTTTAATCCTGTATTGTGACTGATGAACAGACAGCTTGTACTTGAACTAGGAATAGGCAGATTGTCAGCTTTGACTTTTTCTGTAGCAGTGGTAGTTTTATCTTCAGTATGAGGTTTGAGATTTGTTTGTAGGAATTCTTTTCAAACCACTTGTCTATTTTGTAAGGTTTACTTTAATTAAAACTAGATAATATAATCCTTACATTTACTTAACTCATTATGTGTAAGCTGTAGTATGACACGATAAGATGAATGGAGAACCCCACCGTTAAGTGCTCTGCAGTGTGGAATGCCCAGTCTTCAGCATAACTCTTGACCATATGTGACATATCTGTCTGATTTTAACCCTAAATGAGGGTGCCTGTGTAAATATTAAATATGAAAAATCTGAATTTTTCTTAATTTTCTAGATGAATACATTACTAAATAAAGTAGTCTGCCTACAACCCCAGTAAAGAGTCTCCTGTGTGCCCTCAGGTGTATGGGGACCTATTTTGTAAACCACAGGTTTGGCCATTGCATTATAACCTACGGTTCAGTTTGTGTTGCTGCAGCCATAGTACTCAAAAGGGAAAATAAAGTTCTCTTAACTGACCTCCACTTAACCAACTCATCACATTAACTGATGTTCCCCATTTAAGAAAATATTTGCTGTCAAATTAGGTGTGGGTCATATTTAAAGGAAAATCTCTGGCCCTACGTTAAAGATTGGAGAATGAACGTTCATTTTACAGTTTTAAGTTAAATGTTTAAGGTTTTACCGTTGCTTCTGATTCCCTGATTTAACTGATCTGTTCGGTTAATCAACCACCAGACTTTATTATGTTGAATAAAGAGGCTTCTTTTGCACCCACTTCAGTATTGCAATCGTGATGGTTTACCTTGTGGAGGTGGGATTACAGTTTCTCTTAGCACCCTACTTTTCTGGTCATCTAACCTCATAGCTAAATTATTACACAAAAAGTTTTCAAACTTCCTCTTTTGGAATGGCCATTTATTCTTTCAGACCCTTAGCTTCCTCCTTGCTGCCTTACAGGGGTTGTTGTGAGGGTATTAAATCGATCAGCAGTAGTTCAGACTCTAATTCCTTCTTGCCTATAATTGTAGCATGCTTTTAATGGGACTCTCTGCCTCTAGAACCTCTCTCGGGCTTATAGTTAACCTAAACATTGTTGCTAGAATAAACATCCTAAAATATATGTCTAATCAGATCAAAAGCCATTTATAACAATAAGAACTGCAATTTTTTTTTAATTACTAGATATGCTGGCTTAGATGTGGTCTCTGCAATCAGATGTCCACTAAACAAATTATCAAAAGATATGTATATATTTACACACACAAATTCTGAATTGTGATTATATACCCAAAGGAAAAGTATAGGGTGCTGAAGGAGTTTAATGAGTATCCAATATAGATTGGGAGGAGAGTGATCAGGAAAAGCCTCTCTGAGGAAGTGAGATCTAAAGCTTTCTTCTATGTAAAGAAGCTGCACTAGTTTGGAAAAGTGCTGGGCAAAGAGTTTTCCAGGAAAAAAGGAATAGCTAATAGCTTGTGTAAAGGCTTTGCCTAATGGAAGGCCATTGTGATTGAGTTTATTGAGTAAGGGATGGAGAGAATAGTGCCTGATGAGGCAGGAGGCAGGCAGGGGAAAATCATTTAGGATCTTGTATTCTGTGCTGAGAACTTTAGGTTATATTCTGAGTCATTGGGGAGCCATTAAAGGGTGTCAGCAGGGAGAGTGATGTGATCAGATTTGTGTTTTAGAGATTTCACTCTGACTGTGGAGAATGGATGAGAGAGCAATGGGAATAGGGCAAAAGAAGTAGGGAAACCAGTTAGAATGCCTCTGTAAGTAGTAGTTCAGGGAGAAAGGATAATAGTTTAGACCACAGTAATGACAGTAAACAAGATAACACATGAAATGATTGATTATTTCATAAAACCATTACAATAACCCTGCGAGGTATGAGCAGGATAAGATTTGGAATAAACATATCCAAGCCCATCTAGGAAATGGCAGTGTAAGGAATTGAAACCATGGATGTTGACCATTTGGCCCTTGTCTCAAAAATAAAATCCAAACTCCATTGAAGATTTTTCAGCCTACCTTTATTACCTTTATCTCCTCCTAAACTCTTATTCATCTATGCTGTAGCCAAACCAAACTATTGTAGTAGTTATCATGAACATACTTTGTACCCTGATAACACTGATGATTGTTTATTATGGCTGGAATACTCTCACCCCCACATACTTAACAAAATCCCAACTATCCTTTAGGATCCAGGTCAAACAGAAGCCTTCCAAATTTGCCTCCAGACCATTGTCCATATACCCCCTTTAATCAGAATAGTTTCTTTATATTATAGCATGTTAATTCTACAGATATTTATGTGATGAGTATGTGCTGGACACTATGTCTAGACATTGTGGACATATGTACAAAAATAGACACAGTCACAGTCACTATGGAACCTATAGTCTAGAGATAACACAGACCTTGAACGAAATCTATGCACACAAATATGTAATTATAAATTTTGATAAGTGATATGAAGGAATGGTAAAGGGTGCTTGTGGGTTCCTGAGACCCTTAGAGGGTCCTTGAGGTCAAGTATTTGCGACTGGTGAGTGGTGAACTAGGATTTATTTAAACTCAAGTATTATGACCACAGAGCCCATGCTCTTAGCCACTAGAAAGCTCTAGTGCTTCTCTCAATTTTGAGGGTGGAGCAGGAGATAAGCAAGATAGGAAATCTAGAAAGTATAAAGGAAAAGATTTACACACTTGAATATATAAAAAAATCAGAATTTTTATAAGAAAATAGTATACAAATAAAGGTGAAAGACGAATGATGCACAAGGGAAAAACTGGCACATAACAAAGGATTAACAGTCCTAATATATAAAGAGCTCTCACAAATTGATAAGAAAGTGATAATACATTAAAATGGACAAAGGATATAAACATAATTCATAAAAGAAGAAATACATATTAACAATAAATATCTGAGAAGGTACTCAAACTCATTAGTAGAAAAGAAAGTTGGTGTTAACAGTGAGATTGTTGTTTTTTGCCCATCAGTGTGGTAGAGGTGGGAAAAAAACAATGTCATCCAGTACTAGCTGGAATATAGGGAAATAGGCATCCTATCAGCACCTGTATGGGTATGATAGGATTGAGGGTGCTGATAAGATTTAGATACAGGTGCTGATAGGATTGAGAATTTCTACAGGCTTTGGGGAAAGTATATGTTAAGGTTTATTAAAAAAGTTTAAAACTATGTGTGTGTCTGTGTGTCCTTTGATCGAGCAATTGCCCTTAGGAAATCTATCCTTCAGAAATAAAAGCCCCAGTAAATGTATAACTGTGTAACTATTGTGTACTGAAGCATTGTTCAGCAAAATGTGCCAGCAACCTGAATGTGCATCTTTTAATGCATGGTTAACTCTGGTATATTCATATTATAGATTATTAGCCATTTATGAAAATAAATATCTTGATCTAGAGGATTGACCATAAAATTACCAGAACAGTGATAGTTGCCAAGTAATAATATATCTTTATTATTTATTATTTATTATTATACTCAAAAAGAGTATAATCCTCTTTTTGTTTTTAAAAAGAAAAAAGAGGCAGAGAGAAAAATACGGAAGAACATGACTCAAAGCATTAACATTGATTACTTCAGAGCCATAGGTTTGGAGGAAGGTGGAAGGGAAAAGTACTGATTTTTTTTTTTTAATGTCCTTATTTGACTTGGATGAAACAAGGGAGGGTGTGTGTGTGTGTATGTGTATGTGTGTGTGTAAGTCTGTGGAGGAAAGGGGGATGAATTGGTTTGGCATTAGTATTTTGCTTGCAAAATATAAAAGTCTTTCAAGTTTAGAATGTTAGATGTAGAATGTTGAGTGTATCTTTAGAACTGTCAAATATCTTCATTTTACTATTTATTTGGTGTGTGAACCACAGTTTGCTGGCCTATTTCTAAAATATGTGTAAGATCATAAAATACTCATTACTGTATATTAATGTTGAAAATTCTGCTTAAAGTATGATGGCATAAATTGGGTCTACCAAAAATAACCACAAAACTTCCTATAAGAATCAAGTTTCTCTGATATGTGAATATTAACTTTTAATAAGTAAGATTCCTTGTAATCTTATTTAAATAAGTAAATTTCAATAAACAGATTTTATCTTTAACCTTATTTTAATTTAGCTTGAATCTTATAAACTTAGCTTTAATTATATAAATTCTTTACCTGATTAATACTTGGTCTTGAAATGGAAAAAAAAATGTTACGGAGTGGCTACACTAATCCATTATGGCTTTAAATTCATATACAATTTAAAAAATTTGTAATTAGTTTTTCTTAAAAGTTGCCAAAAAATTTTAAAAATATGAAAGCATATGTAGTGCAGGGTAACTCCCATCCTGACAGAGCTCTAATCTTATTTCCCACATGTAACCACTGTCAGTGGTTTCTGTGTATCATTTCTGAATTTATCTGTACGAATATAAGCCAACTGTTCATGGACTTTAAAATGGCTGACTAAAGTCACTTTAAAGTGTGTGATAGTACGGTTTAAATTAATTTGCTCACAGAGTGGTCATTTTGATGACACAGTCTTCCTTTTTATTTCTCTTCAGCTGTATTTAATGGAGGGTTGGGGGTGGGGAAAAGCAAAGATAAACAGAAAAGTAAATCTGGCTGTTTGAGCTGTTTCATTCTTTTGCTCTCAACTTTTAAATTTTGGCTGTATTGATGATATAAATTATATTGGCTGTATTCTCTTCTATATTGGGAAAAAATACAGAATATTCAATTAATGCCTAGAATATTTCTGATCTAGGGAAACTTTTAAGTTTAACTTTTAATACTCACTAGATAGTTTTCCTTTCAATATTTTGAATTATTAGGGAAATGACACTTGTTTGGTTTCATTCATTTAACATAATTTTTTCTAGGTTCATCCATGTCGTAGCATGTATCAGTCCTTCATTCCTTTTTTCAAAATTGAGGTCAAATTCACATAACATAAAATAAGCCATTTTAAAGTGAACGGTTCAGTGGCATTTAGTGCATTCACAATGTTGCACAACCACCACACTTCTGTCTAGTTCGGAATACTATATTCGTCACTCTAAAATAAAACCCAGTACCCATTAAATAATTTTGCTCCCTTCCCTTCCCCCAGCTCCTAACTGCCGCCAATTTGCTTTCTGTTACTGTGGATATAGCTATTCTGAATATTTCGTATAAATGGAATCATATAATATATGACATTTTGTGTCTGGTTTCCTTCACTTTGCATAATGTTTTCCAGGTTTATCCACATTGTGCATTCCTTTTTATGGGTGAATAATATTCTGTTGTATCTGTATACCAGAATTTGTTTATCCTTTTATCCATTGATGGACATTTGGGGGTTATTTGTAACTTTTGGCTATTGTGAATAGTGCTGCTGTGAATATTGATGTGCACATATTTGAATACTTGTTTTCACTTCTTTTGGGTGTATACCTAGGAGTGGAATTTCTGGGTCATATGCTAATTCTGTGTTTTTTTGTTTTTTTTTTAAGAACCACCAAACTCTTTCTACAGCAGCTGCACCATTTTACATTCCCACCAGCAATGCATGAGGGTTCCAGTCTTCATATCCTTACCACCATTTGTTATTTTCTGGGGTTTTTTTGGTTTTGGGTTTTTGTTTTAATAGTAGCCATCCTAGTAGGTATGAGGTCATGTCTTGTGGTTTTGATTGGCATGTCCCTAATGACTACTGATTTTGAGCACCTTTTTAAGTGCTTGTTGGCCTTTTTGTATATCTTTGGAGAAATGTCTGTTCAAGTCCTTTCCCCATTTTTTAATTGGGAAGTCTTTGTTTTTGAGTTATAAGAATTCTTTTTTTTTTTTTTTTTAACTTTATTCCTTTCGTTTATTTATTTTTTGTGTGTGAGGAATATCAGCCCTGAGCTAACATCCATGCATATCCTACTCTTTTTGCTGAGGAAGACTGGCCCTGGGCTAACATCCATGCCCACCTTCCTCCACTTTATATGGGACGCGGCCACAGCATGGTCTGACAAGGGGTGTGTTAAGTGCGTGGCCGCGATCCGAACCCGGGCCGCCAGCAGCGGAGCGTGCGCGCTTAACCACTACGCCACGGGGCCGGCCCCTATAAGAATTCTTTATGTCTTCTGGATGCTAGACCCTTATCAGACATATGATTTACAAATATTTTCTTCTGTAGGTTGTCTTTTTACTTTCTTGATAATGTCCTTTGCACAAATGTTTTTAGTTTTGATGAAGTCTAATTTATATATATATTTTTCTTTTGTTGCTGGTGCTTTTGGTGTCATATCTAAGAATCCACTGTCAAATCCAAGGTCATTAAGATTTACCCTTTTGTTTGTTCAAAATGGTGGCTGCTCTGTCAACCTGAGTCCCTGAGTGACTGCAATAAACAGGGCTTCCCTCCCTACCTGAAATGGACATACAGCATGAATGAGAAATAAACCTTTTTTGTTTTAAGCCACAGAGATTGGGGATTCTTAAAACAGTCTAATGTAGCCTGTTCTGGCTGTTACATCTTCTCTGGAAACTGCCCATTGATGGAACTTCTGTCATAGGCCTTTAAACATTTAATGATATCAGTAGCTAATAATCGTGTTTTTAATTAGTCTTAAGCAATCTGCCAAGTGTTTTGTAAATATCTCACTAAATTCTTGCAGTTCTCCTATGAGAAAAGAAATATAATGAGGTAAGAACTTGCCCTATGGTCTGTCTCTTCTTTTCTCTATCTACTTTCACTTCTTGGTGATCTTATTCATTTTCATCGTTTTAAATATAATCTGTCATTTTTCACTGAATCTTGGATACCATTGATTGTAAGATGCACTGTTTTATGTACCACCAAAAAATGGTCAGACTATTTCACTACTTATTTTCACTTAAATTTTTATTTCATACTTACTGAAATAACCTTTTTAAAAAAGACTTATTTGCTTCACCAATATCAAATTTATGCTCAGCATCTCTTATTTCTATGCCTTTCTGTGTACATGATAACTTTTGTTTCAATGCAGAATTATACTGTAATCTTTCTGAAGGTATTTTAAAGAGGCAGTTAATCTCAACATATGTAATACCAGCAATGCACATAACTTAGTTGACTGATAACAGTGTGAATAGCCTTGATCAAATTGTGCATGCACAGGTGATGACAACTACATCATGCCCACCCCCTGGAGAACAGCAATTTTAAGATGTTCAGGTGCATTCTGATTTCAAAGATGTTATAATGTGAAGAAAAAAAAAATGTCTCAGAATGAGTGGAAAGCATGTTATTTCTCAACTCCCAAATTTATATCTCCAGCCCAGACCTCTTATTTAATTCTGGATGTGCATACCCAGCTCCTGTTTAATGTCACCACTCTTATTGTTTAATAGGCCTCTCAGGATGTTTGAAATAAATTTTCTAATTCTGCATGCTCTGCCCCCATCTCTTACTCCCAGTGTTCCTTCTGTGGTCTTTTCAATTTGGGGTTCTTAACATCCTTTGACTTCCTTACATCCTTTGTGGAGTCAGGGGCCGGCCCTGTGGCGTAGCAGTTAAATGCGTGTGCTCTGCTGCTGGCAGCTCGGGTTCGGATCCCGGGCACGCACCGTTGCACTGCTTGTCAGGCCATGCTGTGGCGGTGTCCCATATAAAGTGGAGGAAGATGGGCACAGATATTAGCCCAGGGCCAGTCTTCCTCAGCAAAAAGAGGAAGATTGGCATGGATGTTAGCTCAGGGCTGATCTTGCTCACCAAAAACAAAAACAAAAAACCTGTAGAGTCAAAGATGATGCCCTTCTGTCATAGCCCACATTCAATTCATCAGCAAATCCTACTGACCCCACCTTTATAATATATCCACGATCTGGCACATCTTACCATCTCTGCCAGCATCAGTTTGATAAGAGGCACCATCATATTTCATTTGGCAGTCATTTCCCATCTGATTTCTTGGCATCAACTCTTGCTCCCACTGTGGTCTGTTTTCAATATAGCAGCCATTTAAAAAATCTAAGTGGTCATGTTCCTTTCTTTTCTTAGAAAAATGTTTTTTTGAGATATAGTTCATATACCATACACATCACCCGTTTAAAGTGTATGATTCAATGGCTTTTTGTATGTTCACAGAGTTGTTCAACAGCTATCTCCAAAAACAGTTTTAGGGGCCGGCCCCGTGGCTTAGTGGTTAGGTGCGCGCGCTCTGCTACTGGCAGCCGGGGTTCGGATCCAGGGCGTACACCGACACACCGCTTGTCCGGCCATGCTGAGGCGGCGTCCCATGTACAGCAACTAGAAGGATGTGCAGCTATGACATACAACTATCTATTGGGACTTTGGGGAGAAAAAGGGAAAAAAAGGAGGAGGATTGGCAATAGATGTTAGCTCAGGGCCAGCCTTCCTCAGCAAAAAGAGGAGGATCGGCATGGATATTAGCTCAGGGCTGATCTTCCTCAATCAATCAATCAATCAATAAACAAACATACATACATACATAATCAATCAATCAAACCAAAATCAATTTTAGCATATTTTCATCAGTCCAGAAAAGAAACTCCACACCCCTTAGCCATTATCCCTCAATCCTTTTATTCTCCCCAGTTCTAGGCAATTACTAATCTAATTTCTGTCTCTATAGATTTTCCCTATTCTGGACATTTCATGTAAATGGAATCATACAATATGTGGTCCTTTGTGACTGGTTTCTTTCACTTAGTTTAGTGTTTTCAGGGTTTGTTCATGTTGTAGCATGTATCAGCATTTTATTTCTTTTTATTGCCAAATAATATTCAATTGAGTGGATATACCACATTTTATTTATTCATCAGTTGATAAACACTTGGGTTTGTTTCCCCTTTTTGGCTATTATGCATAATGCTGCAATGAACATTCATGTGCAAGTTTTTGTTGTATGTTGCTGTTGCTCTAACACAATGTGTTAATTATCTGTTGTGTTAACAAACCACCTGAAAGCTTAGTGCTTAAAACAACTACTGTGAGTCTGTGAGCAGGCTATTCTGGGCTGAGCTAACCTTGGTTAGGCTCTCTTATGTGTCTGAGACCAACTGGTGATTCTAGGTAAGCCAGCTGGACTAGGATGGCCTGGAATGGCACAACTTGGTTCTAGTAGGCTAGCTCAAGCATGTTCTTATAGCAAGACCGGGGTGTAAGAGAAAGCAAGTTCAGTTGTGCAAGAAGTGCATATTTTTGTTTTAAGCCTCTGCTTGGGTGATGTTTGCTAATATCCTATTGCCCAAAACAGGTTCCTTGGAAAAAAGCCCAGGGTCAGAGTGGAAAGGACTACAAAGTTATAGGGCAGAAGGTGTGTCTACAGAGAAGCCATTAATTGGGGTCATGAATGCAGTCAGCCTGTCACACACACCAATTTTGCTCCTACGTAATTCCTTTGCATTTGTTTCCCCTCTGGTTTCTTCTTTATATACGTGCATGGTGAGCTTGCTCCCTCACTCTCTCAGGTCTCTGGTCATATATTATCTTATCAATGAGACCTTCAAGTTTGACCACTTTACAATATTAATAGCCACTCACCTCCCTCCTGTTTCCCAGCTCTATTTTTCTCTATAACTTTTTATCACCGTCTGACGTTATGTATTTGTTTGTTTAGTGCTTGTCTTCCCTCAACTAGGTTGTATACTCCCTGAGGTCAGAGACTTTGGTTTAATTGTACCATCTTTATTGCCTAGAACCCTGGCACGTAGTAGTCACTCATTAAATATTTGTTGAATGAAGAAATGAATCTACATTGATCCACTTTAACTTAAATTCTAAGTATCTCAAAGTTCTCACCTGCCTTACATTGTGGAATGTGTACAGTATTAGAGGCTCTTGGTTAGAATACCAAATGATGGAATATTTCTTCTACTCACAGACACATAGACTATGCAATATATGAGAGTAGTTCTGCCACTTACTAGCTGTCTGATCTAGGCCAGGTTTTTTTTCACCTCTCTCCTCCCCTGTAAAATAAGGATAATGACAGTTCCAACCTCATTGAGTGGTTGGGAAGAGTTGAACAAGTTTCATATATACAAAGTGTGTAAACGGTGCCTGGTACAAAGTAAGCACTTTGTAAGATAGGTACAATTATTGCGTAGTATTCCTATCACCCGCTTGTTATTAGAGTACATGGCACAGGGAATTGGAAGCGTAAGAGATCTTATGTGGATGGAGAAATTATGAAGTCTGAAAACTGACAGTGTATTTTTTTGGAAGGGAAAAACACATAAAGCAAGTGAAATAGCCAGGTGATATTTTACACTGTGTGTGTTAGGTAACATTGTATCCTTAAGACAGTCACGTACCATGACGTGCTCTTCACAAAATATTATTCATTATTTCAGAGTTTACTAAAGAACACCTAAAACTAATGAGCATAATTTTAACTCTGTCTCTCTTGGGAGTCTTGTAAGTACATTCTAGATACCTTGGAGAGAAGGTAATTCATTACTTACACTGGATACCTTGGGGCATTAGGGCTTAATTCTCTCATGGAATGCCGGTTGAGAAAGAAAATATCTTGACTAAGATGGCTCCTATTTCTCTGACCTTATCTGTACTGTTACTTCTCTGACCTCAGTTGAACTCTCTTGAATGTGATTTCATCAGTCCGCTCTGGGGTTACCCAGAATAAAGAGTTTTTAATATTGTCTTGCAGCCAGCACCTATAAACTACTGCTTCATGCTAGTGTACCTAGGTGCTAGGAATAAAAACAGTGATCAGTGAGGTGTAGATCTCTCTCAGCTTCAACTGAGCTTGCAGTCCTAATAGGCCATTATGCCCCAGTTATTTACTTGTGACAGTGTTTTCCCGCAAAGTTTTGGTTTTAGAATCGTAGGATGTGGTGCTCTGGAATGGTGTCCCAACGTTTTGGAGAACTGAGAGTGACTTGGGTTAGGAGGTTACAATGAAAGAAAATTATGACTGAGGGAGATTGTACCAAAAGACAGGAAATATGATAGATACGTCATTAAGAGGTGTAAAAGTATTTGCAATTCAAAGTCCTGAATCTCTACTGTTTCTGTTGTTTCACACGATATGCATCTACATTTTCATTCAGTTTTGTTCCTTATCCAAATACAGTTCCATTCAATTCAGCTATATGTATGTCCTATAATATATGTTCTGTATATATATAGAATAGTAGTGGTGAGTAGTTGTTGAATTTTTAAAAGTTAAGTAAACTTAGTGATTTTATGGGCAGTTTAAAATAGTTAATTTGTGGTGCTGTTTTGTATTGTTTTTACCAGGATCCCTGAACCTCAGAGTTTACTTGCACTTAATTAGCCAGAAAAAAATTTTTGATCCTCTTATTCTGTTTCACATAATTTTAGATTAATTTCCAAGTTTAACTCAAAGTCAGGATTTTTTCTGCTTATTGATTTCATGAATACCACTTCCTTATTTTTATTTCTCATAGTCTACCTGTCCAAAGTAATTGTGGACTATGATCAACAAACTCTAAAATCCTCAACCTCTTCCTTAACCTTAAAAAGGTTCCAAATACCTGTCTGGCCCCTGATGATAGCACTTCTTAAGCCTTCTCAAGTGAAACTGTTTCTTCACCATCCACAGACTTCAGGACCAAGATATTAGTAAGAAATGACTATAAAAATTACTACTATCCTTGACTTTCTAGCCCCTCGCCCCTTTCATTTTATGGGCCTGATGAAATGCCAACTGCCCGCTGTCCCTCTGCCTGCTCTCAGGCAGTTGAATGTACTGCTTTAAATTTGTGCCATTAACCTCAGTAGGGCTTCACCCATGTCTGGGAGTGCTGCTGCCTCTTCACTTTCCCTGTAAGACTGCATTTCCATTCATTGCAAACCTCTCACAGCTCCCGCTTTCATCTTTGGACGTCACCTCAAACTTGATTGAGAAATTAGATGTAGCTGGCGTCGTCTTCTCACCACCAAATCTACAGACCTGTCAGCATTGGTCTGCATATTCTGTCTTCCTTTCACTTGTTATCAGAACCTTCTCTGACAGACCTCCCTCTTCTTGTGACACAAGTTCCATCTCCTCTTACTATCTTTAGGCCTTCTTTCCTGCAGTTAGCATCTCTCTTCACATCCTCAATTTCTCCCTCTCTACTGGATTTTCCCTTCAGCCAACAAATATGCTCCATTATCTCCCAGCCCTAATACATATGGAAATGTATGTAAATATGATGACCTAATATGTACAGATATGTAAATTCCATCCTTCTCCGTGTCTTCAAGCCACTATTTCTTGTTCTTATTCTTATCCAATAAATTTTCTTCACTGAATACTTCTTTTCCTACCTCAATGTCTGTTTCTTCTCAACCATTTTTGTGGTCTCTGTTCTTTACCAATCCTCTAATATTGGTGGCCCTAGAGTTGAGTCTTTTTTGCCTACACTTCCTCAGAGATCTGCTTATTAGTATGCTATGACATCTAAATGTATCTCCAGCCTCATCTCTCCTCCTGAGTTCTAAAATACGTAGGCAGCTGCCTCCTTGATCATTTAATCGACCTCTCCTGTTCATGACATAATGCTTGATTTCTCCCCCTCATGATTCCCTACTTCAGTAAATGGCATCATTGTCCACCCAAAATTCTGGAGTCAACCTTGATTCTTATTTTTCTCTCTCACCCCTCCCCCATGTCTAAGGCATTAGTGAGTCTTATTTTCTCTACCTCTAGAATATATCCCAGATTCACCAGTTTTTCTCCATCTCCACTGCTTCCATGTTAGTCAAAGCAATCATCTATTGCTTAGCTTATAACCATTGTCTCAACTGGTCTTCTCTGCATCCACTCTTGCCCCCCTATAATCCATTCTCCACTAGAGTGATATTTAGAGGCTCTCTAATATATGCTGCTCTGGATTTACATTGTCTAGAATTAAATGCTGACTCTGTCGTTTACCAGCTGTGTGGCTTTGAGCAGAACACTTAACACTTATGTGCCACAATATTCTCATCTATAAAATGGGGTGATAATTATCAATAATAATAATAAAATACCAATCAGATTATGTCTCACACACACACCCACACACACATACCCAACCTTGCTGTTGCACTTAGAATAAAATCCAAACTCCTTACTTACCATGGCTTTCAGGACCCTTTATAACCTGGCCCCTTACCTAATTTTTTTGACCCCTGCTTGTTATCAGTCTCCCCTTGCTTACTATACTGTAGCCACACTTCCTATCTTTAACTCTCTATTTTGAAACATGACTTTTTGTGGGATATTTTTTCCTTTTTTTTGCTTTGGTGAGGAAGACTGACCCTGAGCCATGGCTTGATGAGCGGTGTGTAGGTCTGTGCCCAGGATCCGAACCCATAAACCCCGGGCCACTGAAGCAGAGTGTGGGAATTTAACCACTATGCCGCCGGGCCAGCCTGTTTTCCTTTTTTTGCATCAGCTTATTCGTGTTCTGTTTTGTTTGTTTTGTTGTGTGTAAAGATAATGCCAATTTTTCTTTTTTAATCAATTGATGTTTTTTTACTTGGTGTATCATTTATCATTATAAATGCTAGGACCTAGTATATTTTTCTAGTTTTGTGGAAGATTGGTAAAATTACTAGAAGTAGAATGCTAAGTCAAAAGATAGGAGTGTTTTCAGATCTATGATTCCTATTGAGGTAAGTTTTTGAGACCTTATATGTCCAAAAAGGTTTTCATTTACCGTCATGCTTGATTGGTAGTTTGCCTGTGTGTAAAATTCGAGGTTCAAAATCATTTTTGCTCAGGACAATGAATGCGTTACTTCATTGTCTTTTCTTTTTAACAGCTTTATTGAGATATAATTCACATATCATAGAATGCACCCATATAAAGGGTACACTTCAGTGGTTTTTAATATATTCACAGATTGTGCAACTGTCACCACAGTCCACTGTAGAACATTTTCATCACCCCAAAAAGAACCCCCCAGAGAGCGGTCATTCCCCATTCCCACCAACCCCCTAGCCTTAGGCAAAAAGTAATCTACTTTCTGTCTCCATTCTCTTTTAATGTTGCTGATGAAAAGTTTGATGTCAAGTTAATTCTAGTGTGTGTGTGTGTGTGTGTGTGTGTGAGTGTGTGTGTGAGTGTGAGGAAGATCAGCCCTGAGCTAACATCCATGCCAGTCCTCCTCTTTTTGCTGAGGAAGACTGGCCCTGAGCTAACATCCGTGCCCATCTTCCTCCACTTTGTGTGGGACACTACTACAGCATGGCCTGACAAGTGATGCATTGGTGAGCGCCCGGGATCCGAACCCGGGCTGCCAGCAGCGGAGCATGCGCACTTAACCGCTATGCCATGGGGCCGGCCCCCAAGTTAATTCTAATTATTATGTAGGAATCTTTTAGGGCTTTTTTCTTTTCTTTTTTTTTTGTGAGGAAGATCAGCCCTGTGCTAACATCTGTCAATCCTCCTCTTTTTTTGCTGAGGAAGACTGGCCCTGAGCTAACATCCACGCCCATCTTCCTCCACTTATATGGGACGCCGCCACAGCATGGCTTGCCAAGCAGTGCGTTGGTGCGCACCTGGGATCTGAACCGGCAAACCCCAGGCCACCGCAGCGGAGCGCACGCACTTAACCGCTTGTGCCACCGGGCCGACCCAGAGCTTTCTTTTTTAATATCGAATTTCTGAAACTTAATCAGGGAAACTAGGATTTATTTGGATATTAGTCTTTTTTACTCATCCACCTTAGACCTCACTGAGCCCTTTCAGCCAGAATCCTGATGTTCTTTCCCTTTGGTCAAAATATTATTTCTTCTATTTTCTTCATTTAAAACTCCTATTAAATGAATTTTGAACCGCCCCTATATGTTCTTAACATCTCAACTTTTTACTTCTATTATCCATCTCTGTTTTGGTTTGTTTTTACTCTGCTTTCTGGGAAGTTTCTTTTTTTTCTTTTTTGTTTTGGTTAGCAAGACTGGCCCTGAGCCAACATCTGTTGCCAGTCTTCCTCTTTTTGCTGAGGAAGATTGCCCCTGAGCTAACATCTTCCTCTATTTTGTATGTGGGATGCCTCCGTAGCGTGGCTTGATGAGCGGTGCATAGGTCCATGCCCAGGATTTGAACCCTGGGCCGCCAAAGCAGAGCGTGTAAACTTAACCACTGTGCCACCGGGCCTGCCCCTCTGGGAAGTTTCTTTAACTTTATATTACAAATCACTACCATGGTCTTTACCAATGCTCATTCTGTTGTTTTTCTCTTCTAAATTTTTTCCCCATAATAATGTTTCCGTTTTCTCCTTGCCCAGTCATTCTGTTTGTTCATTGTGATCTTTCTCTTTTCTCCTGTTGGATTTTCACAGTGTCTTGTGATGCTTTTTTTTTATTGAGGTGTAATTGACATATAACATTATATTAGTTTCAGGCATAAAACATAATTTGAAATTTGTATATATTGTGAAATGATCACCACGATACATCTTGTTAATATCCACTACCACACACTTACAATTTTTTTTCTTGTGATGAAAGTTTTTAAGATCTACCCTCTTAGCAAGTTTCAAATATAGAGTATAGTATTATTAACTATAGTCACCATACTGTACGTGTCTTGTGATTCTTGACTGTCGGTTCATATTTCATGAATAAAGGACTAAGTTGATTACAGTAGAGAGCTTTGCAGTTACACAGGACTAGGCTTCTTTTCTAAATGAGAAATCTAACTGTTGGTTCTCTGTAAGTCTTGTGTGTTCATTGGCTGGCTTTCTTCTAGGGCGCAGGGATTGGAGTAGGTGGGTTTAGGGCCACCCCAGTTACAAAAGTAAGGACAGCTTTAGTATGTTTTATTTCTGGAAGGAGCTAACCAACTCACCACCTCAATTTCCTTCTTCCTTCCTTCCTATTTCAAGCATATAGAAAAGTATAGAGAATAATATAAGGACTGTCATGTACCCATTACTCAACTTTGTTGAATTGTGTCTTTTATCATATTTGCTTCAGATTTTTTAAACAAATAAAAAATTATAGTCACAGATAAAGCACCTTATAGATAATGACGAAGCTTATTTTAGATTCTGTTCCCTGCTCACTCGCTCGCTCTCTCTCTTCCTCCCCCCTCCCTTCTCCCTCTCTCTAGCCCTCTCTCTCTCTCTCTTTAGAGGTAACCATTATCCTGAATTTAGTGTTTATCATACCCATGCATTTTTCTCTATTTTTGCCATGGGTATATATCCGTAACCAATATCAACTGCATGTTTTAAAGCTGTACATATCCTGGAACTTGCTTTTTTCGCTCAATATTGCGTTTTTGAGATGTATCCATGTTGATATATTTGCTCTAATTCTTCATTTTGACATATATAGTATTCCACTATACAAATATATCAGAGTTTGCCCATTTTTCTCTTAGGGAATATTGAGTTGGTTCCAGTATTTTGCCATTATAAACATTGCTGCAATAAATATGTCTCATATGTATGTTAATATATAATAGCTAGATGATAGGAAAATGCCCATCTTCAGCTTTACTAGATACTGCCAGTTTACTCTCAAACATTTATACTGTGCTTACCTGTAGAGTAGAAGAGCACCTATTGCTGTACATGGTTGCCAACTCTTGGTATTATTAGACCTAAATCTTTTGCCAATCTCATGGATGTGAAATGGTTTCTCGTTTTACTTTGCATTTCTTTGATTACTAGTGAGGTTATTTATTTTATCATGTGTTTATTGGATATTCTGAATTCTCTTTAGTGAACTACCTGTTCATAAATCCTTTGCCCAAATATTTTTCTTTTGGATTTTTTGAGCTTTTCCAAAAGGATAGCCAGTTACTCCAGCATTATTTATTTATTTATTTATTTATTTATTTATTTATTTATTTATTTATTTATTTATTTATTTATAATTTTATTTATTTCTCCCAAAGCCCCAGTAGATAGTTGTACGTCATAGCTGTACATTCTTCTAGTTGCTGTATGTGGAACTCGGCCTCAGCATGGCCAGAGAAGCGGTGCGTCGGTGTGCACCCGGGATCCGAACCCAGGCTGCCAGCAGTGGAGCCCGAGCACTTAACCGCCAAGCCAAGGGGCCGGCCCACTCCAGCATTATTTATTATATAGTTCACGCTGTCCCCCACTAAATTATAACACCAACACAAACTATATGCCATGATTATAAATACCTGTGCCTCTGTTTCTGAGCCCTCTGTTTAGTCCCTTCACTCTGTTTCTCTATCCCTGTACCATACTATTGCTTTATAAGTCTAGCTGTCTGGTAATACCAGTCTTAACTCTCTTTATTATTCAAAATAGTTAAAAGACTATCATTTTACAGTGCTTCCATAAGAATTTTAGAATCAATTTGTCAAATTCCATGGAAAAAAATCTCTCTTGGGATTTAGTTTATTGCACTGCATTGAATTAATATGGGGAAAATTGAGATCATTATGATACTGAGTCTTCACATAAAAGAGCATTTATGTAAGTCTGTGTGAAGTGAAGCGGGCTCATGTATACATGTACATGTTGTATGGTGTAAATGTGAAATAAAATTTAGTGGAGAAAAATAAGTAAGTACCAGAGCATAACAATCCCGTGAGCTCTGTTATCTCCATATAGATGTGTTCTTAGGCTAGACATAACTAGAATTAATATACCATGGAAAGGGCTCCTGTGTAATAACTGGGGCTTTGAGGCTGGTGAAATGGCTGTATTAGAAAGGGGAAGGATCCTGAGCTCTGTGGCTGTTATCAGCCTTTTCTTGCATGGAGTGAACTCAGACCTGCTGACTCATCTTCTTGATAGGCTACCAAAAGAGGGGACTCGCGAATCATCTGAGTTTGTCTCTTCTCAGTCTTCTTTTGTGCACTTGCATATTATTTTTTTGTTTTCTCTACAAAGGTCTTGCAAATCTTTTGCTCGATTTATGCCTTGATTCTTTATGGGTTTTGTTGCTATTGTGAAAGTCATCTTTTTTTTACATAAATCTGGCTCATGCATTGGAACACTTTTTAATGTTTGCATTCCTGATCTTATATCCACTAATCTTGCTAAACTCTTAAATTAGTCTTTATGGTTAATAGTTATTCGTCCTAATGGTTTATAGTTTCTCTTGTGTTTTTCTATAGATAGCATGTTTCTTACAAATAAATTTTTATCTCTACCATTCCAATTCTTATATCTCTTTTCATATCTTATCTCCATACTATTAACTATAACCTCCTGTATATCATAGCAATGATATAGGCACCCTTGTCTTATTCCTGACCTTTCACTGTAATGTTTTGCTGCAGGTTTCTTGTAGGTATATTTTATTAATGTAAAAGATCCCTATTTCTAACATTCTAAGATTTTTTTCAATAAGTAAATGTTGAATTTTTCAAAAATATATTCAAATTTTGTTACTGATTTCTAAATTAATTGCATCATGCTAAAGGAATATGGCCTGTATGATAACAATTTTTTGTATTTATAAAACTTGCATTGTGGCCTAGAATGTGACTGGTGTAGGTGAAAAGGAAGAATAACAAAACTTGATCAATTCTATGAAAGTCAGAAAAGCAAGAAAAGGCAGTGTAAGTAGAAAGCACGTAATAAGATGGTAGAAATAAATCAGTTACAAAAAATGTAAATGAATTAAATTCTCTGGTTAAAACATAGCCGAATATGTTTAAAACAAAACAAGCTAACAAAAAAAATATATCTATAGTTCATTTATAGGAGATACACAGTGGTTGAAAGTAAAAGGGTGAGAAAGGACATACCAGGCAAATAGTGGTAAAATGCTGATTTAGATAGGTTAACATAAGATAAATTAGACATTAAGAGAAAAAGCATTGTTGAGGAGAAAGGGGGCCACTACTTATCGTTAAAAGAAAAAGAAAAAAGTGTAGTGTAAAAGAAAAAATTTTGTTTCCCATGGCATGATTTATTAAAGAGACCAGGAAAGTTGTCCTGGAATGTCCCACATTTTGGATTTGTCTTCTGTTATGGCTTTGACTTCTAATGAGAAGGTAAATGACTTATAGAATGTCTCACATTCCATATTTGTGTGATTATTTCATTGTGGTGCTTTTAGCATATTTCTTTATCCCCTATATTTCTTTTAAACTAGAAACTAAGTATAAAGGTTTGGTTAGATTCTATTTAAATGTTTTGCAAGTATACTTCATGGGTGACAGATAATGTGTCATTTATGTTGCATCACATTAAGAGTCACTTGTCAGGCTGTCCCACTGCTAATGATTCTCAGCCGCATCTCTCCTTGTAAAGGTTTGTTTTCCCTTTGTCTTTAATCTGTGGGGAAGTACTTTGGCACTATATGAGTATCCTGTTTTTCATCAACTTTTTACCTCATGGTTTTGCTGTCCTTTGATCCTTTCCTGAATCAGTTATTTCATATTAGCTGGCATTGTTTTGTAAAGAAGAGCTTCCTACTTCAAATGGGAATAATTTCCTAAAAAGGGAGGATAAATGCATAATTCTTTTCCATTAATGTTTAATTTTCTAAAGATGTAACTGTAGGTGGCAAATGTGTCTCACCAAACACTTTTTGTTTTTATGGACTAGTGAGTTTTTATTTTTTTTTTATGTATGCATAATTAAAGTCTTTTTTTGCTGAAAATCTCCCTAATTTTGCCAGTAGGAGTCCCTTCGAGCTGGCTCATGTATTGTTTTGACATCTGTCTGGCACAGCAAGATGTTCCAGGATCCCTCTTCTTGAATAATGGATGGATTTTAGAATGCTTTAGTGCTGCCCATTTCTTCCCTTAGTTTTAGTCATTGTTTTTGTTGTTGTTATTTTGTATAGTCTATGGTTATTTAGATTTACCCTCATGTTTATTAGTGTCTAGGGTCCCCATTTGTATTAGTTTCCTATGGCTGCAAATTACCACAAAGTTGGTGGTTTACAACATCATAAATATATTCTCTTAACAATTCTGGAAGTCTGAAATGGGTTTCACTAGGCCAAAGGCAGGTGTCATAAAGGCTGTGCTCCCTCTGAGCACATTTCCTTGCCTTTTCCAGCTTCTAGAGCTGCATTCCTTGCGTTCCTTGACTCATGGCCCCTTCTTCCAACTTCAAGGTCAGCAGTTGTAGCATCTTCCTATTTCTCTGGTAGGTGTTCGCATTGCCTAATCCTCTGTGGTAAAATCTAATCCTCTGTGGTAAAATCTACCTCCAATTTCCATTTTATAAGGACACTTTTGATTACATTTAGGACCTACCCACATAATTCAGGATCCCTAACTCAAGATACTTAATTACATCTGCAAAATTCTTTTTTCATATAAGGTATCATTTATAGGTTCTGGGTTTTAGGATGTAGACATCTTGGGGGCTGTTATTCGGCCTACTTTGCTGTTTTTTCTTTTGTATTGTTCTAGGTTCAGTTTCCTATTTCTAGGTTGTTAGCTATTTTCTTTCTGCACCTTGAAGTCATTTCATTATCTTCTGGTTTCTTTTTACTGTTGCTAAGGAGTATGCTGTCAATCTAATCTGTCTGTCTTTTCCTTTGGTTGACTTTAAGAATTTTTATGCACTTTCACTTCCATCTGTCTGGTTGTGGATTTAGTTTTATCTGTTATGGCCAGGACTCATTGTGCTACTCTGGGTATTTTTCATTTTCAACTGTTTTGGAAAATTATGGCCATCTTCTGGTCAGGTATCTCTCCCATTCTCTGTTTACCTTATGGATTTACTAATTCTATTCTTCATGTCTTTCATTTTTTCCATTCACTTCTCTCTGCCTTTTGGCTGATTTTCTCTGAATCACCTTCTAGTTCTTTAATTCTCTTTTCAGCTCTAATCTGTTTACTTCAACTGAGGTTTTATTTTAGTGAGTATATGATTCCAAATTCAGGTCTTTATAATTTCCTCATGCTTCCTTTTTATATGTGTTGTCTTTAGCTTGGAGATCTAGAGTTATCTCAGTGGAAACTTCCTCTTATATTTTTGTCTGCAATTTATTAGCTTTCATTTCTTTGTTAAGCTGTTTATATTTGTTCTCTATTTTACAGGAATTATTCAGAATTTTTTCCACTGAATAGATGCTCTGGCCTTCTTGCTTTCAGTACTATGATTCTTTTAACAATTTTCTTGAAATTGTAGGACCATGTCTCTCTCTTTTTAAAATTTTTTACCTTTGGTAATAATCATTTGTTTTTTTGGCATCTATTAGACTAGTCTCGTAATTTTCTCCTTGGATCTATTAATATTAAGTATTATGTTATTGGAGTACTAATGAATGACTATCCTTGCATTAAAAATATATATATATAGTACTGAATTATATTTAAGAGTTTAATGTCTATTCTCAGAGGTTGGATTATTTCGTGGTTTTATTTTTTTGTATTTGTCAAGTTTTGACATCCAAATTTTGCTAGCTTCATAAAATGAATTTGGAAGGTTTTTAAAAATATACTATCACCTATTAGTACTTGATATTATATATTTTTTAAAGGTTTGATAGAAACCAATCATATAATAATCTGAACCTGATACCTTTTTATTGGGAGGAGAGGAGCCAGTGGCTTTAGTTTTCTTGTACTGTTGCTACTGTACAGTTCCTTCCATGGCAGTTTGTCTGCATTTATATTTTAACATAGGCATCTTCTGAGCTAGGCTTTAAAAAAAAATCTCAACCGTTCTTGGAATTGGGTATTTTGCCATTTGTAAAGATCAGAAATGATCAATTGTTTACTAAGATTGCCTGGTTTTAATTGCCGTGGTCTACCGAAGAGATCAAAACAGAAAATCTTCTAGTCCCTTTCTTGAAGTTTTTTGTTTTTGTTTTTAATTCTTTCATTTCTCTTTTATGATTGTTGTAGCAGATTTTTTTGTTTTTCCAAGAAGGCATTTTAAGGCCAAAAGTATATATCTACTTTTAGCTTTATAATATCTTATTCTATTTTTTAATATATTTCTATTTTATAAGTATCATCAAAGTTTTTTCTCTTACTCTTCTGGGGAAAGCTGAAAGAATTTTCCCTCCTAGATTCATCTTCTCTAATTCCAGCTACGACTTGTGATTTTTCTTCATTCTTTGGATATAAAATTACTTTTGTTTGGGAAGATAAGAAATCTGACTTACAGACATTCATGGTCTGATCCTGCCCTACCTAACCAATCTTATCATTTTCTATTCCCCCGCAAGAAAATTTCATTCTAATCAACTCAGTCTCCTCATTTACCCCCTTCATTCCCCTTCTCTAATTTTTTTTTCCCCCTTTTTCTCTCCTATCCCTTGGGGGAGTGGTTCTTTATCGTAACTACACATGAGTTTTTATCTGTGGAGCTTAAAAAAAAAAAAAGACTGTGGATGATAGAGTCCTTAATTTACTGGACTAGAAAGAATTACTGAACTAGGATTAACTTTTTTCTCTCTTATTCTATTCTGAAGACACTTTAAATCTTATCTCTATGGGCCGGCCCTGTGGCTTAGCGGTTAAGTGCGCACGCTCCGCTACTGGTGGCCTGGGTTTGGATCCCGGGCGCGCACCAACACACCGCTTCTCCGGCCATGCTGAGGCCGCGTCCCACGTACAGCAACTAGAAGGATGTGCAGCTATGACATACAACTGTCTGCTGGAGCTTTGGGGAAAAAAAAGGAGGAGGATTGGCAATAGATGTTAGCTCAGAGCCAGTCTTCCTCATCAAAAAGAGGATTAGCATGGATGTTAGCTCAAGGCTGATCTTCCTCACAAAAAAAATAAATAAATAAATAAATCTTATCTCTAGCATTAGTTGAATACGTGTTATGGCTAAGACACCAAGGTAAGTGATGAGGGGACAAAAGATGAATAAAACATTTTTGTGATCTCAAAGTAGCTGATAGTTATGAAAACATAGTCTATTTTAAGATATTAAATTCTTACTATAAAGCAATTCTGCCTGGGTTGTCAATAAACTCATCATAAAGGGATAATCTGAAGAAGGTATTCTTTTTTTTTTTCCAGCAGGTGTGTGTGTGTGTGTGTGTGTATATATAAATATATATATATATATATATATATATATATATATATATATATATATATGAGTGCTTATTGTATGCTAGGCATTGTTCTAGGCTCTGGGGGTGCATCAGATAACAAAACAGGACAATATCCCTGCCTTCCTATACTTTATTTTACTGGAGGAATGGGGAAGACATATGCCATTAACAGAATAAACAAAATATATATAGTAGGGTGGTCAGGTGTCCTGTGGAGAAAATAATGTTAAGAAATGGGATAGAAACTGACTCTCTGCTTGTGGGAGTTGGGAGGGATAGGGAGGTTGTTGCCATTAGATGGTCAAAGAACACATTGATAAGATGACATTGGAATAAAGACATGAGTGAAGATGGTAAGGTAGCAAACAGTGTGGAAATCTCAAGAGAAGAGCATTACAGGAAGAAGGAATACTCAAATACAAAGATCCTGCCTTAGGAGCATACTTGGCATGTTCAGTGAGGCCAAGTATGATTGAAGAGGGGTGGATGAGGGGAAGAATAGTAAGAGGTGAGGACAGACAGATAGCAGAGGGCTAGGTCATGTAATGTTTTGTAGATTGTTGTAAATGCTTTGGTTATTTTTGCTTGGGAAGCTATTGGAGGGTTTTGAGCAGAAGAATGCCATGTGATCTGAAGTTATAGTTTTAAAAGATTACTCTAGCTGCTGTGCCATTTTAGAAGTAAAACAGGAGAGACCATTTCAGAGACTATTGGAATAAAGAGAGATACGATGGTGGCTTGGAACAGGGTGATAAATGGTAGAGAAGGTGAGTAATTATCTGATTCTGCGTGTATTTTGATTTGGAGATGGATTGGATGTCAGGTGTGAGAAAAAGAGAGTCGAGAATGAACTAAAGTTTTTGGTTTGAGCAGCTTAAAGATTGGAGTTCATCATTTACTGAGATAAAGAAACTATAGGAAAAACCGGTTTTGGGGGTATTAGGGCTAGATCAGAAATTAGTCTTTGAACATGTTAAGTTTGAGATGCCTATTAGTTTTCTTACTAGAGACGTTTAGTGGGCAGTTGGACAAAAAGAGTATGAAGTTGGGAGGACAGAGCTGTATTTAAAAATTGGGGCTTCATCAGTCCATATTTGGCATATAAAGTCACAAGATTGGATAAGATCACCTAGGGAGTAAATGTAGCTAGAGAAGAGAAGACAACTAATACTTTTGGGGGATGCGAGAAATTAGCAAAGGAGTCATAAAGGAAAATTTTATAATGTCTGACTTAAGAAAAAATTTGAAACTTCTATCGTTGTTTCTCAAACTTTAATATGAATCATTTTGTTAAAGTTCAGTAGGTCTGAGGTGGAGCCTGAGGTTCTGCTGTTCTAACAAACTTCCAAGAGATTATGCTGCTGCTTGTCTATGGACCACACTTTGAGTAGCAAGACTTTATGTGACAAAAGAGACATAAAGTGAAAAACAAGGGAAGACTGAAACATTTGTAGGAGAATAATAATTAATATCCAGAATTTCCAGAATAAAGGGTACCTGTAAATCAACAAGAAAAACAATAGAATTAAAGGGAGAAACAATATGGATAGGGAATTTTCCAAAAAGAAACTTAAATGGCCAATACACGTGATAAATGCTCAACTTTCTGAGACATACAACTTAAAAACAACAAGATCACCTTTTCCCCTTCAGATTGGCAAAAGTTTAGAAGTTTGATAATACCCAGTGTTGGTGGGATTGTGGGGAAAAGGGTGGACTCATACCCTGTGGATAGGAGTATGACTTGGTACATTTTTTCATTTGGAAGGCCATTTGGCATATTTATTAAATTTTTAAATGTGCATATCCTTCAATTCAGGAACCCTATGTCTTGATATCTAAAAGGAAAACTTGCACCTTTGCCCAGAAAGGCAGTTCAGAATTATTCATTGAAGCATTGTTTGAAGTTGAGAAAAATAGAATAATCTAAATGTCCTCTCGTAAGGGAATTATTAAATAAACCAAGGAAAAAACACCAAAACCTGAAACCCCTTTGCTCACTTATTCCCCCTTGTACATTTTTAAATTATCTCACGTTTTTTCATTATGACTTTAAGTAGTTTAAAAGGCCATAATTTCTAGTGTGTATTATATTTATGTTAAATACGTTTTTGGTCACACCTTAAAATTGCAGGTTTAGATCATTCAGTTTATAGAAAGTATCTACCATATAGTGTAATTTGTAAAGCAGGTTCTCAAACCACTCAGATAAATTGGACTCATTTTTATTCAAGAAAAAAAAAATCTTGTCTTCTTATTTATCTTAAAATATACATGTTAATATGTACCTGTGTTGTAACCACCAGATTTCTGAATTCTAGAAGGCTGGCTGGGTAAATGGATAAGGCTTGGAGCCTTGCCAAGAATTTGTTTCACTGATAAAAAAAGATCTTGCTCTTAATTTTTTTCCACTTTTTCTCTCAAGGGATTTTCCCTCTTATTTATTTGTTGGGTACTTTGGAGTTAATACGTATCAGAACAGTGCACTTTAGTGGGATTTGAGATGGATAAGGACTTTGCCTTTCTTTTATAAAGTGGAGAATTACAAAATGGTGATTTTCAAAGGAGAGGAAAAAAGGAGAACTAAAGCAGATCAATTAGGAAGAGTACAAATAGACATTGAGGATCTGGAAATTGATTTTCCTAAACTTATCCATATCCATCTAACCCTCAGGTTACTGTTGAAGCTTGAAGACCACTGAAATAAGTAGTCTCGTCATAGCATTATTGTGAATGAATGTATCTATACTTAATACAGCCATCTAAAAGGATGCTTATACAACCATTTAAAAGGAGTAAAAAATATACATGTATTGACCTGGAAAGAATTCTGAGGCATGTTGCTCAGTGAAAAAGCAATTGTTAAAAATATTTTTATATGTAGTATTTATATGATTTGTATATTTTATATATGTATGTGTTTTTTACTTGAGTAAAAAGATGTGGAAGGATGCATACCAAACTGTAAACAACACTTACCTGTTTGGCAGGGGGCCCAGGAATGTGGGAAAGGTGAAAAGAGATTTTTATCATTTATTCTGAATACTCATATATTATTTGACTCTTTTATAGTTGAGAATATATTGTGTTACTAGTATAGAAAAAAATTTTAAGATGTTTACTAATAAAAGGGAGAAACCACTATACTAAACCATTTCTAAGGTCTCTAAGCTCTAAATTTCAAGGAACACTGGCAGTTACTGCACTATTTTAATGGAAATATTAGAATATTTATAATTCATATCTTAAATGATTTTTATGTGAATTCTTTTAAAATATTTTTTAGGTATGGAATATCAAACAAATGATTAAATTGACACAGGAACATATAGAGGCCCTATTGGACAAATTTGGTGGGGAGCATAATCCACCATCAATATATCTGGAGGTAAGCTTTTGAGTATCATATCTGTAATTTTGAGAAGAAAAAAATGAATATATAAAAAAGCATTTGTACTGATAATATTGGTTATCTTAGGAGGTGGGATTAGAAACAGACATGTGAAGAGAGAATTAGTTTTGTCTTTATTATACTTCTTAATCTTATTTCACTTGTTAAAATAAATATGTAGTATTTTATAATTTGGAAAATGTCAAAACTAAGGGAGAAGTTGTATATAAACTTGAAAGTATTACTCTGGTAAAAAACTTATTAAAAGAGAGAGAGAAGGCTTTCTGTTGTGATGGTCAGCAAACTAGTTACCATATTAGAAAACGGGAAGAATTTTGTAAATTATCTTTTTTCCTGAACAAATTGTCCCCCCCAAATTGGTTTTTGCTTCCTTTTTTCTTTCTTTCTTTTTTTTTTTTTTTTACACGTGCATCAGTGATTCCTTTGAGGAAATCACAAGTCTCAGGTTTTTACTTCCTTATAGATAAAATTTACAATATTTAGATAGCTCGAAATTGCTTACCTTTACTGTTTAATAGTGCCTTGAGACTTTCGTATCAAGCCTTGAGCATCATTGTAAATTTGAGTTAGTCATTATTTTTAATCCTATGAGGTAGTAGTTACTGTTATAATCACAAATAAGCTTTCTTGGCATTAGTTTCCTTATGTAAGTCACTCAGGTTCCACATCGAACAAACTGTTATGGAATCTAGGCAGTCAGGCTCCATGGCCCACACTGCTTACCACTACACTACGTGCTGCCTGTCTCTATAAAAGCTGGCTCCAACTGTAATCACTAGTCATACAGGGAGATAACCCTAAATTACAAATGATCAGGTTACCATTTACCTTCAAGTGCCAGAGATTTTTATGCATCGATTGACAGACTTGTAAACTAAATTTCTAATTTAGTAATCTAGTTACTTTAAAGGGCAAGTTAAACCTTCAGTATTTCATGAGACAGTAAGTTTGCATTTCTAAAATAAACTTCGAAGTTTGGAAATAACTGCTAATAAGCTATTCTTTTCTTCATATGGCTTATCCCAGAGCATACTGCCAGTTAGTAACATAGCAGTGTGCCCTGAATATTAGTCAGTGTACTTTCTAATATCCCGTGCTATCTGTTTTACTTGTGTGTTTGAGGAGGACAAGCAGAGGTGTCATAAGGAAACAAATAGTCTTGGTGAAAATAGTAATTCTTTGTTCGTCAGAATTAGACAACTTAACCAGCAGTTTTTCTGACAACCATTTCTGTGTCTTGGGAGACTTTTCCCCACCCTCAAATGTAATAATTTGCATCAATAACCATGCCTCATTTTAGCAGGGATTAACTCCCCCGTCCACACACACATTCTTCAGGCTTTTTACTGTGTGAGTTACGCTAACTAGGACGGTCTACAGCAGACCATACCTCATAGGTTATGTCATTAACATGTAGATTCTTTTTTTTTTATAATTTTATTTATTTTTTTTCCCCAAAGCCCCAGTATATAGTTGTATGTCATAGCTGCACATCCTTCTAGTTGCTGTATGTGGGACACGGCCTCAGCATGGTGGGAGAAATGGTGCGTTGGTGCACACCCGGGGTCCGAACCCGGGCCGCCAGTAGTGGAGCGCACGCACTCAGCTGCTAAGCCACGGGGCCGGCCCAACATGTAGATTCTTATTCTTGGGGACTAACACTAAATAGTTTGTCTGTAGAAGGCAGTATAATATAGTGGTAAAGATGAACCATGGAATCACACAGACTGTATGTTTGAATCCTAGCTGTGCCTTAATTTCTGCAGACAGGTTACCTAAACTCCCCATACCTCACCTCATTGGTAAAATGGGAATAATATCACACGTGGTAATTTAAGGATTAATTGAGTTTATAATTATGAAATAGCATAAATCCTGACATATGTTAAGTGCTCCATAAATCTTGGATTCATTCATTCAACAGATATTTATTGAGTACCTGCTAACATTTGTACTTTTCTAGGCTCTGGGATATAGCAATTAAAAACAAAAAACAAAAATCTCTGCCTTCAGGCAGCTTATATTTTAATCAGGGGAGGTTATTACAGACAGTAAATATATGAGTTAAAACATTGAACTTTTCCCCATTTGATGTACTATGAAGAGGAGCCTGGCTGGAAATGACAGTATTCTTCCCTGGGGCAAGTTGACCAGGCCCAGGGAAAAGACCTGTGGGTACTGATATTTGAAGGCCCTTCAGTGAAAAACCAGGTCTGCTGGTTACCTGCTGAGACCCACCATTCTCCGTTCTGTCTCTATGAATTTGATTATTCTAGGAATCTCATACAAGTGGAATTATACAATATTTGTCCTTTTGTGACTGGTTTATTTCACTTAGCATAATGTCTTCAGGGTTCATCCATGTTGTAGCATGTGTCAAAATTTCCTTCCTATTTAAAGCTGAATAACATCCCATTTTATGTGTATACCATGTTTTGTTTCTCCATTCATCTATCGATGGATACTCATCAGTGGGTGGTTGTTTCCACCTTTTGGTTATTGTGAATAATGCTGCTATGAACATGGGTGTACATGTGTTGAGTCCCTCATTTTACTTCTTTTGGGTATATACCCAGAAGTAGAATTACTGAATCATATGGTAATTCTATATTTAATTTTTTAGGAATTGCCATATTCTTTTCGACACCAGCTGCATTTTACATTCCCACTAGCAATACATAAGAGCTCCAATTACTCCACCTCCTTGCCAATGCTTGTTATTTTCTGTTTTGTTTTGTTTTTATAATAGCCATCCTAATGAATGTGAAGTGGTATCTCATTGTGGTTTGATTTGCATTTTTCTGGTGACTTAATGATGTTCAGCATCTTTTATTTATTTATTTTTGTGAGGAAGATCAGCCCAGAGCTAACATCCGTGCTAATCCTCCTCTTTTTGCTGAGGAAGACAGGCTCTGAGCTAACATCTATTGCCAATCCTCCTCCTTTTTTTTCCCCAAAGCCACAGTAGATAGTTGTATGTCATAGTTGCACATTCTTCTAATGTTCAGCATCTTTTTATGTGCTTATTGGCCTGTATTTCTTCTGTGGAGAAATGCCTATTCAAGTCCTTTGCCCATATTTTAATTGAGTTGTTTGTTTTTTTGTTGTTGAGTTGTAGGAGTTCTTTATATATTCTGAATATCAATCCTAATCAGATATATGATTTGCAAATATTTTCTCCCATTCGGTGGGTTCCCTTTTCACTCTGTTCATAGTGTCTTTTGATGCAGAAAAGTTTTTTATTTTGATAAAGTTTAAGTTATCTATTTTTCCTCTTGTTGCGTGTGCCTTTGGTGTCATATCCAAGAAATCATTCCCAAATCCAATGTCATGAAGCTTTTCTCCTGTGTTTTCTTCTAAGAGTCTTACAGTTTTAGCTCTTATGTTTAGTTCTTTGATCCATTTTGAGTTAATTTTTGTATATAGCATAAGGTAAGGGTCCAACTTCATTCTTTTGCGTGTGTATATCCAGTTCTCCAAGCACCATTTGGAAATATCCTGTTGAAGGGATATTTTGACATGTGCCCTTGTCAAAAATCATTTGACCATATATGCAGGAATTTATTTCTGGGCTCTTTATTCTATTCCATTGGTCTGTCTGTCTTAACTTTATTCTAGTACCACACTGATTGGATTCCTCTAGCTTTGTCATAAGTTTTGAAATCAGGAAATGTGAGACTTTCAACTTTGTTCTGCCTTTTCAAGATTATTTTGGCTACTTGGGATCCCTTGAGATTCCATATGAATTTCAGGATGAATTTTTCTATGTCTGCAAACACATTGGGATTTTGATATGGATTGCATTGAATCTTTGAGTAGCATTGATATCTTAAGAGTCCTTAACTCTTAAATATGAATGGACAACTAAGAATATCCAGGTATTTGAAGAAGATAGGACAGGAAAGATAGGAAAGATAGGAAAGATAATGGCAGAAATAGTCAGAAGGAACTCAGAAACAGTGCAGAAAACAGAAGAAAACTTGAAAATAACTATGATTAACATCAGAGATAAGATATAGTAATGTGTTCCTGTTCGGTGGCTGTACTAAAGAAGCGAAAGTATTAGAAAGCAAGAAAGAGCTCTTGGAAATTAAAATGGTAAATTAGAATAGTATAGCAGAAAACTTAAATGTATATGTGTGTGTCTGTGCGTATAAATAAACAAATAAATGTTGTAAGATATAAAGTTAGGGAAATGTTCCAGAAAGAATAAAAACAGAGATGGAAAATATTAGAGGAAAGACGGGAAAAATTAGAGAATAAATCTAGGAGATCTATAATAATTACAAATGCTTCTAGCTGCAAGAAACAGAAACATCCAATAACAAGTTGTCCAAACAAACAGAGGTTTTATTTTTCGCTCCCATAACAGGAAGCATGCAGGTAAATTATTCTAAGATTGGTTCTACAGCTCAACGTTGTCAGACGCTGGGGTGGATCTCTGCGGTCTTTTTGGCTTTTCTGTCATGACTGCAGTAGATCTGAGAATCATGCCCTCAAACAATGCCTGAAAGCAGGAAGGCAGGGATCACAGAGGTTCTCTTGTGTACTGAGCTCTTTCAAGGAGGAAAATCTTTCCCAGAAATTTCCTACAAGTCTTTCCTTTACATCTTAACGACCAGATTGGAGTCACATACACCCCTAGACCAGTGACTATGCTTACATTTCCTGAAATAAGAGGCTAGAAAGTAAAAATTTTTCAGTATTCACAGTGTAGCTTCAGATTAGTGTGTGCACTAGCAAATAGAAGTTGTATTGTAGTTATTCCATAGCATTTCAACAGAAACCCCTTTGATGTTTCCATAGGAAGACAAATCTTTACCTATCTCTGCATCTCTTCCTTATAGCAAAACAGAGAAACATCAGTTATATCACCATCAGAAATTCTCTTGATTTTCTTTTTTCCATGTACTAATTTATTTAAAAACTAGCTTTTAAGTTGTTCTAGATTTTCTCCTACTGACAGATGAATAATAATTAATATTCTCTTGATTCCCTTAATGATAACTACAGTGAAATGAGCTATAGTACTCTAATTTCAAATTTATCTTTTCAGTCTTTGGTTACCTTTTTTCTACCATCATCCAAAGGAAGAAAAGATAAGTTTGCCCTGAAAAGTCATTTCCCAGAATTTCTTCTTTTTCTCCCAATTTTTCTGTATTCATTCATCCAGCAGATTACTTGAGTGCCTTCTGTCATATAATGCTAGATGTTTTTATAGTAGTAGAAGATTCTTGATATATTGGAGCCCAGAGGTAAAGGGATAGTGTTTCTGGAATCACCCTACGTATCTAGTGGTACACACTGAGTCTTAGCTACCACCGAATTTATATGTATGCTTAAGTTGCCTGCAGACAAATAGACGATGACAATAATAGCTCCTAACATTTATTGAGTACTTGCTGTGTACCAGGCACTGTTCCAGGGATACAGTAGATTGATTTAATCCTCAACCCACTGTATGAGTTATACTTACTATTCTTATTTCCATTTTATAGATGGAGAAGTTCAGGCACAGAGGAGTTTAATAATAACACGGCCAAGGTTACACAGCTAGTAAATGGTGTAGCCAAAGTTTGAAGCCAGACATTCTGAGTTCAGAGCCTGTGCTCTTAATTGCTATATCATTATTGTGATGCTGATAGCCTTTCTGATCTTTAATCTGTGTAGGACCCATAAAATGTACAGGGACATTTTATCAAAACAAATACTGCCATGAAAAGAGTACTGGAAGCTAGGTGCTTCCTATGGAAAGCAGAGCAGTCCATTAAATATCAGTTGTGGACAGTTTTCAAGATTTCATTGTATCTTGTGAGATTAAGTTCAATAAGAATAAATTTAATGAACTAATGATAAAAAATAAAATTTTTATTTCACTCTTTTTCCCATTATGTTTTAATTAAGTAGATCCTTAGATAATTTTCCTCCCATTTTTAATTAAGAAATAATTCACATACTATAAGATTCAGGTTTTTAAAGTGTGCAATTCAGTATATAGTATGTATATGCACAAAGTTTTGTAGTCATCACCACTGTCAATTGCAAAATGTGTTCATCATCCCACCACAAAAAATTTTACCCATTAGCAATCATTCCCTCCAGCCCCTGGCAACCAATAATCTACTTTCTATCTCTGTGAGTTTGCCTTTTTGGACAGTTCATGTAAATGGAATCATGTAGGATGTGGCCTTTTGTGACAGGCTGCTTTCACTTAGCACAATGTTTTCAAAATCATCCATGTTGTAGTATGTATCAGTACTTCGTTTCTTTTTATGGGTTAATAATATTACATATATTACATACATCATATGGATGTATAATATTTTGTTTGTCCGTTTATCAGTTGATGGAATTTGGGTTGTTTCCACTTTCTGGAAACACTGTTTCCACTTTCTGGGTATCATGAATAAAGCTACTGTGAATATTCATGTACAAGTTTTGTGTAGACATGTTTTCAGTTCTCTTGGTTATATGCCTAGGGATGGAATTGCTGTTTCCTATGGTAACTCTGTGTTTTAACTTTTTGAGGAACTACCACACTTTTTTCCAAAGTGGCTGCACCATTTTACATTCCTACCAGCAGTGTATGAGGGTTCCAGTATCTCCACATCATCACCAACACTTATCTTTTGTTTTTTTTTAATCCATCCTAGTAGGTGCAAGTTGATGTCTCATTGTAGTTTTGGCTTGCAGTTCCCTAATGACTAATGAGTTAAGCATATTTTTCATGTGCTTATTAGCCATTTGTATATATTCTTGGGGAAAATGTCTGTTCAGATCCTTAGCCCATTTTTTTAAACTGGATTCTTTGTCTTTTTGTTATTGAGTTGTAATAGTTCTTTATATATTCTGCATAGCAAATCCTTATGAGATATGATTTGCAAATATTTTTTCGTTCTGTATGATGTCTTTTTTTCACTCTTTTGAGAGTGTCTTTTGAAGCACAAAAGCTTTAATCTTGAAGTCCAATTTATCTATTTTTTCTTTGGTTGCTATACTTTTGGTGTCATATCTAAGAAACCATTACCTAATCCAGGGTCATGATGATTTACTCCTATGTTTTCTTCTAAGAGTTTTGTAATTTTAGCTCTTACTTTTAGGTGTATGATTCATTTTGAGTTAAGTTTTGAATGTGATGTTAGGTAGTAGTCCAACTTTATTCTGTGTGTAGATACTCATTTGTACCAGCACCATTTGTTGAAAAGACCATTCTTTACCTGTTGAATTATCTTGGCACCATTGTCGAAAATCAGTTGGCCATAAATGTAAGGGTTTGTTTCTGGACTCTCAATTCTATTGTGTTGTTCTCTATGTGTATCCTTATTCCAGTACCATGTGTCTCAGTTACTGTAGCTTTGTAGTAACTTTTGAAATCAGGAAATGTGAATCCTCCAACTTTGTTTATCTTTTCCAGGATTGTTTTAGTTATTCCAAGTCCTTTCCAGTTCCATATGAATTTTTGTGTGTGTGTGAGGAAGATTGGCCCTGAGCTAGCATCTGTTGCCAATCTTCCTCTTTTCGCTTGAGGAAGATTCTCCCTGAGCTAACATCTGTGCCTGTCTTCCTCTGTTTTTTTTGTATGTGGGATGCTGCCACAGCGTGGCTTGACAAGCAGTGTGTAGGTCCATGCCTAGGATGCGAACCCACGAACCCCGGGCCACCAAAGCAGGGCACACGAACTTTAACCACTACGCCACCGGGCCAGCCCCTCATATGAATTTTAAGATCAACTTGTCTATTTCTGCAAAAAAGCCAACCGGGATTTTGATAATGATTGCATTGAATCTGTAGATCAATTTGGGGAGTATTGTCATCTTAATAATATTAAGTGTTCTTAGATTCTTTTTTTTATTTCAAAAATAAATGACATGTTCTGTGCCCTCAGCTAGCTTACAGTTTGGTAGAGTCATGTCAAGAACTCAGCTAAATAATATAGTAATAACAGTAATAACCACAAGATTTACTAGTACTACTTATTACTATAATAAAAATATTTATTGGTAGTCTCTATAATACAATTTCTTTTACTTGTATTATCTCATTCGATCCTTACAAAATTATTTCACAAATGAGGAAAAAATAGCCATATAAAGAAGAATGTAGTAGTACTCTAAAGGAGGTGAAGAGAAAGAATATCTCTTTGGGATTTTATCAAGCAGAACTTTGAATTAGACTTTGAAAACTAAGTAGGATTTTGATGAGAAGGTATGGGATTTTGGAAAGGTGCCTCCTGAGGAAGTATTTGGTATCTGCAGTATCTTGAAGAACCTAAGGAATTTTGTTGATGGTGGTGGTTGAAGTGTGCGTTTATGTGGGAGGACTTGCTCACATTTGTAGGGTGTAAGAAAACAGAGGAGAAGGGAAGGTTGGAAGAAAAAAAGAGAAAATGGAGATAACAGTGTGCTAAGGCCACCATAGAAGAGGCCCTAAACACGCAGTGCTGGCACTAAATTGAGAGCAGAAGTGGGATGGGGAAAGATGTGGAGAATTGCTTAGACAAAGAAAGAAGAGGAAGCTTTTGTGTAATGGCTATGATCTTCAGAGTAGATTTGAAGGTAATGCCATTTTCTGAGTGAATTGAAGTTTGGGGGATAAAGTTAGGAGCCAGAGAAGCATAGAAAAGGTTGGAATAAGTATTGTGAGGAATGTAATATGATGTTAAAAATAAGTAAAATTTTCCAGTGTGAAAGATTAAGTTCTGTGAATTGGTAATGGAACTAATTGGCCTAGTTTTATTATTTTCTCCAGCGATGTGTGGTAACCTGAGAGAAAGAATATAATAATTGAGTGGTAGGATTTACCCAAATTGGTATTTGACAAGCAAGTTGGTAAAAGAATAAGCATCAGCCAGAGAAACTAAGATGTTACCAGTGGCACTGTTGAAATGAGCCACAAAGTATGGGAAGTAAGATAACAAAGGCCCAAATCTGAGAAACTTTAAGGGATTAGTGTTGACCATGAATGGATTAATGTTAGGTGGTAATTTAAGAAGGTGGGATAAATGTGTGTGCACTGGGGACATGGGAGGTTCCAAATTGAGATCCTGTCCTCATTTGGAACTCTTTTGTGAAGAACTGTAGTGTATCTCTGGATCTGAAAGGTAAAGTGGAAATAAATGCCTTTAGCGATAAGAGGTTTAAAGAACTTTAAGGCAGAAGTGTTAAGAATAATCAGCATTCACACTGAATGCAGCCAGGATAATGGGATGAAATGAACAAAGCCAGTTACGAAACAAGGTAGGCAAGTGCCTTGGTAGATTGCAGCTGTGACGATGGAGAGCGGAATAAGTACGTAAATGTTTTGTACTTAAGGAAGAGCTATTGATAAATGCAATTAAATAATAGTCAGTCATCTGCAATGGAGGGAATAGTGTAGTTTCAAAAATTAAGGCTAACCTTTTGATAAAGAAATAACATTCAGAAAATGTATTTATTACTTTTCCTAAGGCTAACTTTGTGTAGTAAATACACTGCCTAGATGACAGTATAAGAATATTTGATCTATGCAAAGGGCAACTTTTTTCTCCCAGACTGCGTGTATATAATCTTCAAAGTGTAAGAATTGTGTCAGTCTTTATTTTTGTAGTGTGAGCCCCAAACAGTGCCTGGCACATGTATGCTCAATATATATTTATTGAATGATTGAAGGTTCAGTAAGTGGATCATATTGAAAGAGGTGACCTTAAGTAATTAGCCCTTGGCACTGAAAGCTAAATAGAAATACAGCTCAGAAAATTTTGAATTGATTTGGTTATAATGCCCTGAAATACTATGAAACAGGATCAGGGTAGGGCAACTAATAGGTTGTAAAGAAGAAAATGGCATTTTGATGTAGTTTAGGCCCTTTACATGAGTAGCTCATTTTAGTATTTTCTGGTTTTTTTCAAAATTATATGGTAAGATCTAGCATACAGTGACAGTGGCCAGTATTGAAGTGAAATTTCTCCTTCATTCTCTTCTACCTTTGATAATTCTCCCAGGCTTCATAGCATGGTATATATATCCTCTCTACAATCTGGTCCCTTACTCACTTTTCCAGTCTTATTGTTTCCCTGTGTTTCTGTTCTTCAGTTAAATTCCACAAATATATATTTATCCCTTACTATGTCCCAGGTATTGTGTGACATTCAGCTATACTAGTCTCTAGGTTTTCCTCTGTGTCTTAAAATTTCCTATCTCCTTACTTTGTTACAGAATTTCTCCTATGCACAGTACTCTTTTCTCCCCACTTACTCCATCCATCTAAATGCTAATCTTTTAAGGCCCCCTGCTTCCTCATCTGACCTTGTATCAAGAATTTCTCATATACAGCACTTACACAAATAAAAATAATCTTTCTGCTTCTCTCCAGCCCAATAATAAACTTACTGAGGGATGGGAAATGCCATTTTAAAATCTTTGATTCTCCTTTGTAACCTTTCATGAATGTTTATAGTATTGCATCTATTTGGGGTTATGCAATGGTGGGAGAAATGGTGGACCATGGTGTGTGGGAGGGTGATTACCACTGCCTTAAAGAACCATGGCCTTATATATTCTAATTCATTCTGTCTCTTTACTTTCAATATCATTCTGTTTTCAAGAATCTTCTTACTTTTAGAATATGATATCTTATATGGTCATTTGACTTTATAGCCTTAGTCAAATGAAACTTCCAGGAAGATACCATGATGGATAATGGCCCCAGAATTTCTTGACTGCAGGGTGTAAGCCACCTTTTCAAATAAATTTCTCTTCTCTAAGCAGTGTTTAATGGGGAAGGAGGTTGTCAGACATTCATAGAAAAATAAAGTATTTTAACTGATAGCTGTTTCAGAAAGAAGGTGGCAGTATACGTCTTCTAAGCCCTATTGAGGAGGTTTTGATGATAATGGTGAGATCTGGCACTGTGTACCTGAGTCTTGTTTTTTGACAAATTTATCACTTCATCTCCTTTTCAATTTCTCTTTCTTCTTTGAGAGAGAGTGAGAGTGTGTGTGTGTGTGTGTGTGTGTGTGTGTGTGTGTGTGTGTATGAAACTTTATATGCTCATAACTTTTCTGGAAAAAAATAAATTTTTAATGGAAGGGGTACTTATCCTTGAAGTAGTGTAGTATTTTATCTTATGATAAACTTATGATCTACTTATCTTAGATATGTAGTTTGGAAGGCAAATTGTGATTGACCTGAAAATTGAAAATACTATGTATATTAATATTCATGGATATTCTAGACATCATATATATATATATGTCAGTTTCTCAATGTAATGTAGTGTCTTATAACAAAAGATTTATCAATTTAAAGGTAAAAGTATTTATTTACAGTACGTCCAGCATTTATTTGTAACTTGTAACTTAAAATCCTGTTAGCTAGATTATAAGGAGATTATAATCAAAGACTTAAATGTCATATTTTCTTTTGTTATTGTAAGGGAAAAATCCAGATTCAATGTAAGTCTACTTTATTTTATAGGCCTATGAAGAATACACCAGCAAACTAGATGCCCTCCAACAAAGAGAACAACAGTTATTGGAATCCCTGGGGAATGGAACTGATTTTTCTGTTTCTAGCTCTGCATCAACGGACACCGTTACATCTTCTTCCTCTTCTAGCCTTTCAGTGCTACCTTCATCTCTTTCAGTTTTTCAAAATCCTACAGATGTGTCACGGAGCAACCCTAAGTCACCACAAAAACCTATTGTTAGAGTCTTCCTGCCCAACAAACAGAGGACAGTGGTGAGTCAATTTTTAATGTCGTCATTGCTTTTTCTTTGTATTTTTCAGAAAGACCAGTTGTTAAAAATGAAATATATTATCACTTCATACTCAGTGGTTATGCAAGTGGAAGCATCCATTTCAGACAAGAATGGAAAAGCCATAAATATTTGGTGCCAAAGTCCATGTTCCTTAACTGTAACAAATTGTATTGTCGTTAGTGTCAGATTTGACGTTAAAACCTATCTACCAAACTTGAACCACGCTCAAGTCTAAGTACTAGTTCAGAATCAGTCAGAATTTCCAGACTTCAGCTTGTTGGTTTTCTAACATAGATCAGGTAAGATTCATTCTTCACTCTTGAGAAATCCCTATTCGGATTTATTATCAAATGTTGGATTTTCAGTGTGCTTGATATTTTTCCTCTTGTTTACATAACTTTTGATTGTTTATCATTAGTAACACCATTCGAACACGAGTCCTCTGTAAGTAACATTTAAAGCAAGGAAATCGGCAGAAATATTATGGATAGTTTATACGCCTCAAGTAGAAATGTTATGGATAGTTTATACGCCTCAAGTAGAAATGTTATGGATAGTTTATAAGCCTCAAGTGAGTACTATCAGTAGACTTAATAAATAATGTACCTATAATACATCACTACTTTTTGTAATGTATATGGTTTCTTTTGATATTAATAAAAAAACCATTTCATTTCCAAATATAACTGAAGTCAAAGTAGTTTTTAATTTTTTTTCCTCAGACAGTGTTAGTAGTAATGGTGGTTCTTTATGAAAGAATTTTGCTCATCTGTGCTGTAGTGACCTCCAGTGGGGTCAGTTTATAACTCCCTGTAACAAAGGGATGTGAGTGTCAGTGTTTGGGGACACAAGACTAGCCCTTCGGCCAGTGTCACAAAGGTAGTTGGAACTCAGATCTTCACATAAAGCTGAGCCTTTGAAGAGCTTTACCTTTAGCGAAAGGGTGAACTACAGGAAAATCTATTCACCAACATACATAAATAACAATGAAACTTGTCTGTGTTTGCCCAGGCTCCAGATAAAGGTTAAAGTTTCCCCTGTGAACTCTTAACTATAGACCTATTCTCATCACAGTTTAGGATTCATATTTGTACTACCTGCATTGTCCAGGAACCCTCAACCCAAGGAATTAATATAACTACTGGTCCTGGAGTGGTAATAGCACTCAGGCACTGGGCAGAAGCAAATGCAAACCCTCCCTTGGCCCATCTAGGTCTCATGGAATTCACAGAGAGAATGCCCCATTGACAAGCTCAGAATCTCAAGTTATAAGATATACAAGGAAACAGTCTACCGTCAGTGAGTTAGAAGACTTAAAAAGAGCAGTATTAGACTCCTAAAAGGGAACGAAGTAGAACTTTCAGGTGGTCTTAAAATTTTAAATTTAGTAGATAACAGTTATCATCTATGAAGTATTCTTGCTAAAATGATTGCATTGAATGTCACGCTTCTGGACTTTCCATTTTACAAGAAACACAGAGGATAGAGGAAAAAGTTAAACACCATGAGGAAACAATTAGACAAATTCAGAATGTGGACATCCTATAAGACAAATTGCCTGGAGTCAAAATCATGGAGGATAAAAAGGTTGAGGATTATTCTACACTAAACAAGGCTAAAGAGATATAACAACCAAATGCAGTATGTGATCCTGGTTTGGGACTAGGATGGCAAGACCTATAAAAGACATTCTTGAGACTTGGGCAATTTTGAATGTTGATTAAATATTAGATGTTTTTATGGAATAATTATTAATTAAGTATGATAATAGTAATTATGTAGAAGAATGTTTTTATTCTTAGGAAATGCATGCTTAAGTATTTAGGGGTGAATTGTCATGATGCCTGCAACTTTTGCCCCTCTTTTTTGAAGTATAACATGCACAATAGTAAAGTGTACAAATCTCAAGTGTACAGCTCAGTGACTTTCTATAAATGTAACTGCCATGCAGATCAAGATATAAAACATTTCTAGTACTTGAAAGGATTCTCCTGTGCCCTCCAATTCAGTACCCACCCTCAAAAGTAACCACTATCCTGACTTTTATCTCAATCAATCAAATTGGAACTTATTTTCAAATGGTATGATGGAAAACAAAATGTAGAGAGAAAAAACAAATATGAAAAAATAATAATTTTAGAACCTTAGTAGAGAGAATTTGGATGTTAATCGTACCATTCCTTCAAATTTTCTGTATGTTTGAAATTTTTCATGATAGATTTGGACGAATTCAAACAACGTAGAATAAAGGTAAAATAGAAAGTTCAAAAGAAGCAATTGTCACTAGGGAAAAAAACTATTGAACATATTGATGCTGATTTGAGGAAGTAGCAAGGTAACACTCTAAATAAAATCTCAATGTCAGGCTAGTTACAGCATATTGCAGAGCTGTGTTAAAATGCTATATAAAATTAAAATGTTTTATTTACTTTGAAAAACCCAATGGATGATAGAAAAAGTAGATTAAACCCAACTGAATGAAAGGAGAATTAGTGAACTCTGGAAAGCAAGGAAAGAGAGGTATAGAAAATATAAGAGATTAAGAGGTATGAAGAATGGAATGAACACTTTTATTATATGCCTCAAAAAGGAGTTCCAGAAAGTAAGACTAGAAATAAAGGAGTAGAGCAAAATTCAAAGAAATGATGGCTAACACTTATAAAAGATATATGAATCTAAAGATTTGGAAACACAAGCACTGAGTTAGATAAGTAAATTTGAATCCGTACTTACTAGACATAACAAATGAAAGAATATTATTTTAAAAGCACTTAGGAAAAAAATAATTTATAAAAGAATTAGAATTAGATTATCCAAAAAAGTTCTTCATAGCAGCTATAGAAGCCAGAAGACAACGGAATATATACACAAAGTGCTGAGAGATGCCTGTACGCCACTCAGCTAAACTGAGTTTAGCTAGCTAGGTACACGATGAGTGAAGGCACAGAAAAGGCCTTTGCAGATGAGAAGTTTACTTTTTCCAGATTCTGCTTAAAGAAACTATCCAAAAGTCACTTTAAGAAAAAATTGAACACAGAGAAAGGAGTGAAAAGTAAGAATTAAATCTAAAACTATAAAATTTGTAGAAGAAAACATAGGAGAAAATCTTTGTGACTTGGAATTTGGCAATGATTTCTTAAATATGACACTAAAGCACAATCCATAATGAACATATTGATAAATTGGACTTCATCAAAATGAAAAACTTCTGCTCTTCAAAAGACAGTGTTAAGAGAATAAAAAGACAAACCACAGACTGAAAGATAAACTTTTCAAAACATATTCAGGTCAAGAACATGTATTCAGAATATATAAAGAGCTCTTAGAACTCCAAAACAAGAAAACAAACAACTCAGTTAAAAAATAGGCAAAAGATTTGAACAGATGCTTCACCAAAGATACATGGATGGCAAATAAACACATGAGAAGATGCTCAACATCATAAGTCATTAGAGAAATGCAAATTAAAGGCACAAGATACCACTACACATCTACTAGAATGGCTAAAATGAAAGAATGACTATACTAACTATTGACAAGGATGTGGATTAACTGGAATTTTCATACACTGCTGGTGGAATGTATAATGGTACAACCACTTTGGAAAACAATTTGGCAGTTTTGAATTTCCCTTCCAAAATCCCAGCAGTGTTTTTTGCAGAAATAGAAAAATCCATTCTGAAATTAATGTCGAATCTCAAGGAATCCTGAATAGCTAAACATTCTTGAAAAAGAACAAAGTGGGAGGTCTCACACTTCCTGATTTCAAAGCTACAGTAATCAAATCATTGTGGTACTGGCATAGACATAAAGACCGTTGAAATGGAGTGGAGACTCCAGAAATAAATTCTCACATATATGGTCAAAGGATCTTTGATAAGGTGCCAACACCACTCAGTGGGGGAAAGGACAGTCTCTTCCACATATGATGCTGGGAAAACTGGATATGCGCATGCAAAAGAATGAAGTTGGACCCTTACCTTACACCATATACGGAATTTTCTCAAATGGATACAAGACGTAAATATAAAGCTAAAACTGTAAAACTCTTAGAAGAAAACTTAGGGGGAAAACTTCATGACATTGCATCTGGTAATGGTTTCTTGGATATGACACCAAAGCACAGGCAACAAGAGGAGAAATAGATAAGTTAAACTTCATCAGAATAAAAAACTTGTGTGCATCAAAGGACACAATTAACAGTGAAAAGGCAACCTATGGAATGAGAGAAAATATTTGCAAATCATGTATCTGATAAGGGGTTAACATCCAGAATACATTTTTTTGTGTGTGTGTGTAAGGAGGACCAGCCCTGAGCTAACATCCAATGCCAATCCTCCTTTTTTTTTTGCTGAGAAAGACTGGCCCTGGGCTAACATCAGTGCCCATCTTCCTCTACTTTATATGGGATGCTGCCACAGCATGGCTTAACAAGCAGTGCGTTAGTGCGCGCTGGGGATCCGAACCGGTGAACCCTGGGCTGCCGCAGCGGAGCGTGCGCACTTAACCACTTGCGCCACCGGGTTGGCCCCCAGAATACATTTTAAGAAACTCCTACAACTCTACAACAAAAAACCCAAACAACCCCATTAAAAAATGAGTAAAGGAGGGACCGGCCCAGTGGCATGCTGTTAAGTTCGTGCACTCCGCTTCAGCGGCCCAGGGTTCACAGTTTCGGATCACGGGCATGGACCTACGCACCACTGATCAAGCCATGCTGTGGCAGCGTCCCATATAAAGAAAAGGAAGATGGGCACGGATGTTAGGCTGGGACCAATCTTCCTCAGCAAAAAAGAGGAGGATTGGCAACAGATGTTAGCTCAGGGATACTCTTCCTCAAAAAAAAAAACAAGGATAAAGGACTTGACTAGGCATTTCTCCAAAGAAGATATACACATATACAAATGGTTAAAAAACACATGAAAAGATGCTTGACTTCACTAATCGTTAGGAACATGCAAATCAAAGCCACAGTGAGATACCATCTCATACCCATTAGAATGGCCACTGTCAAAAAAAAAGAAAAAAGAATGTGTTGGCAAAGATATGGAGAAATTGGAATCGTGGTTGCATTGCTGGTGAGAATGTAAAATGGTGCAACCATTGTGGAGAACAGTATGGTGGTTCCTCAAAAATTTTAAATTGAATTACCATATGATCCAGCAGTTCTGCTTCTGGATATATACACAAATGAATTGAAAGTAGGGTTTCGAAGAGATTATTTGTACACCCACATTCGTAGCAGCATTATTCACAATGACTAAAATGTGTAATCAACCCAAGTGTCCATCAGCTGATGAATGGATAAACAAAATGTGGTGTGTATATATATATGAATACATATACACATATGGTGTATATATATATATACACACACACACACACACAGTGGAACATTATTCAGGCTTGAAAATAAGGAAATTGACAAATTCTACAGCATTGCTAAACTTTGAGGATATAATGCTAAGTGAAATAAGCCAATCACTAAAAAACAAACTGTATAATCCCATTTATATGAGGTACCTAGACAAGTCAAATTCATAGAGACAAAAAACAAAAGGGTGGTTGCCAGGGACTGAAGAAAAGGGAGATGGGGAGTTGTTGTTTAATGGGTATAGAGTTTCAGTTTTGCAAGATGAAAAGAATTCTAGAGATTGGTTGCACAACAGTGTGAATGTACTTAACACAATTAACTATACACTTAAAAATGGTTAAGATGGTAAATTTTATGTTTTATATATATTTTACCACAATAAGGAAAAAAAACCAGTTTGGCAATTTTGTAAAAAGTTAAATACACACCTAGCATATCATTCAGCCATTCTACTCCTAGGTATTTACCCAAGAGAAAAGAAGGCATATGTCCATTCAAAAGTGTCCTTAGTTGCTTTATTTATAATAGCACCAAACTAGATATAACTCTAATGTCCATCAACAGGTGAATGGTTAAGCAAGTTGTGATATATCCATAAAATAGAATCCTACTCCATAGGAAGAAATGCACTACTGATACACACAGCTATAGTTTACCAGTATACTATAGTATACCAAAAGTAGGCTTGCCTGGATCAAAGAGAGATTTACATTTGTAATTTTTTTTTTTTTTTGGTGAGGAAGATCATCCCTGAGCTAACATCTGTGCTAATCCTCCTCTTTTTGCTGAGGAAGACCGGCTCTGAGCTAACATCTATTGCCCATCCTCCTCCTTCTTTTCCCCAAAGCCCCAGTGGATAGTTGTATGTTATAGTTGCACATCCTTCTAGTTGCTGTGTGTGGGATGCGGCCTCAGCATGGCCGGAGAAGCAGTGCGTCGGTGCGTGCCCGGGATCCAAACCCGGGCCGCCAGCAGCGAAGCACGCACACTTAACCGCTAAGCCATGGGGCCGGCCCTACATTTGTAATTTTGATAGATACTTTCAAATTTTGCTTCATAGGGGTTGCTTAATTTTGCACTGCTACTAGCAATGTATTGAGATGCCTGTTTACCGTAGACTCATCAACAGAATATGATGTCAAACTTCTGGATTTTTGCCGGTTTGATAAAAGAAAAATACCTTGGCAGGTTTAAGTTTGCTTTTCTCTCAGTGTGGTTGAACACCTTTTCATATGTTTGAAGGCCATTTCTGTTTCTATGAACTATCTTTTATGTCCTATACCCATTTTTCTGTTGGGTTGTTGGTCTTGATCTCAATTTTTCAGGAGCTCTCTATATATCAGGAAGTGATATTATATGCCTGTTATAAGAGATGCAGATATTTTTTCCCGGTTTACATTTGTCTTTTGACTTTGCTTGTAAGTCACAAATATATTTTTCGTAGTTCATATTTGTCTTTTGACTTTGCTTGTAGTGTGTTTGTTAGTTTTGCCATCTAAAAGGGTTTTAGTTTTATGTAGTTTAATTTAATATTTTTTATTTTATGGCTTCCAGATTTTGCATCATAGTTGTAAAGGCCTTCTTCACTTGAGGTTATAAAGGAGTATACCGTGTTTGTTTCCAGTTCTTTTATCGTTTGTCCCTTCCTTCCTTCCTTCAACGTTTAAATCTTTGATCCATTTGGAGTTTACCCTAGTATACAATATGAAGTATAAACGAACCTTTTTTTTGTAGATTGGTTCCACTTGTCCCAACATCAATTATTAAAATGTTCATCTTTACCTTATTTCAGATGCTACGTTTATGTTATTCTAATTTCTTTTATCTGTTTTGATCTTTCTGTTCTGTTCCATTGGTGTCTTGGTCTGTTGAACAGGCACTGTCATGAAGGAGCAAATAATACAAAAAATCAACCTATAGGAGTGGAATGAAGAAGGACTGATCAATAGGCTTTTCCTTGGTGATAGAGCGGAAAACCAAATTTTTTCCTGCTGATGAAATATACATATACCTTGGAATCAGCCTGTGCAGAGAAACATAAGGGAGCGTAGCTATATATTTGAAGATGGCATTACAGGAGCGCATGAGGGAAATTACCAAAAGAACTAGGGTAGATAGCCCCAGTTCATTGATGACTTTATATGCCGTATTATGGAATTTGAATTTTGCCCTATAAATAGTGGGAAAATTTTAAGCAGACTAGTAAAATGTAAGATTATATTTTAGAATGGGGTTCTAAATCTGAGTTCAGCGAGCTCCTCAGTAGTCCATACATGGGTTTCAGGTTCCATGAACCCCCTGAAATTTTATGTTTCAGAGAAAGCATCTAAGGCTTTCATTAGATTCTCAGAAGTCTTTGACACACAAAAAAGTTAAGAATACCTTCTTTAGAAAGATATCTATGGTAACGTTGGGATAGGATAGTTTGGGTGGGGTTTAAAACTAAAGATAGGTTTGCCAACCAAGAAGTTTGCATTAGATTAGGTGGAATATGAGGAGCAGAGGGGAAAAATGAGCTTTCTCTTCATTCTTTCTGGAACGTGTAGCCAATTCTCACTATTTGCGGTAGTTATGTTCTATAAATTCGCTGCAAACACTAAACCATTGCTCCTAGGGGAAATACAGGTTACTGTTATATAAAGGAGCCAAAGATGGCCTCTGTATATTGGCCCCTGCGTTGTTTATTTCTTCACAGCCGGCTGGGGCCCGTTAGCTTAAAGCCCACTGCATAGAGCACTTGTGTACAAAATGAGAGCTAGAACGAGAAGGCGGAGTGTCACTTTGTGCAACCTCAGCTGTGGGGGGAGCGCGTTGGGCAACTCCAATTTTTTGCTGCCCTGCGCATGTCTGCAAAAGTGCTGCAAGTATTGATTTGGGGGTCACAAATAAGTTTTAGTGAGTAGACAAATTCGCAAATGGGGAGTACATGAATAAAGAGGATCAAGTGTACCAATCCAGTCTCTTGAATACTTCCAATGATGAGCCTACTCCTTCATGATAAACATTTCCCTTGCTGGGTAGTTTTAATGGTTATAATTGAGCTAAAATCTGCCTCCTGTTTTTTCTAATCGTAGGTCCTAATTTGGCTTTCTGGATTGTTCCCCCTTCAATATATTATTTTAAATTCAGTTGTCTTATATTCACCTTAACTCTGTTTTTTTCCCTCTAGTATAAAGATTTCCATTTCTTTGGAAACTTTTGGTTTGCTAAGTACTTTCCTGATTTAAAAGAATGGAACCTTTAATTTTATTGTTATTAACTAACACATCCCCTCTGTTTCCACTCCCGTCCCCCCATAAAAAATAACCAACCCAAACTCCCACTGCCTCACTTTAGTGCACACTGTATTTGTCAGTTCTCTTTCAGTTATAAATTATTCAGATTCACCTGGGGGGTTGGTCATGTGCAGAAAAGGCCAGAGTAGGGATAACTTCAAATATATGGAAAGATTCTTTTTATCTCTTTCCAGTGCCCCTTCCCTCCCCATTCCCAGTGTCATGTCAACTTCATTCTGTAACCAGATTTTCTCAATATAGAGGAAAAGATGGCTACTGGGGGCTCTAGATTTCTGTCTTCTTAGCACCATGTAACTACATTAGAAACAGGGACTTCTCACAGCCAGTGGCCATCTGTCAGTTTAGGGAAGAACTCCTGTATTGTTTGGGTCATGTATCTAGTCCTGGATCAGTTGCTGTTGCCAAGGATATGAGAAACTGATTAGCCAGCTGTGCCATGTGTAGCCAGAAAAGTAGCAACCCTTGACTGATAGCCTCTCTAGTACCATGTGGGTTTTTAGGGATGGGCAGGTTCCCAGAAGAAATAGAGATGCTAGGCAACTAAACAACAAATATTAATTATACACATTAAGACAAGTATTTTCTTCCTGTTATGTTTAGGATCAGTAAGATATCTTTTAAGGACCGTCAGTGTGATTGAAGGATTACAGTTTTCAGCTTTGAACAATATTGGATCAAAATTGATTTTGCTTTAAATGTTGACATCTATTATTTCTCAGTGGTGGGTACATAGGGATCTGTTGCATTTTCTGTTCTCTTTTCTGTGTTTAAAATATTTCATAATTTTAATAAAAATCAGTTTTGCTTTGATTGAAGTTGGTGAATAATAACAGATACTTGAGTCATAATTTACCTTTAATATTAAGTTAGCTGTAGAAATGATGTTGTCTCTGACATAGTAATCCATATGATATTTTAAAGGTATTATATTATAAGGGTAAATTATTGTTTTTAAAAACTGATGTGAAAAAATATATAGTTTATTCCCTTTACCTCATATCATATATTTATGATACTATAGGTACCTGCAAGGTGTGGCGTTACAGTCCGGGACAGTCTAAAGAAAGCATTGATGATGAGAGGTCTAATCCCAGAGTGCTGTGCTGTTTACAGAATTCAGGATGGGTATGGTTTGTATGTGATGTGAAATTTTGTTTAAAAAAAAGGAAGAAAAACCTCAGATATTAAATTGGGGGTTTTTTGGTAGGATCTTTACCCAAACCTAGGGAATTGAAAATCAAACTTCAGAAAAAAATATTAAGTTCACCTAAAGAAATCTTGTAGGCCCTTTGAGGAGTTAACATTAGATAATTTTGTGTGACGATAGTGTTTGTTACTCTAATCAAATGACTTTACTTGGAATTTGAGAGTCTTACAATTTTTGAACCATTTAGAATGTGACTTAGTTGAATAATGGACTTCCCCACTCCCTGTTTTTTAATATAAACTCATAGTTTTGCAAAAGACTTATCAAAATTAACATTTTACATTGAATTATTTTTCTTTCAGAACGCATCTAAAATTGTGCCAAGACCCCCCCCCCCCAAATTTTGAATCTCGTTTTTAAAAATTGTTCTTTTTGGGGCATGTTGTCCCTTGAGTACTCTTTTTCTTTGAAAGGATAGATAAATATCCGTACCTGTGATTTTTTTTTTTTTTTTTTTTTGGACGCCAGGAACAATCCATTTTCTGCTGTTGTAGGTCTTTTCTGGAGCTGACTTGAAGAAAAGAGTACATCTCTTTACCCTGCTGTTTGTCCAAGAGTGATACATTTATTTGGGGTAAACTTAAAAATTAATTTATTGCCATTTAAATTTCTAACGATGGAAGACCAGGGAGCCAAACCTCCCTCACCATTACTAGCCCCTCAATAACCAATTTTCGTATCTTCAGCATAAGGTATATGAAGGTTTTTAGGTATGATAACCAAGAAAGGTTTGTGTCTACACTTTGCAGAGAGAAGAAACCAATTGGCTGGGACACTGATATTTCCTGGCTTACTGGAGAGGAATTGCATGTAGAAGTGCTGGAGAATGTTCCACTAACAACACACAACTTTGTATGTACCTTTACATTTTTTTTGAAATGTCAGAAATGTTCAGGTTCTTGTAAGTTAATTTCTGTTTAGAGAATATGAAATATGGATGGGTAATTTGAGAATTGATATTTTACCTAAGTTGAAAATCAGTTCTGTTCTTTAAAAAACGTGTATTTAAAGAGTTTTATTTTAGTCATTATACTTTATTTTTAATTTAAAAAAGCAATACGTGTCCAATATTAAAAGAAAATAAAAAGAAAATTTTAATGGTACAAAAGTATATCAAGTAAAAAAGTGAAAATGCCATGCTAGATGTAAACGTTTGTTAATAGATTGTTGTATAGTATTCCAAACTCTTTCTATTCTTTCTATATATACAAACGTGTGCTTATACCTGTAAGCCCAAAGTTTTCTGCTTTATCTTTTTTTCTCCCTTCCCATCCCTTCCCTTCATTATTTTCCATTTCTTTCCTTTTCTTAAACTAAAATTGGAGTCATGTTTTGTGTAATATTCACCTTTTTAAAAAAAAGTAAACAGTGCATCGTGGATGTCTTTCTATGTCGGTACACCTAGCTTTATTTTTGTAATGATTGCATAGTAGTCTATAAGAATATAAATTAGATATATTTAACCATCCCTCTATTAATAGACATTTAAGGTGTTTTTTTTTAATTAATTGTATACAGGGCTAAACAGAATCTTTATGCATACACCTTGACACACTTGTATAAATGTTTCTGAAGGATAGGTTAATGGAAGTGGGATAGCTCTCCTCAAGGACTTATCCCTTTATCTGGTTTTTGCATTTGCTAGAACCTGGCCTAAGCTAAGTGTCACCAACATGAGGCCTGGAACATGGGACCTCTCCACCTTAGAGATGATGATAGAGTCCCAGAGCTTGAGAACCTGTCCTCTAAAAGGGTAGGCAGAAGCCAGGATTAGAGTGATCTATAAAGCAGGAATGCATTGCTTACATATATATATATATATGGAATTTTGACCACAGTTTATTTTTTCTAGATGAATAGTTATTAGATGGATAGTTATTGCTACCCTTTTGGCATCAAGTGTTCTCCCACGTGCCTTGGTGATTAGTACAGCTGGGCTTTTAAAACAGATGATTGATGAGATGGTTTTCTTGGGGATTTGTACTTTGGGGGCTCCATTACTGGTGAATAATGGTATCAGGTTTGTGCTTCAATAAATAAGGCATCTGTTAGATGAGTGTTAAGATACACCTAATGTCAGTCAAATTTACTGTGTAGCAAATAGGTTTATAATGATGAGCTAGGAAGTTCATTACTATTGATTTTTTTTTAACTTGTAGAATTTTGAGTGGATAAATCTTAATATTTTTATTTAAGTTTTTAGGAATCCAAAAACAGTTGAGCTTACATTTCATAGTGATTACTACTCTTTTTCTTAATTATTCTTCTTAGCTAGAAATTGGATATGAGGAGGTGAAAGAAGACCTAAGTTGCTAACCACAAAATAGTATTAAAATAGTGCCTCAGGAAGGTCCTCGCCACAAAAGGATAATGAAAGCCAACTGCAGGTTAGTTCCAGAGTATGGAAATCCTCACAAGACAGTTGGAGACCTACTAGTAAATATTTATTGAGACCTTTCCATTTGCCAACACTGTGTCTGATCTGGGGATATAACAATGAATAAGAAAAACAATATTCCTGCCTTAGAGTAGCGAGACAGATGGTTTAATAAGAAAATTTCATAAACACTCTTAATTGCTGTGTATGTATAAAGTGCTAAAGATGCACAGAGTAGAGACTCCTAACCTAGCCTTTGAGGAGTCAGTAAGGTTTCCCAAAGGAAGAAATATCTAAGCTTAGGCCTGATGGACGAGGGAATAGCAGATGAAGAGTGAAGGGAAGAGTACTTTAGACAGAGGAAACAGCTTAAAAGCATGTTACCTTGTCAGTTGTGAAAGAAGTTCAGAGTGGATGGGACAAAGTGGGAGAGGAGATGTGTTACAGTGTAGCAAGAGGTATGGGTAGAGTAAGCAGAGTCCCACTCGTGAAGAGTCCCTGTAAGCCATGTTAAAGATCTGGACTTTTCTCTAAAATAATTGAAAGTTAATGATTGTACGGAGGGGAGAAGTGTGATTAGATTTGTGTTTTAGAACAATTCTCTGAGTGCCATATAGAGGTGAGAGTAAAAGCCCGTATTCTGCTTAGAAAGGAAAGAATTCCTGTCTTTGCTTCTCTGTGCTGGGTTTTGCTGACTACTCAAGGAATGCTGCTTATGCCTCCTGTTTTCATAGAATCCATTATAAAAGCAGTTCCTTCAGTATTTGCCTATATCCCAGGAGTCCTTGGGAGCTGGTGGGGTGGAGGGGCAGGGAAGGTAGAGAAACAAGATTTGAAACAGATGCCATGTGTCCAGGCCTTCTCATTTTCTATAGGCACTCAGGTTAACGTCTTCCTTCAGATAGCCCCACACTTTACAAATTAATGCATGCAAATTGTCTGGTCTGTGCCTTCCACTAGTTTACCATCCATATCCAGATATGCTCAAATTCCAGAATAAGCATAATCAAATTCCAGAATAAGCATAAGTTGTGACCGAAAAGATATACTTTCCTGTGTCCACCTTTATTGATAGAGGCATGCTCACAGATACAAGTATATGTCACTTACAGTTTACACTGAAATGCATACCCACATTTTCTCCCCCTCAGATGTTTTCTTCTCCTCTCTGCTTCCCTCCTTCCTGCCCTCCTTCCTTGCCTCTCTTTTTTTCTCCTTTACATACACAAACAACTAATTACACATACTTTTCAAGTATAAGTCAGTGACGGAAGAAAGACTGCAATTGAGTAGATTAATGAAGGAAGAGAAGTTAGGGCTTCATGAAATTCAATAAATTATCAGACGAGTGAGGGTATGAGTGGTTAGCAAAGAGGATCAGATGACTATAAAATGCTGATTCCTGTGAAAATGTGTTGTATTTTTCTGTGCTCTATTTCCTGAGATTCTGCTAACAATATAAAAGGTGCTTGCTTTGGTAAATAGTGGCCTCATAAATACTAAAGAAGATTTTCTAATTTCTTGTATATCCAGAGACAAATGGAAAAGAAAGCTAAAAACAAGCAGTTGCCTTTTTACATCCCCTAGAAAGTGATACATAACAAAAAAAGGTGAAGAAAACTAGAGCCACTCTTAAAACTACCTAAATGTTCTCAAAAAGCCAGAATGGATAATATGCCAAGATATCATTTTCTTGATGAAACATTATTTTTTAATAATTTTTTATCCCATTAAATATGTGTTTATTGAAAAGAGTTTGGTAAACTGTGAGTATTAAAATCAATTTAATGGATCATGAAAAGCATTTACATGTAATAGATTAGAAAATTATGATGTACATTATATTTGGTCAGGATAAGTATTGTTTACAGGTGTGTCCTGGGTCATAATGTAAAAATATATTTCTTCCTGTTGTTTGTGATTAAAACTATCTGAAAAACTAAGATGAATTGAGAATATTTAGGAAAGAAAAAAAGGACAAAATAAAGTCACCCATGCTCTCATCACTCTGAAATAGCCATTTTGGTATTTGTTTTTCTTTCTTATGTTCTCTGCTTATTATATACACAAAGCCAATACTTTTTAAATAATTTCTGGCTTTGGTAGTTATCAAGATAGAACCTCCCTCCCACAGTTCTGTTTATGAGACCCATGTTGTAGATGGTTTGCCTTCTGACATGGAGTTCTTAACATGTTGCTTTTAAGTTTCACCTAGAGGAATGTTCACAAATACGTTCTAATCCTCTAAGTGATAATTTGTTAAAAGTAGTTGCGACTGTCTTTTAGGTGATTTTCCTATCCCTTATCCTAGTTAGTAAGTTTAGGTAGGGTTCTGATTTTCATACAATTACAAACTAGTTTTTTCTTTTATAAATAATTGTTTTTTTACATTTTAATCAAAGTATATATTTACATTTTAATCAAATGTATATAGTTTTAAAAATAGTGCAGAGGGGCTTATAATGAAAAATAATGTTACCCCATCCCTTGCTAGCTTCTAATGCCATTCTCCAGAGGAAGTTATTCTTAACTTTTAATGGTTTCTGTTTTAAGCGTTTTTGGTGATTATTTTCATATTTCTAAATAGTAACTTTAAACCACAATTTCTTGCTTTACCAACTTCAGACATCATTTACTGATTACTGATTCCATAGGGAATTAGCTCATTTGTAGCATTACAACCTTTCCACCTCCTCCAATGTGTTTTTTGGGTTTTTTTGGTTCCTCTATTGGATACCTTTATAACTTTAAATAATATGCGTTTGTTTCTTGTTCTGTCAACACCAGTTAGCATCTCTTAATTCCTTTCTTTGTATAGTTATTAAATTGTACCCTTTCCCTTTCTTTCACCTCTATTCTGTCCTGCTTGTCATCTCTACTTTACTTTTATGTAGTTAACCTTGAAATTAGTTTCTAGTCTTTATTCATTTCCTATCTTCTTGACTTCTGAGTTTTTTAATTGGATATGAGGTGGGAGATAAATACGTATAGTCCACCTATTATCTTGAACCCACTGGTTTTCATTTTTGTATCTTAGTGTGTAAGGCAGTTCTCATGATATAAACATATTAAAGATTTGTTATTTTGAACAAGAGAGTAAATAAGTTGATTTCTAAAAAGATTCTTGCAAGCTTTTGAAATCCTCTATGATATTTTACTTTGCAGGTTCGGAAAACTTTTTTCACCTTAGCATTTTGTGACTTTTGTCGAAAGCTGCTTTTCCAGGGTTTCCGCTGTCAAACGTGTGGTTATAAATTTCACCAGCGTTGTAGTACAGAGGTTCCACTGATGTGTGTTAATTATGACCAACTTGAGTAAGTAATCAAAAGAAAATCTCTTTTCTATCTACAGTTTTAACTTTTTTCTTAATGTGAAACTAGTACGTCTTAGAGACTGTGGGAATTTTCTTTCCAGTGGAGTTGTTAGAGAGAATTTAAAAAAGTATAGCTAGAGAGTAAAAAGTAGTATGGCCGGTACTTCTCATTGTCATTCTGGTTCAGCTATACATTTCAGTTATGTTTTATATTCTCATTTAATTAATAACTATCCCTTGCCCATAGAAATCACTTTTAGATAGTTTTTGGAAGGAGAGCAGGTGTTGTTTCAATTAAGTTAACCATTATATTTTTGGACCACAGATCAGGTGGTCTGATTCTGTCAGCTATTTTGTAAATTATGTTTTCTCTGTCTCTCTCTTCCCACCTCCTTCCTTCAATCTCTCACCCTCCCAGTTTAATATTTAAAAGTAAGACATAAAATCTTTTTACCCAGTGTGTCTCTTTCTAAAATTTCTATTTGCCTTATGCCAATAGAATAGACTAAGTCTACTTTAATCTTTTTTTGTATTGTTGTTGCTGCTGCTTTTAAGGTCTTATTACTTTTCTTGATCACTTGAGCAAATAGACTTCAACTCTGTACTATAAAGTATATTGTACTGATGTTATCTAACTTAGCAGTATATACATTTTCTCTTAATTCCTTAACCATAAAGCATGATTTTTCCCCTCTAATATGTAGAAATTTGCTGTATAGAACAATTAGTTTTAGATTCTGAGCTTGGCTTTGAAAGTACAATATAATTTTTTTGAATAAGCCTTTAGACAAAAATACAATTAATTGAATTTAACAGTTTCTGAAAATGGAATTTGACCTCAGATATTTCTACTAACTCTATGATGTATTCTGGTGTTATGAAGCTTCTGGGTTTTGCACAAGTTAGGTTTGTTTTGTTTTGTTTTTGTTTTTGCCTCACAGTTTGCTGTTTGTCTCCAAGTTCTTTGAACACCACCCAGTATCACAGGAGGAGGCCTCCTTAGCAGAGACTGCCCTTACGTCTGGATCATCCCCATCTGCACCCCCCTCCGATTCTATTGGGTATGATTTGACTCCTGCTGCTGTTCAGTGACATGCTATTTGAGCTGGTTGCTCTTGGATCTGTTGGTTAATTATAAACCTTTCCAGCATTTGAATTGTTAAATTAAGGACTTCTTTTCGGATAACTTATTTTATCACACCAGTCATATATTTACATGCATCTGGAACAGATATATGAGATTAAAGCTCACATAGACTGTTTCAGGACCAGTCTTGAAAAAAATCAAGCAACAGATAATTTAGAGTTCCTGCCTTATGCTCATCACTTTAGTAGGTAATATCACATATAGATGTATATGACTTCCATTTAGAAATATAGCATTAACATACAATGGCAAACAATTTAAAAATAGTATATAATTATAATCTATGATTTATAACATAGTATTTTAAACTGTATGAAGAGGGCATAAATATTATCATGTTTACAGGAGAAAGGAGAACAGTGAGAGTAGTCAAAATTTAATTTAAAAGTGGAATTTGAACTGGACCTTAAAGAATTCTAGAATCTGAATGAGCTTAGGGAATAAAAGCATGATGATGACGGAGATTGGGGGGAACCATAAATAAAGGGAATGGAGATGGTAGGTTTGGAAGATAGTGAAGAGAAGCTAATTTAAGTCGAGAAGTATGTATAAGCCAGATTATGGAGAGTCGTTGAATTCAGGCTGGAATTTAGACTTGACACAAGAGGGAAAAAATAATTAAAGGTTTTTGAGTGGTGGACTAACCTGATGAAAATGGTTTTAAAGAAAGAATCACTTAGCAGTGATATGCAGATAGATTGACGGAGAAATGTCTAGGGTGAAGAAGGCCAACTAGGGAGCTGTTGGTAGTGAAGACAGTGAGAGTCAATGAAGACTTGAACTGGAGTGGTAGCAGCATGGAGAAGGGATGGATATTCATAAAGTGTAGAAGAAAAAAAATACTAGTAGTATAGTTGTGGAGGATAAAAGAGAGAACTGACTTCAAAGATGATACAAAGGCATCATATATTCAGACTTCGTAATAAGAAAAAAATGAAATGATGAGTTTAGTAGATATTAGTTTGCTTTGGAGCATTTCTTACACAGGTCTGCTTACTCTTTCCCTACTGAATTTGAGGCAGCATAAATTATACTATATCTGGAAGCATATGGTTAAAAAAAAAAGTACTCACACAGCATTCTGTTCTAGAATATTCTGGAGATATTAGTTAAGATCAGAAATATTTATTGTGAGTTTTAACCCTACTTCCTTCCACTCTTTACAGTGTAACACTATTTCATCTACCTAGAGAGATAAATAAGTGGACACTTCCAGTAGACCTGTAATTTTTACAAAGGCAACCTTTCTAGAGGTCTCATAGCCTAGAAAATTTAGCAAAAGACTTTTGTATCAAGGAGTGGATGTGTTTATCTACTTTGGAACACCAGAAAATGAAACCACTATGTTCTTTTGTCAGGATGCAACAGTTATCCACTCTGGTGGAGTCATTTTATACCTGTTGTCTCTATCATTAGTTGTATGCACCTGTGTATTTCTTAGATGATCAAATCAAAGTGTTATTACTGTTTGTTTTGATTTTTAATTAATCCTTTGGCTATGACATTTACTTCTGACAGATTCTGTAGACCATGATGCCTTTCTAATGGCAGGTCCCAGTTCTGTGAGCAGAGTTACAGAACACCATAATGAAATTAGCTTGCCCTCTTAGAAGATTTGTAGTGGTAATGATCTAGATTGTTTGCCTTCCAGTGAAGGAATGCTATCTTAAGAAACGATTTACCTATGCCATGAGTATTTTGTTCATAACTAAACTGAAGTACATTCTGTCTTGAGCAAATGATAAGAAAGATGTTGAAACTTTTGTTTTCCTGATGCTTTTATGTCACAAGTGTATATGGGTGCCTGTGAAAAGACAGAAGCCAATCCTGTTCTATATCAGTATTCCTTTGCATTTTGTTAATAGTCCTGATAACAATTATAATGGTCATGAAACACGTATAATAATGGATGTAACCAAGACATGTTGGAGAAGTAATACATTGCCCAGTTTTGAATAGAAAGTTAGAGGTACCTCCTTTTCTACTTTTTAAAAATGCTATAGAATGTATAAGTTGATGAAAAGTCAGCATTTTGAAATTTGCATGTCACTGAACAGAAGACATTTTGCTTCAAAACTTTTAATATTCTAGATTAAAATGAGATCTAAACTAAGTGGTAATTTGCTGAAGAGTGTTAGAGGTAAAATTGTTTTTATTTTTAGTTTGTACCACTTTAAAGAGGTTTGCGGCAAGATAGGTAGAGGTATCAGGAGAAAATCAGTTTGCTGACTGCCAGCATACTTCACAGGGCCTAAATTGCCTTGGTCCAGGTAAAGACTTCCCAGTATGGAAACTCAATTTTGTCAGTTCCCAGAAATGATGAGAGCTAGGGATATACTGATTTCCAGTAACCAAAATCAGAAAAGACTAAATCAGAGTGCCAGGTAATTTATTTCAGTGAGAAATATACCTGTTGGATGGATCAGTACCCACTCCACTTTTGAAAGATAATTATGAGAAACCAAATTATAATCCAAGGATTGTTTTTGGAATTAGGACATGGTTCAGATGTTTAATGACATTGGGATATAATAACTTGAAGTATTCTCCAAAATTATAATATGCTTGCCCTCAAGGCTAGATAAATTGACTTTGTGGACCAGTGTGCAGTCGGGGTGGTATTAGATACCAAATGCCAAATATAGTCTTTCTGATTTTGTATAATAGGCAGATATCCTCATTTTCTAATATATCCGTTCTTTTCTTTAGGTATGATAATAAAATTTATCAAATTTACCCAGGGTTTTGTTTTTCCTACTTCTGTACCAATGTCCTTTGCATACATATTTCTGATTTGTTATGCACAACATGTTGCTGTTGTAGTCTCAATTCAGTAAGTTTCGAGAATGACTTGCTGTCACTTATGCCTATACCAGATCAATTATATTAATTAGACTCTTATACAGTTGTAGTTAACTCAGGCTTTTTCTGCTTTGAAGTCCTAACTTAAAGTATGCTATTTCCTTGAGGCTTTAAATCAGCCTATAAATAGTTAAAAGTCAGTGCACTTTCCAAAATTTTTTTAAAAGCTAGTATTGTCATTTTTACATTCTTTTACCTGCTCCCAAAATCCCTTAGCAAAGGCCATGTATTGGCTACCTAAAGCAAAAATAAAGATAGCTGTCACAAACTAAAAAATTTCTCAATAATCAGAATAAAAAGGGCTAGTGGAGCATGCTAATTTTTTTAAAGGCCAGTTCCATTAGTCTTACCTATAATTCTTATTGGGCTGATACCAATTTTTTAAAGTACATAATATTTTTTTATTTTTACTTCAATTCTAAGTGTATTCATTTAGTTAATCTGAATAAATAAAGTCAAAATTTCTTTCCCTTCCTTTAATAAGTGTGCTTTAAAGAAGTAGAGCTATAAACTGGTGTGGTTCAGATTCTATTAACATGCTTTATTCAGGAGCTTTTTGTCACTATTTGGCTTCTTTGGCTCTTCAAACTTTTATGTATTCCTTTTCTGCTATATTTTCTTTCCATTCGTCTCTAAACCCTCTCCTCTCACAAAATGTCTTTTTATTCCCTCAACATTGTCTTTCTGGTTGTGTCTTATAACCACTATATAATGCTGATTAGTTACAGAGTTTGCGTAAGATGGGTGGAATGATAACCAGTCTCTGAAGAAAGGCTGTTAGCACTGAGTCCTTCATTGGTCCTGATGGAGCTCACTGAGACAGCCATACCTCATCAAGTGCTTACTTCCCAGCTCCCTTGGATATCCTTTCTGAGGGGCATAGATTCCTCACAGGTGTTTACAGTCTGTTCTCAAAACTTTGGTGCTCTGTGAGTGCCAGGTTCACTTTGCAGGCAGTGAGAGATCATAGACTTTGTTATTTATCTACAGTACCAAAATAGGTTGTCACCTATTTTGATGGTTTCATCAAACAATAATTTAAAAAAATATATTTCTTTTAATGCTTGATATATGATTCTTCTGTGTCCCTCGTATCAGTTGTTGGGCATGATAAAAATTTAAAAATATGAGAGATTGATGCTAGAAGGATCATCTTTTGATTTTGAAAATGATCTTTTGTATTGTTCAGGAATTTAATTCAACTTTTGTGTAAAGCAAGAGGGTGCATCTTTCAGGTCCTGAAATACTCATGTGTATTCTCAAAATATTTATAATTTCCTAATACTACCATAAAATTTCATTTTAGTAACTTCAGCTGTCAAGAAATGGCAAAGGTAAAAACAAATGGCAGATTTTATTCAGTCAGTCTCTGTTTAGAGCATTTTTGTGTAACTTTAAAGGACAAGAGTTTCTTCAGTAGATTAACCACAGGTAATATCTAGCCATTTGTAGATTTCCCTGGATTTTTCTGTGTAAGAATCAATGTTATTATTATTGATAGTCCTTGGAGAGTCTGCTTGAGCAAAGCAGCTTTGTCAGTCTTAGTTGTAGGCATATATTAGTTTTTTAAACTAATACTTTTAAAAACTATTAGCTGGGATTTTAATGCTTTATGTTAAAGATTTTATATGAGATTATAAAAACAAGGAAATCTTTATGTCATTCATTTTTTTATGTTATTATCTCTATAAAGTTGCTCTGATCTTATCTTCCAATGATTGATTTTTCCAGGCCCCAAAATCTCACCAGTCCGTCTCCTTCAAAATCCATTCCAATTCCACAGCCTTTCCGACCAGCAGATGAAGATCACCGAAATCAGTTTGGACAACGAGACCGGTCCTCATCAGCTCCAAACGTACATATAAACACAATAGAACCTGTCAATATTGATGTAAGTATCCAGCATTTTTAGAACTAAAAAAATTCAAACGTATGTCTTTGTTTTTCTGCTAAATTATAATATATATCAGAAATAAATGCCGTCTTTCATTTATCACAGTTATTGTAAATGGTAGACTTTTCAGGAATTACAGATCAGAAAAGCCTTGTCATCTTCTGTGAGATTAAATACTTAACTGGTGCCAACTGATTAACTTGATTTTTTTCCTTATGGCACCAACTCTGTAAAAGTCTTACCTTCATTTATTTAACAGATAATCCACTTGGCCATTTTATGGTAAAGAAAAAATAAGAATACAATTGCAGATTTCCTATTTAGATCAATTTGAAATCTTTACCCAAATTTATAAAAGTACAACTTTGAGTTAAATAACCCTTAAGGACTAATCATTAGTTTATGTACTTGACATGTAAAGCTACCATTTACCTTCTTTACTTTCTTGAGTATTCCATCTCTATACACATCTTGAATTTTGGCATTTTCTTCTTTTTATGTAAAGTTTGTCATTCACTTTTAATCACTCATTTTTTAAATTGCATCTTTTCTGGTCTCATCATCATATATTGTAATTTTACCTCCAGTTATTTTAGCTACCTTCTGGCTGGTCACTCTTGAGTTTTTTTTCTTTTCCAGTTTATCTTGCACACTGTAACTTAATGATGTACATTACTGTCACTTCTTAACTTCTGGACAGCAGAAACCATTTCTAATACAGTTCCCTTGGCACTTGTCTTAGAATAAACACATAATAGGTCATCAAAAAATATTTGTTTCAGTAAAAGGGTTAGAAAATAAAGCAGAGGAAATTTCCCATAATATAGACCAGGGGTTAACAAACTTCTTCTTAAAGGGCCAAATAGTAAATATTTTAGGCTTGTGGGTCATATGATCTCTAATAACAACTATTGAACTCTGCCATTGTAGTGTGAAAGCAACCATAGATAATACATTATAAACAAATGAATGTGACTGTGTTCTGATAAAACTTTATTTACAAAAACAGGTGGCCAGCCCACTTTACTTTGCCAGTCCCTGATATAGACTGATATAGAGAGAAGGAAGAGATGAGAAAAAAAAGATGAGACACACCAGGATCAATCCAGAAGAACTGATTCATTTAACTGAGTCATCTGGATAACTGAGTTACAGAAGAGAATAAAGTGCCCTTGCTCTCTGATCTGTAGTGGACTGGGAATCCTGATCTTAGAATTAGGTGTCACTTCTCCCTGTACTTTTGCTTTAGAATAAAGAGTGTAGATTATCCTTAATCTCTCTTTGTAATAAGTAACAAAACTGAGAAAATCCACCGAGTTTGTTTGCCTTGGAAAGTAATTATATTTAAAAAAGAAGTTGAAACTGTTTCCCCATGTAAACAAGGTTACTGGAGTTAGTGAGTGTTAGGGGACAGGGGTTGTTCTCATTATACAGGCTTTCCTTATGTAAGTCTCATAGTTACAAGGTTGAGTAGAGAAGCAAAAATTGTCCTAACAGGAAAATATTCACTAATTAACAGACTAATATTAGTCCTCACTCAGACATCCCTCCCCATTTAATACCAGCTTGCATTCCAACCCCTTTACATCAATATCCAACATTTTAATGAAAACGTAATGCAAATTGATTGCAAATCTGGCAAAAAAAAGATTTTATGAAGACAGTGAAAAGTAACTTTGGAGAACTACTCAGATCATATAAAGCCATTGAGAAATAAAGATACAGCAGATGAACTTTTCTCTCTATTTTTATTTGATTCATTTTTTTTAATCCATTTTATTTATTTATATTTTTTTGTGAGGAAGATCAGCCCTGAGTTAACATCCATGCCAGTCCTCCTCTTTTTGCTGAGGAAGACTGACCCTGGGCTAACATCCATGCCCATCTTCCTCCACTTTTTATATGGGACATCACCATAGCGTGGCCTGACAAGTGGTACGTTGGTGCGCGCCCGGGATCCAAACCCAGGCCACCAGCAGCGGAGTGCGTGCACTTAACCACTACGCCACGGGGCTGGCCCCCTATCGGATTCATTTTAAGTGGCCTTTTCGTAATATCAGTTTTCCTCAACTAATAAGGTCTTCTTCTATCTAGCTAGACCTGAATACAAAGGAAGAAAGAAATAGGAGAGAGAAATATGGGTATAAGGAGATTGTGAAATAAGGAATCAGATCTTATTTCTAGGTTAGCTCTATTCTCAGTGTGTTCAAAATTGTAACCTTTATCTTTGCTTTTAAAACTAACGTCCTTTGAACTATTTCCTTTTATCTTTTATTGTTATCACTGTTCTCCTTTTCTCTTAGGCTTGAACATTTGAAGTGTCATCTTTATATCTTGCCTTTTCATCCTCCTGTATAACCAAATAGTCATAAGATATCACTTACGTGATATCTAAAATTTGTTCTTATCACTACCATCATTTGAGCCCATATTTCTTCACTTGAACTACTTTTTTTTTTTAAAAACATTTATTTATTTATTTATTTTTTTGTGAGGAAGATCAGCCCTGAGCTAACATTCATGCTAATCCTCCTCTTTTTGCTGAGGAAGACTGGCTCTGAGCTGACATCTATTGTCAATCCTCCTCCTTTTTTTTCCCCAAAGCCCCAGTAGATAGTTGTATGTCATAGTTGCACGTCCCTCCAGTTGCTGTATGTGGGACGCGGCCTCAGCATGGCTGGACAAGCGGTGTGTCGGTGCGCGCCCAGGATCCGAACCCGGGCCGCCAGTAGCGGAGCGCGCGCACTTAACCACTAAGCCACAGGGCTGGCCCACTTGAACTACTTATTACATTAATCTCCTAAATGTATTTCCTGCCATTGATTTCTCTCTGTCCATTTCCATTCTTTTTTGTGTGTGTGTGAGGAAGATTAACCTTGAGCTAACCTCCGTTGCCAATCTTCTTTTTCCTGAGGAAGATTGGCCCTGAGCTAACATCTGTGTCCATCTTCCTCTATTTTATATGTGGGACGTCTGCCACAACGTGGCTTGATAAGTGGTGTATATGTCCGCGCCTGGGATCCAAACCCGCGAACCCTGGGCTGCCGAAGTGGAGCACGTGAGCTTATGCCACCAGCCCGGCCCCAGTCCGGCCCCAGTCCATTTCCATTCTTTATGCTACTGTCAGAATAATTTTTTTACATCTCTCTCATCATCTGTTCCACTTAACCGCTAAGCCACGGGGCCGGCCCAGGGCTCCTCTTCTTATGTATAGCTTCAGATAAGTAAGAGAAAGTAGTGTTGCAGAAGCCAAAGGGAGAAAAGGGATTTCAGGAATGCTGAAGTAGTTGAAATCAGTTGCTGTTGAGACTAAAATGAGATAAGGACTGAAGATGACCATTGAATTGGGCAATTAAAATGTCATTTTGACTTCATTGAGAGCTGTTTTAGAGGGCTAGTGGAGGAGAGAAAGGCAGATGAAGATGTGGGAGTGTCCATTTTGAGAAGCTTGGCTGTTAACGGAATGATAAAAGGGCCATAGGTTGAAGGAGGGTTGAGGGACAGTTGTTTTTAACGTGAGAGACTTCAGCATTTTTGTAACTTGAGGGAAAGAAGCAAGTGAAGAGAGAGGTTGAAAATAACAAGAGATGGAATAATTGATGTAGTCAAGTTCCTTGAACTTGCAAATGATATTCCTCAGAGGCTGTGAGGAATTAAAGATGGACAAAGCTAGCTCTGCTGCTCTATAGGCAGTATGACCTTGGGCAAATGACGTAACCTTGAGGTTAATAGTGTCTACCTCTTATAGGGTTTGAGAATGCTTGTTATGCCTGGTAAATAATAAGAATTCAGAAATTGTAGCTAATGTTACTATGCAAATATTTGTAGATTTGTAGAAATATATATAGATATATTTCTGTAGACAGAAAGTTCTTTGATGGCTTCTGTTTTCTCTATCCTGCTAAAGGGAAAGGTAGAAGTAAAAAAAGAAACTACAAAAGATTGGGAAAAAGTTTGAAGTAGCCGTTATTGGAATACTAGAAGATCCTATTTAAGTTGGAATAAGTAGAAAAGATTGTCAAGAAGCTTTAAGAACATATTTGAGGGCCTGCCCAGTGGCGTAGTGGTTAAGTTCACGCACTCTGCTTTGGCGCCCATGAACTTTGGGGTTCGCAGGTTTGGATCCTGCGATCCTGCTTATCAAGCCATGCTGTGGCAGGTGTCCCACATAAAATAGAGGAAGATGGGCACCGATGTTAGCTCAGGGCCAATCTTCCTCAGCAAAAAGAGGAGGATTGGCGACAGATGTTAGCTCAGGGCTAATCATCCTCACCAAAAAAAAAAAAAAGAAAAAGACCATATCTGAGATTGGAAAATATAAGTTTATAGTGGTACTAGTGGTAAATTGTAAGACTGGAGAGAGCAGAGTTTGGCTGATCCATGGTTGTGGGGCCTGACAGGGCTGGTGCAGCAAAGAGGAAAGGGTTATGGCATTTCCATCTTTGTCTTATGGTTCTTTCTGTCTAGAAGGCCCTATGCTTTTCTTTTCTGCTCTCCTATCTATCTCTCAAACCCTACCTCATAGCCCATCTCTTCAAATGCTTCACCAGTGACCGAGTCCTACAGTTATTTATTTATCCTTTGAACTTCTGTAGCACTTAGAATCTTTTTACCCATATCATTTATTTGGCAATTAACTAAACAACTTTGGCATCTTTTTAATTGTTTTCTTAAACTATTATTCTTATATCATTTAATTTCTGTGTGTGTGCATCTTACTTCCACTTAAATTATAAGCTCTCAAGAACACAGAAAGTTAGTGAGACCACCAGGATTTTATATTTATTGGCAGCCACACAACCCCTAACACCCAGTACCTTGTTTGCAGTTGATTATCCTGTGGAAAATGTCGAAGGCTTTGTATAATACATTGAATATGATAGAAATAATCTGTAAAGAATTTACTACGTCTGTAAAAAATTTATTCTTTGTTTTAGCCTATGAACAAAAAGCTGCCTATTTGCAAAGAGCCTCTGAGCCTATTTAGAGACATTTGGGGCCATGCAATCCCTCATATTTAAGTTATGCTGGGTAAACAAACTAACCTAAGTTCTGCCTATAAGGTCCAAATTGCATTGCATTGCCAGTAGACTCCCCTCCCCCCCCAACACTGTCTGTTGTGAAAAGCTATGTTTTAATAATAGACATATTTTAACAAAATCCTTGTTTTAGCCATTATGATGTTTTTCCCTTTTAGTGTGTCCTTACACATCCATTTTTTATGATTGTAATCAGTGTACATTTAATATTGTATTCTTTTTTTAATATTGTATGTTTCATGATTCAAGCTTCTTAATTATTTTATTAGCTACATAATACTTATTAAATTGATACACCATAATTTACTTAACCAATATGTCAGTATACCTATAATAGGGAAAAAATTATTTTATTTATTTATTTGTGTGTGTGTGAGGAAGACTGGCCCTGAGCTAACATCTGCCAATCCTCCTCCTTTTTGCTGAGGAAGACTGGCCGTGGGCTAACATCCATGCCCATCTTCCTCCACTTTATATGGGACGCCGCCACAGCATGGCTTGCCAAGCGGTGCGTCGGTGCGCGCCTGGGATCCGAACTGGCGAACCGGGGGCCGCCGCAGTGGAGCACGCGCACTTAACCGCTTGCGCCACCGGGCCGGCCCCGGGGAAAAAATTATTTGATTTTTTAGTATGAAGGATAATACTGCACTAAACATCTTTGTGCATATCATTTTTTTCTTCTGACTTGTTTCCTTAAGAAAAATTCCCAGAAGTGGAATTACAGGATCAAAGGGTTTGAACATTTTATGGCTCTTAATATGTTCCAGTAGAATTTTTTTTTTAAGAGTTGATGCAGCCATTGGTTTTGAATGGCCTGAAATGGATTTCAGTATTTGATCAGGACTAATAATCCCTTCAACATAGGGTTAGGTTGCCAGGTGTTTCAAAATTTGGATTTTATCATGTTCACTAGCTAATTTCATATTCTTTCTGTTCTGTGAAGTAGTTTTAAGACAGGTAATTATTTTGAATTAACTTTTCTGTTAATGCTTAGTGGAAAATTCAATGTTGTTTATAACTTTCTTACCATATGCTTTGAATAAATATACATTACTGTTTATTTGTAGGACTTGATTAGAGACCAAGGGTTTCGTAGTGATGGAGGTAAGTAGTAATTTCAATTAAAAAAAAAAACTCAAGGAAAAATGCAATTGCTTTGCTGCTTGTCTCCTTTATATTTGCTTCTTTCATAAAACACAGACACAGAGAAAAATGTGTAGAGAAAACCCAAAATTTTTTTGTTTTTCTTTAGTGTTTATCATTTATCTCTAATAAAATTTTAACTAATTTATAATACGAGTAGAGGAAAGGAGATGACGTAAAAGGGGGAGTCTTAAATGTACTATCTACAATTTTACAATGTTATCAAGGAGGGATCCTTAATTATTTTACTCACTTTATTAATTCCTGACTATCTCTAAAGCTGGAGATGCTAAATTTCCTTTGGAAGCCCTCACTAATACTTAAAGGTTGAGCTTAGAATCAGTTAAAACTTAACTTTCCTAAATCGTTCTTGGGGAGAATCCCTTGAATTGCATGTCACAACTTCTCCCACATTGTTAACCACTTCCCATCAGCCTTCTAAAAGGGGTTGGAATGTACTTTTTATAGAAAGGACCCATAATAGAAAAGCCCAGTTGCCCTCTTATAAGTCTAGTAAATAAAATAAACAAATGAGAAATTGAATTGAGATTTTTTATGGAATTTTCATCTGATATTCACTCTACCACCCATTGAAAATTGAGGGCATAAGAAAACATTGCTTAAGAAAATACTTTTTTAAATAAGAATTTATCCCCATATGATGTTTTCTAAGAGATGGTATTTGAAACTATCTTGAAGTTTTCTTCCAGGTGGTCCAGCTGTCTTCTGTCTAATAAGGAAGACCTACAATACCTGCTTATCTTTCTTAGAGTTGGTCTTTTCACTGTGACCTGCTTTATATTCAAAATATCTAAGCCTAGACTCTAAGATTGTATAAACCATCTTTTGTTATGTTTCTATATACCTGTGAAGCTACCAAAATAATAACCCTGCACTGTATGCTCTGGAATTAGTGTTTACTATAGCACACTGTTAAAGAAGTTTTTTTTTTCCTGTTTGTTATTCCATGAACCCACCAATTAATGTTGCTGCCAACATGACTTCATATGTCTTAATAGCTGTGGCTTTTGATAATTTTACCCAATACATCCAGCATTTAAATGTTGCCATCATGTTAGCATCACAGAGTTAACTTAGTCCTAAAAACTGCCTGCTTAACTACCTAAAATGAAGTGGCATTTCTTTCCTTTTTTATGAGTCACTTTTAAAAAATCATTGGGATTTTATGAAAATAAGCAGATTTTTTAAACATCCAGAATTATCTTGTGAAGCAGGCTTCAACTCATCGTATTTATTCCCCATGACTTCTTTCATTTCTTCTGTGTGTCTGTCTTCCTGTGTTTGCCTGCCCCTCTGTTTCTCTTCTAACAGCCCCTTTGAACCAGCTGATGCGCTGTCTTCGGAAATACCAATCCCGGACTCCCAGTCCCCTCCTACATTCTGTCCCCAGTGAAATAGTGTTTGATTTTGAGCCTGGCCCAGTGTTCAGAGGTAGTTGGGCTCTTCTTTCTTGTTTTCACCCAAAGCAAACTAAATATAAACTACAGATACTGTTTGTGCCTCACCTTCACAGCGTGTGTTTGTAAGTGTGAGAGTTTTCAGTACTAAATTTCTGCTTGGCCTGGCTGGAATGCTCTGAATGTGCTTCTCACACATACTCCCTACCACAAGCTTTCTGTATGCTGTCTGTCATAAATTTTTAAAAGCAAGGAAATTGTAAGCTGAGATTTCCATCTTATTTTTTGTTATATTACTTACTTTTTTGGTCTTGATAACTTCTTATACTCAGGGAGTGGCAATAAGTAATGGGGGGGGGTCTTTCAAGCTGAATTCTTTTTATTTTAGTCCGTTTAAGTGATAAGCTTGATGACTACTAATGTTTGTTATCAATTTTCATGGTTTTTAAGAAAATAAAAATGGAAATGGAAGTCCCTATTAGGAGATTTTGCTAGACTTTTAGCTTTATTTTTCTGTAATATCAGCAGTGTTTTTTTTTTTTAATGTAGGACATGTAATCATTTAGAGAGTTTTAAAAAAGATTTGTAATATATTTTGGTATTTTAGGACACCTCAGGGAATTTGAGGGTTTATATTTTCAGTTATGACCTAATATGAGGGAAAAAACAGTATAATTTTACTCTCCCATTTCATCTTGCCATACTTTAATTAGTTGAAACTTATTTTTAAAAATTTAAGTCAAAATTGAGACAGGTATCTTGCTATAAATATTTTTGAAGAATTATATTTACTGGCTCTTGCTAGTTAGTGTCTGTTACTTATTCTGAATGTAGTGATGGTGTATAAGGTTTTTGCTCTCCCAGCCCAGCTGTTTCAGGAAATCCGTAGAATGGGCTGGAAATCATACAGTACTGAGTAGCATAATTAAAGTAAGTAATACCGTACAGTACTGAGTAGATCAGAACTGCGAAGTGTGGGCAAGCAGTTAGGTCTTTATGATGTTGAAAGTTATCATTGGAAGGTAGAAAATGGATTATGCTCTAGTTAATAGACATTTCAGATACCATTTTCTTTTAGAAAATTGCATACAAGATCATAGAAATTTCACATGTTGACGTATGTGATATAGTAATGATAAAATTTCTACACAGATTTAACATTTAAATGTTGTCATTGGTAACCTTTTTCTTTGAAAGCATCTTTTTTCCCTCCTGAGAATAGTAATCATTTTTTAAAAAAAAAATTCTAGTGAAGTCTTTTTGTTTTGTATATGCAAATATTACTTGACATCTCAGTCCTACTCAGCTGAACTCAGGCCCCACTGGGAGTCATTGCCCTGAACCCTTCTGAACCAGGCCCTACCTTACGTGAACTTAGGATTTTTGCTCAGTCAGCATTTGGAAAAGTACCCATCAGAAAGGTATGCAACCTTGCCAAGTGAGTGTACTTTCAAAAAGTGTACTCCTTGGACTCACTTGGCTTATAGAATACTTCTGTTTGTAGTAACTTGGCTGAGAGGCAATAGAACTTACTTTGCTCTCAGGAAACCTGCTTGGCTTTGTTTACATTAACTTTGGTATGCAGGTAACAAATAATCTTTGTTTAATAGAAAAAGCCTCCAGGACCCAATGAAACTCACCAATATCTCTCACTCTCAAATAGTGTAGTATGTAGTGTAGGATTTTTAAAAATTTAAGCGGCTAGTATGAAAGGGCCAGATATTTTCAATATTAAAGCCACTATTAGAGTATGTTTCCATTTGGGGGTTTCCATCTTTTTTTATATTGATTGGCTGTTGAGGTAACATAAAATAAGTAAAAGTCTACTTATTACATAAGCTTTTAAGTTAATTTTGCTTTTGATTTTTTTTTTATCCAAGAGACAAACTTGGGAGTGTTTCTTAGTACATATTTATCTTTTTATTTTAGAGAGATTGTTTTTCTTTTAGATTCTGCACCAATAAGCAAAATATCTGTAATCAGATGTTTTAAAGGTCTTTAAATTGGCCAGAAAATGGAAAGAAATTATGGTACTGATCACCAAATGAGGCCCACTTTTGGCCTGTCCTTTCCAGAAGTTATATGTTTGAACATGCACTGCATTTTTTAAATGTCTAAATCTGCCTTCACCCTCTGCCCCTAATAAATTAACATACTCGATCCTTCTTTAACAGATACGTTTTTCCTTTCACTAACTTAGGATCAACCACAGGTTTGTCTGCCACACCACCTGCCTCATTACCTGGCTCACTCACTAATGTGAAGGCATTACAGAAATCTCCAGGACCTCAGCGGGAAAGGAAATCATCTTCATCCTCAGAAGATAGGAATCGAATGGTGAGAGTATATGATATCTTTTCCTCTAAGTTCTTTCTTTTTAGAAGTCATAGCCAAATGTAATGTCACCTTTTAGATATATTGGTTTGTCCATATGTGACACAGAATTCCCATAATCAAATTTAAGAACTGATAGTTTTTTGCTTAAAGCATAGTCTCACAATACTGATTTTTGCTCTCAACTCTAATATAATTGAGTAAAAGGCAGTTTTGGAAGAGTAAGAATAGTGTTCTGTTTCTAAAATAAGGAAAAAGAGAGTAAGCTAGTATTTTAAAAAGCATGATTAGGCATATATGTTCTAAAGTGCTGGTCTGAAATTCAAATATCTACCAAATGACATTCTTCCCTATTTGAAAAATTAACTTTATGCTGCAAAATAAATCTATATTAAAAAGTAATAATTTAATTTTAGCAATAGTTAGATAAATGGATCCTTTACCCTACCAAAGTAATTATATATGTTGATAATTTTTTTTGAGAGGCTGGATCAGATAAAGGTATATGAGGAAATTTAGCACTGACTGGAAGAGAGTAATAAGTAAATTATCAGCAGTTACCATAATATGTTAACTTAAATTTTGGCCTTTGGACCCAAAACTAGTCATAAATGTATAGTGCTTATCTTGTCCCTAGTAGTATTCCAAATGATAAAAAGCTGTTTTGTTTCATTGGTTTTAGTAATATACATTTCTGCTCATACCTAATAAATAACTTTTATTTTTTAATAAAATGTTTTCATCCTGATACTGACTTAGGTCTTAAATTTAAGTTCTGTGTTGTAAGAATCATACGTCTTAACTATTATTCCTCTAGTGTATGGGTTTGTTTGTTTGTTTGTTTTTTAAAGATCTTATTCTCTTTCTAACTTATGTTCCTTTTAGGCATAGGGTAATGTACATAGTGTGAAACATAAGGTTTTCCTTTTTTGTTTGCTTTGGCTTGACTTTTGCACTGTTTTTATCAAGAAAACACTTGGTAGACGGGATTCAAGTGACGATTGGGAGATTCCTGATGGGCAGATCACAGTGGGACAAAGGATTGGATCTGGGTCATTTGGGACAGTATACAAGGGAAAGTGGCATGGTATGTATGTAATATGATGACCTTGTCTCATGTCATAATAATAGGATATGTTTAACAACTTTTACTTAAAAAATATCAAAGGGAGTATTCACTGTTTGCATCATTAAGCTTTTTTGATCAGATGCAAGAGTCCTCCAAAGGTTTCTAACAAAAATTATTGGAAATAAAAACTGGATTCACAGTAACCAGGACTCCTATCATGATATTAAACTAATAATTTTTAAAGATGGTGATCCTCCAGGTGAGCTAGTCCTCAAGATGTTTTTTTTTTCCTTTTAGAAGTCTTTCTGCTGATAATTTTATTTGTGTTATAAGTCACAAACATATTAAATGTGTACTTACCAAAGGAAGAAATGGCAGTAAACCTATACAAAATGTTTGCCTCACTAGTTATCAAAGAATTGCAAATTCAAAAAATAGAAATCATTATTTGCCTTTCAAATGGGCAAAGATTTTTTTTTAATTGATCATATTTAGAATTATAATTGTAATGCTGGTGGGATAATAAATTGCTACAAATTTTCTGGAGGGCAATTTGGCAATATGTATATTGAGCCAACAATTCCATTTGTAGAACTTTATAATAAGAGTAATTGGACAGGAACAAACAGATGAGTGTACAAGTATATTCATTAGAGATTTAATATTAATGAAAAATGGAAATAAACTTTAAGTGCCCATTAATAGAGTATTGGATAAATAAATTGATAACCTCCATAGATGGTTATATAGAAATTAAAATAATATGATAGATCTATATTTATTGATATGGAGAGGTGCTGGTGGTATATTAAATTTTACAAAGCAGCATATATGATATCCCATGTGATGGTGCTACATAGAAATATATATAAAATAATTTTTAAAATAATCATCAGTATTTTAGTATATATCTTTTTAGGTTATCTTTTCATATGTATTTATAAATATACTGCATACATATAAAAGCCTAGTAGGATATACATCAGTATGTTAACAATGGTCATTTCTGAGTGACATGATTATGGGAGATTTTTATTTTTTTCTTTATGCTTTCAAAATGTTTAATTTTTTACTATGAGCACCATATTACTTTGATAATCAGGAGAAATCAGTGTTAATTTAATTATGTTAGAGTATAATATACATGCAAAAAAATGCACGTAAGAGTACAAGTAGCTAAAATCTCACAAAGTGAACACATCTCTGTTCAATAAACAGAAGATTACCGCTTCCCCTAAGGATAACTACTATCCTGACTTTAACAGAAATCATGCAATATGTACTCTTTTGTGTCTGGCCTCTTTCCCTCAACATTGTTTATAAGATTCATCTATATTGATGTGTGTAGTTGTAGGTCATTCATTCTCTATATAGTATTCATTGCATGACTAAAACATGATTTCTTTTTCTGTCTACTATTTGATGAGCATTTGAATAGTTTCCAGTTTGGGGCTATTACGAATTCTGCTGCTATGAATATTCTTAGTACATGTCGTTTGGTGAACATATGTGTTCATTTGTGCTGGGTATATACGTAGGAAAGAATTGTGGAGCCACTGGGTATGCATATGTTCAATTTTAGTAGATACGTACTGCCAACTGTGTTTCAAGTGGTTGTACCAATTTACACACCCACTGGCAATGTGTGAAAGTTCTTCCTGTTTCACATAAAGTTCTTCTTTAAATTATAATAATTTTCCTAAGCAAAAGCAATAAGTGATCCATGGATTTTAAAAAAACGTTACCTACTCTGATAAAGAAGTATTGCAGTTTTCTGTTTCAACCAAGGTCTGTTGGACCTGTCATCTGTAGTTTTAGCATTCAGTTAGTAAATATTAAGTAACCAGGAAAATACCATGGGTACTTAATTTGTTAAACTGAATTTCCAGGGGAAAAACAAGGTTGGCTATTTTTTTAGATTAGTATTTTGAAACACTAATACAGGAGTATCATTGGTAGTTTAGTTTTTTTTTTTTTAATTTTATTTATTTTTTTCCCCCAAAGCCCCAGTGGATAGTTGTATGTCATAGCTGCACATCCTTCTAGTTGCTGTATGTGGGACGCGGCCTCAGCACGGCCAGACAAGCGGTGCATCGGTGTGTGCCCGGGATCCGAACCCAGGCCGCCAGCAGCGGAGCGCACGCACTTAACCGCTAAGCCATGGGGCCAGCCCTGGTAGTTTAGTTTTTATCCTTGGAAAATTAATGCAGTTTAGGAAGTTAAGGTATAATTTATTTACAATTTAATAATGGATTTAAGACTGTGGTAATTAGTGAAAATACCAAAGAGTTTTTTATATTTTTAAGTTGAAAAATTGGAATGACATTTGGAATGACAATTACCTTTTAGGTGATGTGGCAGTGAAAATGTTGAATGTGACAGCGCCCACACCTCAGCAGTTACAGGCCTTCAAAAATGAAGTAGGAGTACTCAGGTGAGCTTGTGTGAATTACTGTTTTCCACAGAAGTTATCTTCATCAGTTTCTCTTTTCCAGTGGTAGCCACTGTTAGCTTTACAGATTTACTCAAAATAGGTAAAACAGAGTTTGTCTGAGTATATTTTGTCTTTAATCATATTCTTTTAAGTGGTATGCAGTATTATATGGTACAGCTGATAGAAGAATTAATCCTAGAGTGAATTAATGGAAATATAGTATTCTGCTCATGAGAAATAATACTTCTGCTTATGAAAATAATACTCTCAAAATTCTAATCTTATCAGAACACATCTAGAGATTACATCAAGCTCTGGAACTTGAGGAACATTAACAAAACTAGAGTATGTCCAGGCAAAGATGACTTATGGAGAGGATTCTAGAACTATACCTTAGGGGAAAAATAGTCAACAGAACTGAGGATATTTAGGTCCATAGAAGGGTGTTACGTTCAAGAGGGTACAAACTTACTCTGTTTTATTCCAGAGAGCGGAATGGGGAAGCAAGCCAGTGGTGGAAGATGTAGGAAACTGATTTTTTCTAAACCCAAAAAGCTTTCTAATACTAAAAGCGTAGGCTACAGTCTCAGTGATGAAGTTCTCATAATTGAAGGTATTTAAGCAACCTCTAGTTGCCTATCTGTGAGATATATTAAAAATGATATTTCTGAAAAGGGTAGGATGTCAGACTAGACACTTCCTAAAGTCTCTTCTAAAGTTATCTTTTTGTTGCCCTTGTAAAAAGTAGCTTTTTTGTAACAACATTTTACTGATAAGTAGGTTGCTTTGGCCCTTTTTTAAGATTTGCTAAAGTTTATCAATATTTACCATTTACTGTCACATTTCTTTTTACAGGAAAACTCGACATGTGAATATCCTACTCTTCATGGGCTATTCAACAAAGCCACAGCTGGCTATTGTTACCCAGTGGTGTGAGGGCTCCAGCTTATATCACCATCTCCACATCATTGAGACCAAATTCGAGATGATCAAGCTTATAGATATTGCTCGGCAGACTGCACAGGGCATGGAGTAAGTTCTGTTCTGTTAAATCTCTTGTAAGTTACTTTTGAAGACCACTGAGGGTGTTTTAAAAGTTTTAGCTAATATTCTTTCGGATTACTTTTTAAATTACTGTCCAGCAACATGGATACTTGTGACTAATGGCTAGCAATATGAATTAAGAAATAAAATAGTCTCTATCTAGTACAGTTTTCAAACATATATCAAGTATTTGGTAATAAATATGTGACTGCAAATTTATGTTTAGCATGTAATGATTTAGCTAAGCAATAAAAGTTCAGAAAACAAAAATAAGCCCAAAAAACCCACCACTGAAAATTCGTTAACAGTTATTGAAGTATGTAAAATGATAGTTATCCTTTCAAATTATTTTCTCCATGTGCCCATATTTTCTGTTGGAAAATGGTCATCTGCAATGAAATAAAGTGAAATGAAGGTAAAGTAAAATGAAAATATGCATTCTGATCCTACTTGAGGATTTCAAATTGAGTTGTTCATAGCCATTGAATTTTGTTATATAATTTAAAAGATAAAAAGTTACTTTATAAAATTTGTTATAGGCCAAAATAGGGAACTGACTAGGAAGGATAAATTTTGCATGCAACTCTTAAGTACAAATGAATAGGGTAAATCGAAAGGTAAAATTAATTAATTTTGAAAGCATTTAGACAAAAAATTTTGAGTAAAATGTAAGTTTGAAAGTTCTGCGTAGTTTAAAAATATGTGTGTATCTTAGTTTAACATTTTATAGTATACAAATGGCTTTCACATGCATAGGTCATTATGTCATTTAATCTTTATAATGTTATGGAGTAGATATTATTTTCTTTTTACAGATAAGGAAACAGGTTTTTAAATGGCTTAAGGCCACACATTTAACAAGTGGCAGCATACATGTGTAACATTTAACAAGTGGCAGCATACATGTGTAACTCAGCATTTCTGACTCTCACCCATTATTCTTTCCCCATAATCACTATGCTACTTATACATTATAAAATTAGAATAAAACGGTACATATGTACTAACACCTAGAACTCCGACTCAAAATCACTTATAGCAAGTAAGTGTAGAACCAAGACTCAAAACCATATCTGGCTCTTAAACCTTCCCACTGTCCTACCCTCTCTGTCTCAAAACTAAGAAATATATCTATAATTTAGATTGTTTACAAGCCTGTGTTCAACCAAAATGCTTATTGCAGCAAGTTATTACCTTATTCAGTAACATTTCCACTTAGCCACTAGACTTGAAACAATCTCAGCCTTTCATATAAGTTAGAATCCAAATCTGTTCAAATCTGAAAGGTTATATTAAAATCTTGTGAAAAGTAAACCATGGCAAAAATAGTAAACATTGAGAGAGAAACAAAGCTTATTCTACTCCCACCCCACTGGTGTCTGCTCTTTCTTCAGTAGGCCAAGCCTGCTGCCTCCTCAGGGCCTTTGTACTTGTTATTTTTCCTTTGGGATACTCATGCTTCAAATATCGGTAGAGCTTCTCTCTTACGTCTCTGTTCAAATGTCACCTTTTACGAAATAAGCCAGACAGAGAAAGACAAACACCGTATGATTTCACTCATATGTGGAAGAGAAACAAATACATAGATAAAAAGAACAGATTAGTGGTTACCAGAGGGGAATGGGGTAGGGGTGGGGCAAAAGTGGTAAAGAGGCACATATATATGGTGATGGATAAAAACGAGACTGTTGAGGGTGACACAGTGCAGTCTGTACAGAACTTATATATAATAATGTACACCTGCAGTTACACAATGTTATAAACCAATATGACCTCAATAAAATAATTTTTTTTAAATGTCGCCTTTTAAAAGAAGCCATCTCTGATCAGTTTATGTAATGAACATGTTCCTACCCCACCCTATCACTCTCTATACCCCTATCCTTTGTGGGGTTTTTTTATTTTTTTTTAAACACCGAACTCCATATGACATATTTGTTTATTGTCTGTCACCCCCACTAGAATACAAGCTGTATGAGAGCAGAGGCTTAGTTTTGTTCATTGTTTTATCCCTAATGTCGAGGACAGGTCCTGGCCTATGATAGGTACTCAATACATATCTGTTAAATGAAAAAATGAAAGAATAGTTACACACAACTGCATAGTATTGATAGGTTTACCTTCCAGAAGAGAGAGAAACCAAATCCTTCTCATATCAAAACCAAGAAATGTCAAGGAAAGGAAAAATAGTCAAACAAGTAATAAAAGAATAACAGAGGGGAAAAGGCTTTTGCTATAAAGAAGCAGCAAAGAATAGTTAAAAATAGTATAAAAATTGTTTTTAGAAACACTGATGGGGCATTGAAGTACCAATATTGATTAAGACAAGAAGTGACAGTAGAGAGGAAAACTATCAAATTGCAATAGTTCTATAGTCTGGGAGATAGTCAGTGAAGAGGCAATATTTTACTGTTGCTTTGACACTTTGGGATCTATAAGTGTAAACCTTTACAGTCTATTTCTCTACTCCTAAATACTTTGCTTACATTTTTAAGTAACTGTCACTATATAGTGAGTATACCTGGCTATGAATGTAGATCATCCCATTAGTTCATCCTAGATTTTAATAGCTGAAAAAGTATTAATTACAAATTTTAAGCTTTCTAGCAGAGTATTTTTTTTATTACCAGCTTAAAGTTAACCAAAGAAGATACAGTTCTTTTTTTTTCCTTTCTGTTGTCTATAAGATGAAAACATGCAACTGGTTAAATGTACCAATACACCTTTAGTTTCTGAGGGCTTTGGCAGATTGAAGATCTTCTTATTAAAATAGCTATATGAGTTTCAGGTTAAGGTGACTGATTTTTGTTCTCCCTTGAAACTCCACTAAAACTACAATAAGGGAATTTTTTTTAAGCATGTACATATAAAAGATGGAGATAACAGAGAGGAAGGAAACAATAGCAACAACATTTTAAAAGCTGTAAGGCAGATGGAGAAGTGATAATGGACTTAGTACACCCAAAAAAGCTAAATCATTAGTTGGCAATGGGGAAATGAAAACCAACTTGATTTATACCACAGAGTCCTCAAAAGTCTCAGGCATTGGCAGTGCCAGGTATCTCCGGAGGAAGAAGGGTACATAAATGAAAAGGCTTGTCTGAAAAGCTTCTCTAAATCCCATCTCCTGCTCTGTGCCCATAGGTGACTCCCCCATTCCTACCCTGGCATCTCTGGACTGGGGACATGGACATGGATACTTGACCAGAAATGGGGATTGAGTGACTGCTTACTGAATGATGAATGGAGAGTTCCCCAGCACTCTCGTTTCATTTGGTTCTCAGAAGGCTAACAGCCAAACCTTCCCTTTCAGGAAGGAGGTTGGAAGAATCTTCTCTGAGGACTCTTACCAGCCAAGAGGAAAGACCCAAAGTTAGTGACATTAGGGATTCCACCTAGATCACTGTACAGGGAAGTTCAAAAACAAAAAGCCCATCTGTATACTCAAAGCTGTCAGACAGCTTTTTAGTCCCCTACTTACTAGTCTGAGTAAGACAAATTATCTCTGGATCACCAGTCATTGAAGGGAATGGCTCTAATGCCAATGAGAGAGACCAAAATAGACACGTTGGGAGTGGAAGGGGTGGGCAAGTAGGAATCGACAAACAGTGCAAGGAGAAGAGATACTCCCGCCAAAAAATATCAATTTCCTCAGAGATGATAGAAGATTTTCTGTCCATGAAACAAGAACAGATGCTTTATAAGGAACATTCAGGTAACAAAAAAATGTTAAAATGTTGATATTTACAGTACACTAGAGATTATATCCTTTGCAATTATTTAAACTTAACTTTTAAATATCTGGTTCCTCCTCCCCAATTCTCCACCATCATTTCACAAAGGACAGAACAAGCTAGACATAGCTGACCAATAAGTCCATAGACTATAAATAGCAGCTTAATAATGTACTTTTGCAAAGCCCTCATTTCAAAATAGTCTGCCCCCTGAATGTTTTCCAGATGCTGTTAAAAGTGGTCTTTTCTGACTACTTTCCAAAATTTATTCTAAAGTCACAGGGTATAAGCAGAATAAGAGCATACTAGCTCACTGTATAAAGTGGTGGGTTTGCAGTTATTCATAAGATAAAACTTTTAGTAATTAGGAAAGTTGAATCATTAGGACTTTCAAATGAGTCACCTTTATTGGATTACAGAATATAAGCAGACATTGGATGGGTGACATTTTTCCTGTGTGGTTCTGTCTTCTTTCCTCAGTAGTAGATCATTTCTGATTTCTAGGTTTACCTGAAGAGAGCAGAACTATTCTAATGGTAGATAATTATACACTCACTCTTTGGAATCAGAGTTCGTGTGGTATGTTTATCATCATCTCACCTGAGAGTCATTGATTCAGCCTAAGGGCCAAGGTATTTTAAGAATATTGTTACTAAAGAAATTTCAGGAATGGTCAATCCATCATGCCATTTCTTTGTAGGACTTTTAATTTCAGTATAATATTTATGGTATAAATTTTAATTTAGCTTTATTATAAAATTTACTGAATGTTAAATCAAGGAGTCACATAGAGAAAGTTGCCTGTTGTTTACTCACAGAAGTGTTATATTCTGAATGTAAGATGATTCAAAATAATTTGCAGTGTAAAAAAAGACAAAATTGTCCCATTTGCAACAACATGGAAATAAGCCAGAAAGAGAAAGACAAACACCACATGATTTCACTCATATGTGGAATATAAACCAACACATGGACAGAGAGAACTGTATGGTGGTTATCAGGGGCAAAGGGAGTGGAGGGTGGACACAAGGGGTGAAGGGAGACATATATATGGTGATTGACAAACAAAAATGTACAACCAAAATTTCACAATGCTATAAACTAGTAAGACGTCAATTAAAAAAAAAATCAATGTCATAAAAAAAATAAATAAAAAATAATTTGTGGTGGGCCAGCCCGGTGGCACAAGCAGTTAAGTGTGCATGCTCTGCTTCGGTGGCCTGGGGTTCGCAGGTTCGGATCCCAGGTGCGTACTGATGCACCGCTTGTCAAGCCATGCTGTGGCGGAGTCCCATATAAAGTAGAGGAAGATGGGCACAGATGTTAGCTCAGGGCCAACCTTCCTCACCAAGAAAAAAAAAAACAAAGAGGATTGGATCCGGTGTTAGCTCAGGGCTGATCTTCCTCACAAAACATAAAAAAAATAAAAAATAATTTGTGGATAAATCCTTACAATTTACTTTTTTTAAAAAATGAAGAGTATGCCTCCTTTACTAAAGCTAATTAAAAGATAGATGAATTGAAGCTGAAAAGATGGTGAACGTGTATTAATGATTGAAAATAATTCTCGTTGGTCAAAGAATATTTAGTTATAGTGAACATGATTTTCCAGTGGATGAAAACAATAATAGGAGGATGCTGATAATCAGAAAAATGCAAACTAAAACAACTTCCATTTTTCACTCACTAGAATTGGCAAAATGCCTAAATTCTGACAAGATCAAGTGTTGGTCACCATTAGAGGAGTTGCTTACTGAGACACTCCTGATGCATCCAACCACCCTGGGGTGTTTTGTAAGTCTCTGTTCAAATGGAAGATGCCTGGTCTACCCCCAAGAAACACCAGCTTTTGTTCCCAGAGCTGTGTATAGGAAGACATGTATTACAGGAAAACATATGAGTGAAAAATTGGAAACATAAATGTCCATCAGTAGAGGACTGGATAAATAAAATACTGGCACGTATGTGCCAGGGAATAGTGTGCAGCAGAAATGAATTATATATGTATCAACATCATCTTTAAAATATAGTGTGAAGTGAGAAGAGCAAGCCGCAGCATGAGACCACTTGAAATTTTAAAAACAAACATTTTTTATATTGGGGTTTTTTTTTTTAAGTCATGTATATATGTATGTAACTCAGTAGCGGTTGTCTCCAGGAATGGCAAAAAGGGGTCGGGATGGGGACAAGTAGAGAAGGGCTTTAGCTAACCTTGGCTCCAGAGTACATTCTCATTGTTTCTGTCTTTTAACAAAAAAGACTCTATAGTTATTGTCTTACTTTCATATCCTTTTGTAAGTGTAAACTTTGAAAAAAGACAGAAGACAAATGTGTAAAAATTTTAACAGGATTGATTATGGTGAGAATATGAGTGATTTCTATGTTAGCCTTTGTTCTTGCAGTTTTTCTTAATTTCAAAACAAAGGTTATTATAGAAATCCATAATCATAGAAAATTCAGAAAGTGTAAACATAAGTAAGTACCAGTAATCCACTGGGAGACAGTTACCATTAATATTTTGATGTGTATTGTGCAGCCTTTCCGAATTCTGTATTTTAATACTATACACAATGGTTCGTTGTTGTTATTTTAAATATGGAATCATACTGGTTTTGCCTCTTTTCGCTCACTCTTATTTTAAGCATCTTTACTGGTCCATAAATATTATGTTCTGACACCAGCTCTGCTACATACTAGTGACTGACTCTCCTTTTTTTATATCAACTATGTCTGTGGATTTTTACATACAGTAATGTATTTAGCAATTATATAGTACTTAATATGTGCCAAACATTGTTCTTTGTACTTTATATATACCACCTCATTTAATCCTCAACAACCCTGTGAAATAGATCCTAAATTATTGTCCCCATTTACTGATGAAGAAACCAGACTTTAGAAAGGTCAAGTAATTTGCCCTAGGACTTTGGCTCTAGAGTATATTCCCTTAACCTTTACACTGTGCTGCTGCTTCAACTTAACAATCCTTTCAACACCTCAGATAGACCCTTAATGTCATAGAGCCCTCCTGCATTCAGTTCCCTGGTTCATTTGCTCTTCCTCTCTCCTAGACACTGTCAGTACCTCCACTATCCTCAAACCTCCAACCTGTCTTCTCCAAGAAGAGTCAGCTGATGACCTTGATTGCTATTTCGTTAAAAAAATTAGAAGCACCCACCACAACATCTACCCACCTACTTACATTCATGCTCAGTTTTTCTGCCTTATCACTAGGAGTAAAAGCTAACCCTTCCATTTTATGCACTGAATCCCATCCCCTTTCTCCTATTCACTGACATCTTTTGAGTAAATCTCCCTTGTTCATCATTAGGTTTTCCTTTTCTGCTGGATTTTCTCCCATTTTACAGCATCTTTCTTATAATGCACATTTGGCAGAATGTTGACAATTGTTGAATCTAGGTGGAGAGCATAGGGTGTTTATTGTACTATTCTTTTAACTTTTCTCTCTGCTTAAAAATTTTTGTAATAAAAAAGTTGTGGAGGTCCCTCCCTTGTTCCTACTTCCCTCTCTAGCCATCACCTCCTTCCTCTTCTTTGATTACAGCAAAAATTCTCAAGAGTTGTTGGAACTCACTCTGTAATTTCTCTCCTCTCCTTTTATTTTAGACCCCACTCCAATCAGGCTTTTGCCCCTGATACTCCACTGATATCTCTCTTAATAAAATAGTTACCATGTTGCTAGATCCAATGGTTAAATTCTCAGTCCTTGATCTGTTTCACATATCAGAAACATATGATGCAGTTGATCACAGCCTTCTTCATGAAACCCATTCTTACTCCCTTGCCACTCAGAATGTGGTCTGAGTAGCATCTGTACCACCTTGGAACTTTTTAGAAGTGCTGAATTTTAGGTATCACTCCAGATCTACTGAATTGGAGTCTACATTTTAACAAGATCCCTAAATTATTCCTGTGCATATTAAAGTTTGAGAAATACTGCTTTAAAGCATATTCTCTTGACTTTCCTTCTACCTACTGTCTGCTCCTTCTGAGCTAGTTCTTCCTCAACTCCTTATCCTCTCTACATATTAGAATACTCCAGGGATTTCCATTCCCTTGGTGATCTTATCTAGTGTCATGGCTTGAAATACCATTTAATTACCATTTCTATGCCAATCTCCAGCCAATTCATTTCCTCTGAACTCCAGACTGTCATATCCAACTGTCTGTTCAGCATCTCCATTTGATTGTCTAATGGACATCTCAAATTTAATATGTGTAATACTGAGGTCCTGATCTTTTTCCTCAAGCCTGCTCTTCCTACATTCTTTTCCTCTCAGTAACTGGCAACCCTGTTCTTTCAGCTCTTGTGTCTAACATTTTCTAGTTATCTTTGAGTCCTCTCTTTTTCTCACACCACACAACCAATCTATTATCAACTCCTGTTGGCTTTGCAACTTATCATCACCTATTCTGCTATCACCCTGATTCAAGCCACCATTATGTCTTACCTGGATTAGTGCCCTGCCTTCACCCTTAGCCACCTTCAATTTATTCTCAACACAGCAGCCAGAGTGGTCCTTTTAAGACTTAGGTCAGATTATGTTGCTCCTCTGCTCCTCCAGTGTCTTCACTTTTCACTTGGAAAGAAAATTAAAGTCCTTGCAATAGGCCTTTCTCAATGTGACCACCGCCACAACTCTCCTTCCCCCACCACCTTTTCTCTTACCTCTCTCAACTCATTTATTGCTCTTCTCTCTCTTGCTCCCTCTGTTCCAAGCCACAGTTTGCCTTCTTGCTGTTCTTAGAACATGGGAAACACATGCCTGCCTTAGGGCTTTGCCCTTGCTAGTCTCTCTGCCTGCTATGTTTTTATCCCATATCTGCATGACTCTCTACCTCCCCTTTGAGTCTTTACTCAAAACGTCCTTTGAAAAGAGGCCCTCCCTGGCCTAAAATTACAACCCCCTGTAACTCAGCATTTCCTGTCCCCCACTTACAGAATACTATATATTCTACTGATACATCTTTTTTATTTCCTGTCTTCTATACTAAAATTTTCTGTCTTCTATACTAAAATGTAAGCACCTCGAGGGTAGGAATTGCTTTATTTCCAAGACTTAGCATAGTTATTGCTTAGTACAAGGTGGGCTTTCAATAAACATGTTAAATTAATGAAAGAAAGAACCCATAAAGGTAAACATTATCGTCTCCATTTTACAGGCTAGGAATCCAAAGTTTAGAGAGATTATGTAATATACCCAAGGTTATATGGCTAGTAAGTGACATAGTTGGAATTCAAAGGTCATATGGCTAGTAAGTGACATAGTTGGAATTCAAACCCAAATCTGTGTGCTCACAACACATGCCCTTCCCACTATGCCTCTCTGGCCGTGTCGTTAAAGTTCTGTGGGTTGTGATTTTTCCATCAGCATAAGTGGAATTATTGCCTCTTTGCTTGCCTTATAAAGAAACACGAAGGTTATGAAACCAAATAATATAAAAAAAATCCTGAAAACTTTAAAATGCTATACATGTACAAGAGAGTGACAGTAATTCTGTGTTTTCTTATAGAAGTTTTGTACTTTTTGCTTTTAGTTTTTAGGTCTTCAGTCCACTTCAAATTGATTTTTGTGTCTGGTATGAGGTAAGGGTTGAAGATTTTTTTTCCCCATATGAATATCCAGTTGTTACAGTAATAGTTGTTGAAATGACTAGCCTTCCCCTATTGAGTTGCCTTTCTCTTATAAATAAACAAATATCATGCTTCTGATTTTATGTATTTGGGCTTGTGAATGTTGGAAATGAACTTAAAGAGAGTAGCAAAGAGGTTTTTGCTATTCCATCAATACCATGATATTCCATGTTTACAACATATTCTCATTTCTTGTCTTCGGGCCAGTGTTCTACTTAGAAGCTATGATGAGAGTATTTTCCAAAGTAGGATTATAGCCTCTCTGATTCAGGTTCCAGCTAGGAAACAAAAAAGACATAGAAATACATTCAAGGACTAGAAGACTCAATATTGTTAAGATGTCAGTTCTTTTCAAATCTATAGATGCATTGCAATTCCAATCAAAATCTCAGCAGGCTTTTTTTTAGAAATTGATAAGTTAATGCTAAAAAGTATATGGAAATGCAATGGCTAGCATAGTCAAGACAATTTTGAAAAAGAAGAACAAAGTTAAAGGACTTCTAGTGTGAGATTTCAAAACTTTCTTTAAAGCCACAGCAATTAAGACAGTGTGATGTTGACATAAGGATAGACATATAAATCAACAAAACAGAATAGAAAGCCTAGGAATATATCCATATGTCTATATCATATATCCACAGTTGGTTGATTTTTTTTTACCAAGATGCCAAGGCAATTCATTGAGAAAGGATAGTTTTTTCAACAAATATCCTGTTGTTCCAGCAACATTGAATGAATGAATAAACAAACCAACCATTAACCCTTACCTGACACAAGACATAAATATTAACTCAAAATAGATCAAAGACCTAAGACTAAAAGCTGAAAATCTAAAACTTTTAGAAGAAATATAGGAGAAAATCTTTGTAGCCTAAAGATGGACAAAGATTTCTTAGGACACAAAAAGTAAGAACTACAAAAGAAAAAATTTATAAATTGGACTTCATCAAAATTCAAAAGTTTTGCTTTCTGAAAGACAATTAAGGAAATGAAAAGACAAGCCACAGACTTGAAGAAAATGTTTGCAAGATACATTATCTGATAAAAGACTTGTATCCAAAGCATATAAAGAACTGTTACAACTCAATAAGAAGACAAACTACCCAGTGAAAAAATGGGCAAAATATTAGAGTACTTTCTTAAAGAAGATATAAGAATGGCAAATAAGCACATGCAAAGATGTTCAGCATCATTAGATGTTAGGAAAAGGCAAATTAAAACTACAAGACACCACTGCACACCCACTAGAATGCCTTTAATCAAAACCAACAACACCAAGTATTGCCAAGGATGCAGAGCAATTAGAACTCTTGTACATTGCTGGTAAGGATCTTAAACGGTACAACCACTTTGGCAGTTTCTTTTAAAGTGATAAATGATTAGTGACTATATAGGAGTAGCAGAATGTCATTCCTTTCAGTCTTGCTCACTTTCCACATTGTCATTATGAAGGGAGTGGGGGGCATCAAAGTAGAAGGGAGACTATAATTTGAAACCATGTTTGGATAAAATCACATCCCGTCGCCACCATCACGCATGCCAGTCCAATCAACTGCTAAATTCTCTGTAGGTGTCTGAAGAGAGATGCAGCTTGCTGCATGAAGTTTGATGAACTTTTTTGAAATTGTGTATAGGTGAAAGAGGACTGAAACTGCCAATGTCTGTGGAGGCCAGTTCTTTGGTTTTAGAAATAGTTGAAAATACAAGAAAATAGCAAACTTAAGTAAGAGATGCTTGGGGCTTTTATAATTAGTCTGTACTGTTAAATCAGGCAAATGGTGTAGCCATAACATTTGAATTTCAGCAAGGCGTTTGAATGATATCTCTCGTGTTATTCTTGAGGATAAATCTGAGAGATATAACATGCCTGGAGAATTTAACTAGGTTCATAGCTGTATAATGATCATACCTGAAGCTATGAAGCTGGAAGGAGATTTTTGTCCGCATTCCTCATTTGAATATGACTAGCATATTTACAGATAACTTAGATGAGATCATTATTGGCATACTGATCTTTTAAAACTTATTTTTTGGTGAAAAATTTTAATACTTTTAATAATTAAAATTTTAATAAGCTGAATTTGTAGGTCATGTCTAAAAAATATGAAATCTTATCCAAGTCCAAAAAGGAAAAGTTTACAAACGAAGGATGGGAAAAATGTTTTGTAGGAGCAATACAAGAACAGCTCTCCAGGGTTGTAATTGAATGTAATTTTAATAGGAGTCAGTAGAGTGACTATGGCTGCCCTAACAATCACAATAATGGCTCATTTAACAAATTTTTTTACCCACCATAAGAAAGATGAAGGTGAGTTTATTGGTGTTTTTTTGTTTTGATTTGATTTCACATATGAGATCATACAATATTTGTCTTGCTCTGTCTGATTTATTTCACTTAACATAATGCCCTCAAGGTCTATCCATGTTGTTGCAAATGGCAGGATTTCCTTTTTATAGCTGAATAATATTTGTGTGTGTGTGTGTCACCTTTTTTTTATCCATTCGTGGACACTTAGGTTGTTTCCATGCCTTGGCTATTGTGAATAATGCAGCAGTGACCATGCAGGTGCAGATATCTCTTTGAGATCCTCATTTAAATTCTTTTGGATATATACCCAGAAGTGGGACTGCTGGATCATATGGTGATTCTATTTTTAATTTTTTGAGGAACCTCCATACTGTTTTCCATAGTGGCTGCACCAATTTATGTTCCCACCAACAGTGTTCAAGGGTTCTCTTTTCTCTACATCCTTACCAACACTTGTTATTTCTTGTATTTTTTATAATAGCCGTTCTAACAAGTGTGAAGTGATATCTCATTGTGGTTTTGATTTGCAGTTCTCTGATGATGAGTGATGTTGAACACCTTTTCATGTACCTATTGGCCATCTGTGTGTGGTCTTTGGAAAAAAATGTCTGTTTTTTTATTGGATTGTTTGGGTGTTTTGCTGATGAGAGTTGTCTGAGTTCTTTATATGTTTTTGGATATCCTTTTATTTTTTATTTTTTTATTTTTTTGGTGAGGAAGATTGTCCCTGAGCTAACATTTGTGCCAGTCTTCCTCTATTTTGTATGGGGGACGCCACCACAGCATGGCTTGATGAGTGGTGTGTAGGGCTGCACCCAGGATCCAAACTCGCCAACCCTGGGCCGCTGAAGCAGAGTGTGTGAACTTAACCACTACGCCACCAGGCCGGCCCCTTGGTATCCCTTTATTAGATATACGATTTGCAAATATTTTCTCCCATTTGGTAAGTTGCCTTTTCATTTTGTTGGTGGTTTCCTTTGCTGTACAGAAGCTTTTTAGTTTGATGTAGTCCCAATTGTTTATTTTTGCTTTTGTTGCCTTTGCTTTTGGTTTCAAATCCAAAAAAATCATCACCAAGACTGATGTCAAGGAGCTTACCACTTATGTTTTCTTCTAGGAGTTTTACAGTTTCAGGTCTCAACGTTCAAGGGGAAGATGAAAATAAGAATTTCACTCTAGTTTGTGTTGATCAGATCAGATCTAGAGTATTGTATTTACTTTGGGGACATCATAGTATGCTCTAAAAAGAGTATTGAAAAGCTGATTCTTGAATAAGAGCTTGAAAGGTAAAGAACAAATTTTACTAGATGATTTCTGAGCTTTAAGATGAAATGATTCTTGTAGGTAGACATTTTTTTCTTCAAGGAAGGAGACTCCCAAGAGAAACTGATCAAGACAATGTGATATTCATTTAGTTTATAGCATATTTTTTCTTTCCTGCTACTTTTATAAACCTGTAAGTTGTCCTTAACATCTTAGAGAGGTTAGAAGGAGGTCCAATTTAATTGTTCTGAATAATGGATAGACTTCTGTATCATCTGTAGCAAAGTAAAATTAATCTATTCTTGTTGCCTTCCCTACATTCAACCCAGTTATGTGTTGTTTGGCATCTTCCATTTATACCTGGTTGGTTCTTAGGAAGTTATGTTTTAGTGTCAGCCTGTATAGAATTATTTAGGGTAGTAATTACTCTGGAACATTATATTATGTAGGGGTTGGGGTATGATACTCATCCCATTTTTCCATCTGGGGACTTTGAGTCCCTTTTCTTTCCAACCTTCTATTGTGTAGACCTGGATTTCTGCTCTTTTGCTGCTTTTTTATAGAGATGTTACAGAAAGAGAATTATTAAATGAGATAAAAGTTAGGAAAGAAGTTTGTAAACAGTAAAGGTTTACACAAGGATAAAGTGGTGTTATTTCGAGTTGCAGCTCTATGCAGCTTTGGCCAATAAAAGATTTATGCTATCCAACTTCTACTAGCGTTCTATCACTAGCTTAGCTCTTGTTAACTATCTAATACTTTCCTGGTCAGAAATTTTCTCCCCTCAACCCTTTAGTTACATTTCTGTCTACTTTATTTTTGCTGTATTTCTTTGTATCAAATTTGTTGAAAAGATTGATACCATCCATCACAAACACCTTTATCTTCTCTTCTTTTTAGTTCACTATGCTTCCATATTTTCATATGTACCACCATTTTGTTGGTTTTAATTTCAAAGGAGACAGAACCTCTTTTCAAAGACCAACACCTTTTCTGTGCACTACATAGCAGATCTCTGACTGAAGCACTGAGCTCCACCAACAATACCATACCATCACCGTATAGCCCCCTTTCTTTCTAATGGAGACAGCGTCTCCCCATCTTGAAAAAACTTTTGATTGAGAGTCGTTTTTGTCCATCTGCTTTTACCTTTCTATGTCACTGCAGAACTTTTTAAGCAAATAAGGCCTTATGACTGACGACATGGTTCCTTTCAATGGAAAAGTGACAGTGCGATGTAGTAGAACAACACTGGGCCTAAAAAATCACGACAACAAGATAATTTTAGATTGTGGTAAATGCTGTGAAGGAGATAAACAGTGTGATGTAAGAGTGTAATTGGAGAAAGGGTTACTTTGTATAAACAATAATTTGAAATCAAAATTTTGTCTGAGAAAAAAAGTTTCCAAATCTTGATCTCTGAGAAGATGAGGAAGTTTAAATGAAGATGAAAAAGCAAATAATCTAAATTATTTGCAAATCTTCCATTTTTAACTGTTCATTACACAATTTTGATTATACCATTTGGATTTTGAAGTGTCATTTTAGGGCAACATTTATTTCCTAATGGTCATTGTCAGATTTCAGAAGTCTCATATATCTCTTCTCTCCAGTATTAAGTGAAGAAAAGTAGCTTTGACTAGGACATTATATGTATCTCATTGTAGTTGATTCAGGAGACATGTATTGAATACTTACCACATGTCAGGCACTTTACTAGGCACTGGGACTAAACAGAAATAAACTAGACACAGCCCTTTCCGTCAATGAACTCAACTAACACAGTTTCTAGCGGTAATGTAGATGATTTGAACTTATCATTGACTTTAAAATAGATTCACTGTGGCCATTATAGAGGAAGTTTGCTCCTCACTAGTTTTAGGCAGGTATTTTAAGTATATATACTACTACCTTTAAAAATAGCTTTAATTTATCAATCAAACTTTCATATTCTAGTGGAGTTTACATTCTAAATAGAAAGTGAACATAGGCCCATGAGAAAATATATGAAAAAAAAAATACATGAATCAAGCTGTATAATAATTACTGCATAACTGAACGGTGAAAGATCACTTTCAGTTGAGTTAGTCATGGGAAAGCTTTGCTCACGAGTTAGAATGTATGTTCAATCTTAAAGGATAAGTGTGAATAGGTGGAGAATAGAATGAAAACTAATTTGGGGGATAGGTGTGGAGGGAGCATTGATTACAGTGGTAGAATTAAATATCAAGGTACATTTAAAGGACGTGAATAAATAGGCTTGACTGGAGTGAAAGGTTTGTATTGGTAAATAGTAAAAGATAAAGCAAAGTCTTTTAATAGAAAATAAGATTTTGGCTATATCATAATAGTAACATGTTCCTATAATTCCAAATTGATTTACAGTCTATTTTATTATTTCTTATGTAAAGGGGTTATCACAATGTACAGTTTACAAATGTATCATGATTCTAAATAAGTCTTTATTTACACTCCTAAATATGTTCTATAGATTTTGAGGGCAGAGTCTTTAGTCCTACTCAGGTTAAAATCATGTTTTGTTTTTCAGTTACTTACACGCCAAGTCAATCATCCACAGAGACCTCAAGAGTAATAGTATCCTTCCTGAAATTTGTCTGCGAAGTTTGAAAACATCCTGACTTTTTCTTCTGCATTTTGTCTTCACATTATGTAAAAACAGTTTCATGCTAAGTTCAATATACTGTAACAAGAATTAATAAATGGGTTTGCATGAGAGTATAATAGAGCAAGGTACTACAACCTGCTTTTGGTTTCTGACCGATTGAGCATTACAAAAAAATCTATCAAGTCTTCATGATAGTAGGACTCTTTTTGATTGCTTGCTCACGTTCTGTCAGCACCATAAAATGGATAGTTTTGTAGCTATCTACTAGTTTGTTTCAGTGCTCTGACCTTGCTCAGCAGTATTTGAGATGTAACTGAAGGCTCTAAGTTATATAACAATGAGGTGAGAAAAACATAATTTTTCTTCTTCCATAAATCCAGATTAAGATCCTATCAGCCAACCATCTTCATTCCAGTGAAGAGCCTTTAGGGCTTTCCCAGCACTGCCAAAAGAATATTTGGGCCTGAGTTACTAAAATCTAAATAAAATTAACTTAGTAAAGCATCTCACCTCATCCTACCACATTTCAAGCCCCCAAAATCTTGTAAGTGGGTCATAGAGGCCAAATAGAACTAGTTATTTTTTAAAACATATTTATTAACTTTAAGAGGAAATATGAAGTACTATACTTTTTTAAAGAATATAATATTATAGAATTACAGAAATTAGATCTCTTATCTAAAATTTTCATAATGTTTGCTCTGATAGGAAAATGAGATCTATTGTTTTCCTTTACTTACTACACCTCAGATATTTTTCTTCATGAAGACCTCACAGTAAAAATAGGTGATTTTGGTCTAGCCACAGTGAAATCTCGATGGAGTGGGTCCCATCAGTTTGAACAGCTGTCTGGATCCATTTTGTGGATGGTAAGAATTAAGGCTGTTTCTCCATTAATTGAATTTTTGGACCCTGAGATGCTGCTGAGTTACTAGAAAGTCACTGAAGGCTTCAACTATAGTATTTTCATAGTCCCCAGTATTGACAAAAATCAATGTTGGGCTTATTTTTTATGTGAAGAGGTTTTGACTTTTTTCTTTATCTTTAAAAAGAATATTAGGAAACCAGTTTCAGTATATTTCATACAGAAATTTTGTATTTTTTAAACACTGTTTAAATTTTATTCAAGATGTGTCTTTAAAAAATTTTGTGTTCAAAATGTTGTGTACCCTGTTTCAAAAAAAAACAAGTATACAATTTAAGCAGGTGTGATCTGCAGCCATTATTAAGATTTTACTAAGAGAACTGCTCCTTTTAAGAGAAAGGAAGGCTATTTCACAATCTTATTTAAGCCTAAATTGGAAAGTTACTTCCTTTAGACTAGAAAACCATATAATTATGGGGCAGCTGGGAAAGAAAAGATAAAAAAGAGAGGTAGATTTTTAACACTGTCAGCCTTGTGCTGCCCTGCATAGTTCGCTCTTTCTCTTTCTTTATTCCTATTTCTGCTTTGTGGAAAAGAAGAAAGAGAAGTTGGATGGAAGAAGAGATGGAAGAGGGAGACTAAAACTTCTGTGCAGTGACTTTGAGCAAACTGTGAAAAAGGCAGTCATAGGAATCGTTCTCTAAGCCAGCAGTTCTCAAAAGGGTCCCTAAGACCCTTTCAGAGGTCCCCAAGGTCATCCCTGTGTGAGACTAGCATTTTCTTCATCTTCTTCAACCTGAACAACACATCATAACAGATTGAATGCAGAAGCAAATACGTGACTCAAGCTGGCTGCTGTTAAACCAGATAGTCAAAAAGAATTGCATCACTATTCTCACTAAACATTTTTTGGTTTTGAAAGTATAGTTACTTTATATTAAAAATGGATGATCTGTGTTAACATTTAATGATTGTTTTCTTATTTAAGTGAATTAATAACTATTTTAACAGTTTCTCAGTTAAGTTTTAATATGATAAATATCCACAGATACAATCCACATAAACAAAAGCTCCTTGGGGACCTCAGTAATTTCTGAGACTGAAAGAGTCCTGAGACCAAAAAATTTAAGAACTGCTGTTTAGAAGTTGAATACAGAATGTCCCAAAACTATTAGTGCAGTTGTAAGCTGTAAATAACTGACTGTGCACTAGGACTTTGGAACACCCTGCAGAAAGGAGAAAAGCTGCAAGGGCTTTCAAAGCCACCTTGGCCTAACTTCCCTGAACTCTCTGTAGCAGTCCCTAAGAAGGGAATTCCAAGGTATAATTCTGAATTGGCCAAGATAAGCCTACGGTTAGATTCAGCTATGATTTCTTGTAATAATAACTGGAATTAGGGTAAATGGCAAGGTGGAAGGAGGGCATTGGACTTAGAGTTAGGAGGTCTGTACTCCAGTGCTATGTTTGCCTCTTAATCTCTTCCAAGTCTCTCCATCTTTAATGTTGGGCTGGATTAATGGATTTCTAACACCTTTTCTATTTCTAAGATTCAGTAATTAGAGTTAGCTAGATTTTTTTCTTTAATATATGTTTAACTGTTTTAATAAATAATTATAAACAAAAGGCTAGTTGATAATTATAATCTGGATCTCAAACACCTCTAAGGCACGTACCTTGTAACAAAGATTGCAGTGTATCCTGAGAGGGGGAAAGCAGATTTTAAGTACTGAAGTTACAAAACCTAAAATTATAAAGAAACAGTTGATACATGTTTTAAAGGTGTGTTTATTTTAAATAGTGTCGGACAGTTAGGCTCAGTCAAGTCTCCAGGTTTGTCCTTTTTCAAAAATTTTAGTTTATACAGTTAGTAGATTATTATGAAGTTTTATATTTTTATCTAATTTCATTTTTGTTGATACCCAAGTAGATGGGTTCATCCTTTATTCCACCAAGCCGAGTTTTAAGGCAAGAGATTAGCAATAGTATACTTAATTGTTGAATAAATCCTTTTGTGTTGATATTGCCTTCAGAAACAAACATGGAACATCCAGAGACTAGGAGAGAAGAGTTTGGTCGGAACTAAGGTTATACATAATTCTCTGAATTATTTACAATAGTCTTCTCAACCTAGTTTTATTTATATCTTAGAGGAGAAAGAAACCTTTGTGAACATTTTTACAAATTGAATCACCAAGTTAATTGAGGATCAGTCATGCATTTCTTATGAGTAGATGACATACAGATTTTTATCAAGCCATCTACTAACAACAGTCAGGTAAAACTAAATTTTAAAAAGACAGTTCTTCAACTGGTTTATTACTCTGTCCCTCACAAAAATTGTGTTCCAGCTTTGAAAATTATGTCTGTATCATAACCAGTCTCTCAATATTCTGGCTTGTTCATTACATCACAGTTGTATGTGGTTTATTTTGTACTGTCTTACTGAAAGCAGTTATCAATAAAATGTATGACAAAAGCAAGTAGATACACTCTTTTCCTTCATCTCCCATCCTTTCACTCTCATCAGGTTCTCCCACTCATCTTCCATCAGTGGTTCTCAACCTTGGTTGGACATTAAAACCATCTGGGGAACTATAAAACTAGCAATGCTTGGATCCCATCCCCAGATTCTGATGTTATATAATTGGTCTGGAATGTAGTCTGGACAGTAAGAGGCCAAAAGCTGCACAGGTGATTCTGATTTGCAGTTGAGGCTGAGTGCCATTATTGCCTGCCAGGTGAGAGAGTCTGACCTGCCTTACCCTGACCAATAACCAGAAATCTTGTTCCAGGTCTTTGAGCCATTTTTGCAGTTAGTTCTGGTTTTGGTATAAAATTAATATTTTCTCAAAGTTTTTATTAATACCCTGCAATTTCTCTAATTCCTTCCAAATGAAACAATAGAGAACATGCAAGGTGAAAGAACTCTTTTAAGCTAATATTTAACCAACCATTTATTGCATTTCATGTAAACAGCCAATAAGAAATCTAGTTGTAGAATACAGTGATTGAAATGTGTAAAAATTTAGCAAATATGATTTGGTCTATATCTTTGTCCAAGAAGCAGCAGCCGAAAGAGTCTTTATACCATCTTCTAAGTCTACCTGCTGACTATTGCTTTTGTTAATGGCATGTTTATACTGCTTTTGGAGGTAGGAAAGGGATTTGCGTTTATCAGTCTTGAAATTTTACCATTATTGTCTAAGGTGCCCTGAGATGAGGAGAATCATTTGTATCAATGGGAAAACTTGAGTTCTAACTCAATTACATAGTGGTTTTGTTACTCCTAGACATCTTATAACCCCAGGTCTAGTATTTCTTTGCTGAATCAGAAATGGAAAGTGGGAACTGATTCTTGATAGGGTAAGTCATGGGAAGAATTAAATGACAATGACAGTATCTTGTGCAGAAAGACGATGGCTGATCAAATTATAAAATCTTAGTAATGCATGTGGAATCTCAGCTAATAACTTCCTCTTTCAGTTTATGGAGCATCTTTTTTTCTTTATCTTTCTTAATCAGTTTTATTTCTTTGACCATTAATAAGAGAATTGATTACATATTGGGTTATTTAATGATAAAAGCATTGCTCTGGGAATTATAATTGTTTGGTTTTCAGTCTTTATTCAGTTGAAGTGAAGAATAAACAAGAATATTTTTCTTTTTATGTTCTAACAGGCACCAGAAGTAATCAGAATGCAAGATAAAAACCCGTATAGCTTTCAATCAGATGTATATGCATTTGGGATTGTTCTGTATGAATTGATGACTGGACAGTTACCTTATTCAAACATCAACAACAGGGACCAGGTAAACATTTACCATCTCTTGGGGTTTATTTTACTATTTGTATAAAGGTTCCAATTCATTATAGATAAGAAGTGTTGAGTCCTAGGTAAGCATGAAGAATAGATCTCTTGATCTTTGTTACCAGTTTTAGAAACCTTTTGTATGCTTTTGGCAGTAATAGCAGCATGTAAGGCCTTTCCTTGAAATAGCCTTCTTAGGTGTTGTAAAGGAGTGAAATTCCTGATCTTATGACTAGAAACTAGAGGTACCGCAATGGACATACCTCATGTCTCTTGACCATAGCACAGTTAGAAGATTAAGCTCTGCAGCCATAGCATCTGGGCTTTATACCACAGATTGTGCTTTCTGAACAGGTACTCAGCTGTGAACTTCTTTATATCAAATTCTTTTAAAATTATTAAAGTTTCTCCATATTTAAAAAATTTTTAAGACTAGGTAGATAGAAGGACTGTTACATCATGCTTTCATTTTTCTATAATGAGAATTCTAGTAGGAAGGAATTTTTTACTTCTCTCTTCCTAAATTCCTGTTCTCTGTCCCTTACCTTCCAAAAACAATGTAGCCTCATGCAGCTCTTTTCCTTTTCTATCCCAGACACATTCAGTTCACCTAGGCTTTTAACACTGGCCAAGGAAAATGAATTGTCTTTACTGAAATTACCTTGTCTACCTCAGCATTAAAAAAGAATGTGAGTGCATGTGTGTGCTCGCGCATGTGTAGAGAGAGAGAGATTGCAGCAGTTCCTCTGTTAATATATTAGAGAACAATAGTTGACAATATAAACTGTGATTAAGTAATATTTACTCTTTATTCTGTGGTTTGCATCAGAATCACCTGGGTAGTTTGTTAAAAAATGGAAGTGCTGGAGCAGATTCTGATTCAATGGGGTGGGGTCCAAGTACTTGCGTTTTTTGTAAGTTTCCCAGGTGATTCTGATACACACCAAAGTTGAGAATCACCAATCTAAAGAATAAAAAAAAGAATGTGAACGTTTTATGTGTTTCATGATAACTGCCCAATCTAATGAAATGGTAGTTTTTGTGTATAAATATGTTACTTCATTTAAGTAATATGAGTGTTTTGGTCAACAGCTCAACTCTCAATCTTTTTGATGATAGCTCTGAGTAGCTTTCTCACTAAGAACTTCAGCTATCATGTGATATCAGAGACATAATCTAAGTTTTCATATACTTTTTATATACTTATCACCATATGGCCCCTACACAACAGTGGTCTTGATTCTGTATTTCGAGAATTGTAGAAAATGACTATGTTTCTACTCAAGTCAACACAAAACTAATTTTTTAGTTGCTGTTTGGTCCTTTAAAAACTACTTCACAGCTTTAGAATGTTGAATCTTAGCTTTGAGTGTTAAAAAAAATCTGTGACCTGGCTTCTGATGATCTGATATTTTAAGCCTGCGTGAAACTTAGATTCAGGATGGACCAAAATGCTAACTAAAGAATGTAATTGAAACATTATACTTACTATACTTGTGACAGATTCTATCTAGATCACCGAGATGATTGATTGGATGATGGCAGTTTTAGTAGCAAGATTGTCTCTAATTTGCAAGCTTCGTGTGCTCTGCCTTTTACAGTCTTATTAACTCGACCATACAGCATAATACCCTGTGCCATGTTCACTTTTCGTATGCGTTGTTATTTTTCTAGAGAAATTATGAGAGAATTTTAGTTTAGTTTTAGTTGATTTATCATAGAGACTACAAGTAATAATTTATGAACCTAAGATCTGGATGAAATCCATTTATCAGTGAATAAGTTTATTTGAATAAAATAATAAAATTATATTATGGAAACAAGTATTATTATCTCCAAAATATGGATAAGAGCATCCCAGAGTTCTACACTCATCCACTTCTTGGCATTTTAGGTGCTTTGTCCTCCATGGGAGTATAATAAATGATGTGGCAAGGGCTTACTCTCCATGAGAGAAGTAAGTGAGTGACCAACAGAAGGGTAAGGCCTTTACTAGTTAATTCTTTCTGGTAGTATAGTTGGAGCCTTCTGGAATTTGCCAGTCTGAAACCAACTTAAGTATTTGATGAAGAAAAAAGGAGATAAAACAATGATATATTCTTCCCATTACCTTCATTCTACTTCATTACCTTCTAGTCTGCTTCCTCAAATGGCGTTTTCCATGAAACTCCCTCTTTGGAATCGATAACTAGTTATCCTCAATGAAGTAACCCCAGGTATTGCTCCATCCATCCCCTTGATTTGATTTTTCTTTCTCTCTCCTACTTTCATCTCCATGGCTCTCAGATTGGACTTCTGTTTGAAAATCTAGAAATATTCTTCTTTTTCATGGGAGGTGGGACAGCTGCTTCTTTACTATGTAATACAGAAATCATTCCCCTACACTCTTACCCCCATAGTCTGAGGTGGCAGGTTTTGCCTGTAGATTCAAAGCAGTACTCTGGTAAAGCAGTGTGATGGAATGGCCGACCTTAGACTCACGCCCTGCCATGACCTGGTCACTTTACCCCGCTAGGTATCTTATTTTTCAATTATAAAAATAAGAGATTGGACTAAAGAATTTCTTCTAATTATAAAGATCAGAATCTTTCCTAAAACAAGTCTTTTAGCTCTTTGAGGGACGACCATCCCTTTGTTACTTTGCAGAGTAGCATGCCTTTTTACTTTACTTACCCTAGTGCTGAAAGTCTGAGAAGTTGCTTTGTCATTTTTTCCCCCTCTTTATCATTCCATTTTGCTCTCTAATCACCCTATTCTTCCCTCTTTCAGTGCAGCTTCTCTACTAAATTGGGATTAATAATGTGCTCATCTAAGCTGGGTATATTGACTCTCTACCCTCATGTTTTTCTTTTCTTGGAGCAGAAGTGCTATGTCATCTTAGAAGGAAATAATAGATAATGTTTATCTGCTATCTCAAGTGTATTCCAGTTATTATTGCTATGTATAACAAACCACCCAAAACATAGTGGCTGAACCAAATTATGAGTCTGCAATTTGGGCTGCTCTTTGTGAGAAAGGTTTATCTCTATTTCACATGGTATTGGATGGGGTAGATTCAGTGGGTGTTAAAGGATCTGCTTCTGAAATGGCTCATTCACATACTTGACAAGGTGGTGCTGGCTGTCAGCTAGAAGCTCAGTCAGGGCCAAGGATCAGGGGCCTTAATTCTTCTCCACATGGGCCTTCCTGTGAGGACTTCTTCACAGGAGGCTTGAACTTTCTCACAGCATGGTGGCTGGGTTCTAAGCACAAGATGTCAAGAGACAGGAAATGATAAGTACCAGTGTCTTATCAACACGCAAATTATTTTATTTAAATCAAAAAGTTTTCGATACCTACTATATGCAAAGCACTGTGGGATATAGAGGGATACAAAGATGAATAAAACACAGGCTGTGCTCTCAGTGGAGTTTACAGTTCTGTTGAGGCAGTACAGGGGGTGATGTTGAAGATGGGCAGACGTTTGCTCCAATAATACATAGGAGCGAATGAAGGGGTGGAAACGCCAGGAGTGCTGAGTGTGATTGAGAATGAAAATCACCAGTCCCAGAATTTCAAACCAAGCTGCTGATTTTGTAGTATATGTACCACTTGAATCTTCTATCCATGAATTACATCCAGGAAAGATTTTTCCTTTAAGTTTGAATAATTGCAAAGAATGGAATTTCCAGTGTATTATATTAACATTTCAAAATAAAGCCATTATATCCTTCTTTTAAATGTACCCAATAAAATCTAAAAGTCGTACTGATTTGATACCTACCATGACTTGTTTGAAAAATACAAAAGCTCTTCATTAATTTTTGAAAGTTTTACATGGCTCTTTTTTTCTCTTTGAACTATTTATATTCTACTTCTCCCACAGAATTTTTTCCTAATGTAAATATTTTTATGCTTTAAAGCCTTTTGTTGATCATTCAAGTTACATCTCGGCAACAAAAAAATAAGTATTTAAATTTAGAATTAAAAACAATTTTTCCTGTGACTTTAAGCTCTAAATGTTAATTTTTAAAATTTGAATTATGCTGTTAATTATTAATATATAACTGATGAAAAATGAGTTTTGATATATAGAAACATAGAAGGTAAAATTTTATTGGAAATGTGTATCTTAATGAACAACATGGGGCTTTTCTTTTCAATTCATTCATATATTTGTGGATAAATATGACTTTTGCTAGAATGAGCTAGGACTTAGCATCAGTCCTTTTCTTTGTTTTATTTTTCAAGAAGTAAGTGCTGAGAAATATTGTTCAAATAAATAAGAAAATGGGAAAGTCAGGAGTTTTGTTATAACTGTATGCAGAGTTCAGTGGACCCCAAGACCACCCTCAGGTTCAGTAATTCATTAAGTCTCACCAAACTCACTGAAAGTTTTTAGTACTCACAATTACTGTTATCACAACAAAAGGATTCAAATTAAAATAAGCCAAGGGAAGAGGCACATAGAGCAGATTCCAAGAGAGTTCCACATGCGGAGGTTCCAGTTGTCCTCTCCCAATGGAATTGTGGACAGCACTAAATTCTCCTGGCAGCAGTGTGTGACAATATGCACAAAGTATTGCCAGCCAGGGAAATTCACGTGAACCGCAGAGTCCTGAGTTATTGCAGCTCAGTCATGTAGATATGGTTGACCACCTCTGTGGCTGAACTTAGTTTTCAGCTCCTCCAGACGTCCGACTGATACCACATGACTCAAAACCCCCTCTGTAAATCACGTTGATAGCATAGACTATCTGGCATGGCCCAAGGCTCCTGGGTAGACAAAGACACTGTTATCAGGCAGGACATTGTAAGAGTTTAGATTACCTCCCAGGAGACAAAGGCAAAGGCCACCTCTCTCTTTGAGTGAGATTAATTCTTTACTGTACACTGTATCACTCAATTATTTGAATACGTTATTTGGTACGTCATTTCTATAGCGTCCCAAAAATTACGTAATAACTTTTCATTAAAAGTTATTTTAATAATCAGCCAACAATTCAATTAATTTTACTGAAAGTAGAGAATTGGAAACCAACTGTCTTGCAAAGGGATTTGTTACCCATTCATTAGAACCAAGTTAGATACCAATATTTGGAAGTGTCCTTTTGGTTCCCCAGCGGTTTTACACCCTAGAGCAGTGTGTACTATAGTTAAATTCCATGTGAGTAAAAGATATGCTTTTTGTAAAGTGGGAGAAAGGCAGTTATGACAGGGGAGATGGGAAAAGAGGATAAGCTTTACACGTCTACTTTAGTGGTGCTTGAGCAAGTCAGTTAAACAAAGGCTATTACAGCACCAAATAGGAAATAACTTAAAGTAAGATACCAAACTTGACTGTTTTTAAAATTCATCAGCTCTGCCCTGTAGCAGGGGATCTCTTACTGGCTGTCTCCACTTGAGCCTCTAGTCTCTCCCTATTGGACCTGTTCCTTCTAAGATCAAAACCCCTCTCTCCTCCCTGAGTCCCAAGAGTCCTAACATCTGTCTCGGCCCACTCTCAAAAGAGTCAAAAATTAGAAAATTAAGAAATTAGAAAAATTATGAATCTCTGCACTCAAGGAAGACAAGCGTTTTTAGTTTATTAAACAGATTTTAGTTCCCAATGGCTTCACCTTCTTTCTTCTTGAGGAGGCTGTGATTCTCAGACTTATATAACCAAATGCCCCATTAGAATTTCCTCAACGAAAGAGCTTAAAATGCAGATGCCAAAATAACTGCTAAAAAGGCTAACTTTTTTTTTTTTTTTGGTGAGGAAGATCAACCCTGTGCTAACATCTGCCAATCCTCCTCTTTTTTTTTTTTTTTTTTTTTTTGTGAGGAGATCAGCCCTGAGCTAACATCCGCCAATCCTCCTCTTTTTTTTTTGCTGAGGAAGACGGCCCTGGGCTAACATCGGTGCCCATCCTCCTCCACTTTATATGGGACGCCGCCACAGCATGGCTTACCAAGCAGTGCGTCGGTGAGCGCCCGGGATCCGAACCAGCGAACCCCGGGCCGCCACAGCGGAGCGCGGGCACTTAACCGCTTGCGCCGCCGGGCCGGCCCCCCTCCTCTTTTTTTTTTTTTTCCCTGCTGAGGAAGACTGGCCCTGGGCTAACATCTGTGCCCATCTTCCTCCACTTTGTGTGGGATGCCACCACAGCATGGCTTGACAAGCGGTGCGTCAGAGCGCGTGCACTTAACCGCTTGCGCCACTGGGCCGGCCCCCAAAAAGGCTGTTTTGATTCATACTACATATATGTAAAGGACTTAGCACGACGCCCATCAAGTGCTCAGTAAACTATTGTTTAAATAGAAAAGAAGAACAATCCAATCTGTGTTTTAGAACGATTACCCTATCACTAGGAAAACAGACTGGATACAGAGAGACTGGAAGCATGGGGAGCAATTGGACTTTACGATAGTCCAGGGGTCATGAAGATTTCTGCTTGCAGCCCGTTAAGCGTTGGTTCCCAGTCTATGATGTATAGGAATCAGAATACTAGCATTGTGTTTTTTAACTTTTTATTGAAGTGTAATGTACATACAGAAAAGTACACATGCACAGCTTGTTGAATTTTCATGTTTATGTATTTTTCAGCTTATCTACAAGGTTGTATGATTTGCCTTTTTTTTCTCCCCAGATAATTTTTATGGTGGGAAGAGGATATCTATCTCCAGATCTCAGTAAGGTACGGAGTAACTGTCCAAAAGCCATGAAGAGATTAATGGCAGAGTGCCTAAAAAAGAAAAGAGATGAGAGACCACTCTTTCCCCAAGTAAGAAAAAGCTTTATGTTACCTAAAAGGACAGACTAATATTCAGATGCAGATTTTTAAGCACTTTTAGGGCAGACAGTTGTATTTCATGGATTTGGGTTCCATGTGATTATGTGCAGACTCCAGATAAGTAGACACATAAAGATGATTTTATAAAGGTTGAGAGTGGCACACTTAGAAACTTAATAATCCCAGTACAAAATATTCAGAAAGACTTTTTTTTAATCTAACGATTCTCAAACTTTTTGGTCTCAGAACCCTTGTACACACTTAAAAATTATTGAAGACCCCCCCCCCCGAGCTTTTGATTCTGTAAGTAATAATTACCATTTTAGAAATTAAAACTTTTTAAAATATTTATTTGTAAATTTATTTAGACATATAAAACCATTACATGTTAAATAATGTTTTTGTGAAAAATAGTTATATTTTCCCAAACAAAAAAATTAGAAGAGTGGCATTGTTTTACATTTCTTGTAAATGTCTGCAAAAAGAAGACAGCTGGATTCTCTTCTTTTGCCTTCATTATGTTGCAATATCTTATATAGCCTCTGAAAACTCCACTTACACTTGTAAAATAATGACAGTAAAAAAGGCAAATAATGTCAGTGTTATTATGAAAATAGTTTTGATATTGTAGTATATATCATATCATGTAGATATCGTATCAGTAGATATGTAGATAAAATAATAGATATTGCAATATAAATTCGGTGTTTTATGATGCTTAGGAAATTTCCTGAAAGCACTGTATAAATGTCTCAATAAATCAATACAGTTTTCAAGTGGCAAATGCTGACTCCCATAGCTACTCAGCTACCATAATTACTGGGTTGGTCCTTTGTGAACCTATATGCCTTTGAATACCCAGTCCTACCTGGGTTACTTAGAAGTCACTGTTACAGGAATGAATGAATCTTTTATTCCCATCTAAAGAATTAAAGATAGAATTGATGGTTTTAACAGGTTTCTTAGGGGCTGTCTCAGCCAGGAGAGGAGGCTAAATGGTTGGGTAGGTAGATATGTTTTACATATTGGGATTCTACGTTTCTATTCCTTTAAGGGAGAGTGTTGGTGTTGTTTTTTTTTAACCTAGAAAACCACTGCTTTAAGACTCTCCAAGTAAAAGACCAGTATTGTTGAGCAGTATCAGCAGGACCCTGCACCATGTTCTCTTTTTACATCCCTAGGGCTAGGGTTTCCTATTTAACATGGTTGATGTACATTAATAATGCAAATTATATCTTTAGGCCCACTTTTTAAATGACATTAAAAGGAACAAAATGTTCATACCTCTAAATATAAATAACATTTCATTCATTGCATGGTATCAGAAAATGAAATGCATATATGAATTTTCTAGATTATTGAAGGCTACCCCCCCTTTTTTTTTTTTTGTCTTTGAGGAATATTAGCCCTGAGCTAACATCCAATGCCAGTCCTCCTCTTTTTTAGCTGAGGAAGATCGGCCCTGGGCTAACATCCAGGCCCATCTTCCTCTCCCTTATATGGGATGCCGCCATAACATTGCCTGACAAGTGGTGCACGCCCGGGATCCAAACCCGCGAACCCCAGGCCACCGAAGCAGAGCGCGCACACCTAACTGCTGCGCCACCAGGTCGGCCCCAAAGGCTACCCCTGTTAAGTATTATTTTTAAATTTTTGTTGTAGGATCTCTTTTTTAAAAATATATATTTATTTATTTATTTATTTATTTATTTTGAGGAAGATTGGCCCTGCGCTAACATCTGTTGCCAATCTTCCTCTTTTTCTTTTTTCTCCCCAAAGCCCCAGTACATAATTGTGTATCATAGTTGTAGAGTTGTAGCTCTTCTGTGTGGGACACCGCCTCAGCATGGCTTGACAAGCGGTGTGTCGCTCTGCACCTGGGCTCTGAACCCGTGAACCCTGGGTTGCTGAAGTGGAGCATGCACACCTAACCACTATGCCACCGGGTTGGCCCCAAAGGCTACCCCTTTTGAGTATTATTTTTCAGTTTTCACTGTAGGATCTGTTTTCACACAATACACAAACATAAATTTCATATGACTAAAGATTCTTATGTAAAAAACAAAACTATAAAATATGAAATCATTTTTATACCTTGAGGTAGGAAAGGTTTTCCTAAGCAAGAGACAAAATCTAGAAGTTATAAAGGTAAAGAATAGCAGGTATAGCTATGTTAAAAGTTTTTAAACTTCTATATAGTAAAAATAATATTGAAAGATAAACACAGAGAAAAATAATTGTGGCATGTATCAAAGAGTAAATATTTGTATTATACAAAGGACTCCTACAAATCAATAAGTAAAAGATAATAAATAGAAAATGAGCAAAGGATATGAACTGGTGACTCACAGAATAAATACGAATGATGAATGAACTTAGGAAGGATGTTAAGAGATCAGTGACTTTAGTAAAATGAAAATTAACACAACAAGGAAATACATTTTGACTTTGCCTCTCAGATTGGAAATATCCACCATTGGGAACAATGTTGGAAAGCAAGGAAGAGCCTTCCTTTCAAATTTTTTAGCAATATTGATGGCAATGTAAATTGGTTCAGCCTTTTGAAAGGGCTTGGTAAAATCTATAAACTTAAAATACATATACCCTTTGCTTCGGTAATTCCACTTCTAAAAATCTATGCTATAGAACCTGCTTCCACAAGTATTCAGATATATACAAGAATGTTTATTGTAATTGGAAAAAATGAAGACATGAAGATCAAGGCAGCTCAGTATAGATGGCATGGATATCAGTGAGGGAAAACAATGCAGGAAAATGTGTATAGTAAGATACCACTTTAAATGGTGATGAGGGTGGGGATGGGCTCTGTTTTCATATGTGCATGTTTATGCATAGGAAAGGTCCAGAAGAAAGTATAGACTCTTTAACAGTGGTTACCCCTGCAAGGTAGGATTTATACTTTTCTGTATTACTTGAATTTTTATTTGTGTTATGCTTGTAACTTTTAAATTCTTGTAACATTGCTTCTTTGCCTTCTTATACTAATCATTATACAGATTACAGTTTAACTTTAAAAAAAAAAGTTTTGGTAGCTCAGAAAAATAATAATAATGGCTGCTAAGGTTTTATGGAGTACTTACTATATGCCAGGCAGTGTGCCAAGCCCCTTACATGTATGTCTCATGATTATGAACATGCTTTATCATACTGTATGCCTTCAAAGGTCATAACCTGTTTCTTTGTACCTTAAAATATGCTGAATTTCTACGTTTTGTGTGTTGGTGTCTATTTGAAGAATTTTCCTGTCTTTTCCTTCACTCTTGGGTTGTCACCTATCACTTCTCACTCCTGTGCCACTAGCAGTCTGGGTCACTGGGGTCCTACTTTTAATTATGTGTGTGTAAGACATTTCCCATTACTAAGTGTCTTTAAAGAATGAGTTGCTCTGATGGTTCTGTTTATGAAATCTTATAGTGCTTTACTTATTTGTGCTCCATCTTCTTCCCAAAAGGGACTTGTGGTCTCTAAGAAATAGATATGTAATTGGTTTAAAATTTTTCATTTACTGTTCCAAGGCTGGCAAATGATCTAAAATGTAAACAAAAGCTAACTATGGGTTACTTTCCCCATTCGTTTACAGAAATAAAAGCTATTTGGTAATTTTCTTTTCTTTTTAAGAAAAAATATCAGTTTTTTAAGTATTTTTCCAGGCATTCAGGATAGTACTAAAAACAATGTAAGACGTAAGGTGATTTTTTGTCAAGTATTATGGGGCTCTTAAAGATTAACACCACCTAGATTTTCATTCTTCTTTCTTTTTTTTCTTTTTTTTTAGATTCTCGCCTCTATTGAGCTGCTGGCCCGCTCATTGCCAAAAATTCACCGCAGTGCATCAGAACCCTCCTTGAATCGGGCTGGCTTCCAAACAGAGGATTTTAGTCTATATGCTTGTGCTTCTCCAAAAACACCCATCCAGGCAGGGGGATATGGTGCGTTTCCTGTCCACTGAAACAAATTCAGTGAGTGAGAGAGCATAGGAGAGTAGGGACAAAGGAAAATGAACATATGTTTGCTTACATATTTGTTAAGTTGAATAGGATATTCTCATTTTAAAAAGGTGAACGAAAGAACATGTATGTTTTTAAAGACTGGATATAATTTTTTCCCACTCTAAAATTCATACTTAGTGTTGGATTTTCAACATCCAAGGGTTTTTTTAATGGACAGACATTGCTAAAAATTTGCATTGCCTCTTCCAGAGGCTTTACTTCCTGTTCCAAGTTTTTTTTGTTTACTTGGTTATTCTAATTATTAAACTTCAGTTAAACTTTCCTCCTGCACCTTTTGTTATTAGTTGTCACACGTCCATTAGGGACTGCCAAGACTACCGCCACTCCTGAGCGGGTGTTTGCAGTTGGGAAGTTGACAGTAGGTTAGCTTGTGTTGGGTAAGGCAAACCAAGCAGATGTAATTTAGGAAGTCACTAGAATTGAGTAAGCCTATTTTTATTCTTAATATTTATTATGTAACTATTTATTACGGTTTGGAAAATAGGGATTTCCTTTATTCCCTTAAAGCAGTAGACTAAATTTCTTTTTATAAATTATAGATGCAGGTGACCAAAGATGTTGCTGAGCAGTGGCGTGTTTGACAGGAGTAATGTGGTTTAACTTTGGATTTTTAGTGGGGAAATGTTATAAACTGGAGTTCCTTTTAGATAATATTTCTTAATATATTAAGGATATCTTACACATATAGATGTCACATTTCCTTGAAAATGCATTGCCTCCTCTTCCCCCAAAAAAGCTTCACAGAATTCTGTGAGAACTTTTAGGTTTGTTTGTTTTTCTTTTAGATATCTCTGGTTGCCAAACAACCAGGTAATAGATTTTTTTTAAATTACTGTTACTTTAGATTATGCTTAACTCTCATAATGCCTATTTTAGCAGTCACCTAATCAATCTGTCTCATAATATTTCTGTGCTCTTAATATTCTTTGCCCAGCAAGAGTCTACTTACTATGAATCAATGCTATTCTCTTTTTTGCATTCCACAGTTTGAAATATTTGTTGACACTTTCTAATGCTTACGCTTTCCTGTATAGAAAATGGCTGTAATGTGGCAGTCAACATATTCTTACTGTGAACCAAAATCTTACTGGGAATCAAAAGTGAAAGAAGCAGCATTGCTGTCATCTTATCTAAGAAATTGCCATCTCCACTTCAGAGTCAGCCTAGGGACCAAAGCCAGCCTCTTAAATACATCTTCATTTACTGAATTTGGATTTGTGATGATTTTTAAATATAGCTGGCAGTTCAAGGTTATTCCAGCACACAGACAACATCTGCAAAAATGCCATCCTTTGAAGTCAATAAAGAAGAAAATTGGGAGACTTTAAACTATTGATAACTTAGTTTTTAAGTAACACAAATAAGTTTTTGAAATACTTTGTTTGTTTGAATAGATTAGATTTCATCCACGGAAACCACTCAGTAATAGGTATGGCATACCTTTTGCCCCTCATTTGGGTAGCTTAAGGTAAGTAATGCCATTCAGGCTTTTAGAAGTTGATTCATAACTTTCAGTTTAGGCAAGAGTAGTGAAAAAGAACATTTCTCATGTTTTAAAAAATGAGAGAAAGGCATAAAAGAATGTCACCTGTTGGAAAACATCAAAGTGCATGATTTCTAAATCCTCTAGTGACACTAAAGATATGATTATTAGTAATTATTACCTAGGGTTTTATTTATTCACAAATTGAATAGCAAGCACGTAGCTAACAAAGTTTTTACAAAATTGACTTGGTCTGTGGAATGCTCAAAAGGTTTGGGCATTTTGAGGCACAAGACTCAAAGGATCTTTTTATTGATAGAGCTCTTTCTATAATTCCCCAGTATACTTGCTTCACTTTTATTGTCCTTTCCTTGTTCACTCTCTTTTTTTCCCCTCAACACTACCCACACTAGCCACTGCCCAGTTCCTCACCGTCTGTTTTTGACTCTTTTTCCTTTCTTTCTTTACCAGTCTCTTTTGTCAGAGGGCATTGCTAAGCTCTTAGAACTGCTCAGAAACTCATTATACTATCCCGTAGACATTCAGACATACCTCCATAGGGTTGCGTAGTAATTCTCTTTTTTCCAAATTGGGCCCACTGGAAATATTAGTAGAAGAACATTCAAAATATAGCAGGTGAGGGCCGGCCCCGTGGCTTAGCGGTTAAGTGCTCGCACTCGGCTACTGGCGGCCCGGGTTCGGATCCCGGGCGCGCACTGACGCACCGCTTCTCCGGCCATGCTGAGGCCGCGTCCCACATGCAGCAACTAGAAGGATGTGCAGCTATGACATACAACTATCTACTGGGGCTTTGGGGAGCGGGGGAATATATATATATGTATAGCAGGTGAGATGTTTAGATAACATGGATCTGGAGAAGTAGGAAGCATTAGAATGATATGTGGTAGTTTCCCTTTCTGTTATTGTTATCTATTTCTTTTATACTGAGTTTTAGATATATTCTCCAAATAAAGAGAAACATTATTTTCCTAACCATATATAGAGTTAATCTCTTTCACTAGGTAATTGAAACAGAAGGACATTCATTTTCTTGTGACTGACTACTTCTTTCCTAAAACCTGAACCCTCAGATATTTTCGTTAAAGTTTATTTCCTTTTATAGGAGGCAACCTTTTTATAAAATTTGTTTTACATTTTAAAAGTTTTACTGGTCCATGATGAGGAATGAGATTTGTCTTATTGATTTTAAGTAGTTTAGGGATCACAGCATTTAATAAAATGCTTCAGGTTTATTTTCAGGTATTACAATATTGTACTAGCCACTTTTAAACAGCAAACCAGTAGTTAAAATCATCGTCTCTAAAATAGTAACTATTTTAACACACCAGCTTAAACGGCCTTTCTGTCAAGTGAGTCACTCTCAATTTAAGGAAAATGATCTGCCTTTTTTTTTTAATATTATGAAATGGGTACCTCATGATTAAAATATTTTGTCAGTTACAGTCTTATTTGATTGAGAATTATTGAGCATTTCTCTAGCACTTTTTTTTTCTTTTATTCTACTGTAATTATTTTTTTTAATTTTTTTATTGATGTTTTAATAGTTTATAACATTGTGAAATTTTGGGTTGTACATTTTTGTTTGTCCATCACCATATATATGTCTGTCTTCACCCCTTGTGCCCACCTCCATTGCCCATGGTAACCACAATACAGTTTTCTCTGTCCATGTGTCTAGCACTTTTTATTTTACTAAATATTTCATCTCTCCTGTGATCTCCTAAGAATTCCAGTGTGTCTATGCCAGAATATTCATCATCCTTTTGAAACTGCCTGAAAGGTCACCAAAAAGAAAGAATGGGACTTACTCTGGTTTCATATGACTGCCCCCCTACCTCTAAAGCAGAGATTGATTTGTATACAAAATAACATACTATATTTTTCATAGCATATTTTATCTTTAAGGAATTTTTATCAAGTTATATGTATGACAGCCACTGAAATACATTCAATTCTGGAATAAAGGGTAATCATTTAGTAGTATCTTAAAACTAGTTGATAAACTCCTTAGCTTTCAAATGAACAAACCGTGATATTTGAGGTGTCTAAAATCCCAGGGTCTTCCCGAGTGTTCTATGCCCTATTCCTAAATAAAGTCAAATGGAAAATAGAGCTTAGGTTATTCTCAACCAGAAAGGAGGTAAAAAAATGTTTCATTTTGGCCTCTGATTTTTCATTTAATAATTTAAATTAATGTTCAAAAAGTCACAGAATATCTGAGTGTTTCACTTTAAGTAATTTCACACAAGCGGAGTTGGCTCTTATCTCAAATAAAATAGGGTAGGAGGTAGGGTAATAGAGGTTTCCAGATAAGCAAGAAGGAATAAGCAAGAAAAGATTTTTTTTTCCAAAAGCAGATTCATTGCCTGTTAGCCCCCTTTTTCCTCTAAATTTCTCCATGATTTCAGGGACATATAGAGAGTTTTGTTTTATTGATCTCTAAACTATGAGTTCTTTTTGTCTTTTTTTTTTTTTTAACTTGGACCTGAAGTCTGATTATGAAAAGAACTGCATTCTATTAGACACAGTAGACTTTGGTAGGATGATCTTTAGTGTTTGCTTTATTGGTATTTGATTTGGAGTTTGTTGGTAAGCTTTTGTGCTTTGGGGGGTGGTTTTGTGTGTTTTTATTTTTAAGGCTAATATTTAAGTTTGTAGAGTAGAACACTTCAACAAAATGGAGTGTCTAATTGTAGTAATGAATAGGAAACATCTGAAGATTTTTTAATATGGTATATAAGATTTGGCTTAGAGTTTATCATTTTCTGATATTCTGTCACTTAATAGATGAATTCTAGCCCTTTTTTATAGCGATTTCTAAGTAAATCCTGTTTTCACATTGGCTTCCTTTAATGAGATTTAGATTCTGCTAGATACAGTGACTACTCGTAAGAATGTTGAAAATTGCTTTAAAGAAATGTATTAAAATACAAAAAAATAGCAGCCTTAAAACCATAATGTACTCAAACCATAAGCAAAGGTAGTGAGAATGTTTATATATTTCTAGAGTCTCTATTAACATAATAGCCTCCTATGGTTATGCTCTAAATGTTTTACTCTCCAAGGTCTTAGTAATTTGGCTGTTTTTTTTCATCAGTGCCTAACTCCCCAGGCCTTTTAACTTTCAATATGAGGTAATAATCTTTCATCCTTTCTTGATCTTTTGGCTCACAATACCTTGGTTAATTGCTTGTTAAAAGGAATCCTGAGATGGAAAAAGATAGTTGTCCAGTTAGTAGAGATTGCAGTCCAGTTAGTAGTTGTATTCAGAATGGGAAAACAAATTATTAATTATTGAAACTGTTTAGAGGCTCGTTAATTATTAAGACCCTGGACTTTGGAATCAGCACCTGACTTTGCATTCCACCTCTGCCATTTTCTCGCTGTGAGATCTTGGGCAAGTTACTTAACCACTCTAAGCCCCAGCTTGCTCCTCTGTAAAATAAAGAGGAGTCATAGCACCTGCTCATAGAGTTATTATGAGGATCAGATGCAAATGTGTATAAAGTATTCAGTGAGGCACCTGGCATATAACAAGCACTCAAATAGTCTCTAATATTATCAGCAGACAATCTGAGGGTTCATTTAGCCAGTCATTAGCAATATGCTGTTTGTTGGGACATGCCAGTGTTCTCTAGTAACCACTTGGAATCTAATAGCAATGAGAAAATGGATAGGTTATTCCTAGATTAAATGGTGTATTCATTTAATTGATTGCTTGGATTCTCATGAGAAGCTGCTGTTACTGAAAAATTATGTTAAAGCTGACTAAATTCCGATAGTTGTCAGTTATTAACCAACCCCCAGAAATTAACTGTAGTGTATATAATAAGAGGAACCGACCTCTAGGTACAAGTAGAAGCTGTGGACAAAATGGTAGGTGAAAAATAATGGCATGAAGTCCCCCCAAATTCAGTAAGCTAAAGGAGTGTAGTACCTCAAAGGGACTTTGTGGTTTAAAGGATTTCTTATGCTGAGAATAATGTTCACTGGCATGTGCCTATATGTAATTTTTTGGTAGTTTAAAAGGTGAAATGAACTAGAAAATGGAGGGACTGGATTTTCTTTCCTTCTGTCAAAGATGTAATGTGGACAAATCTTTTGACCTCGCAATTTTATCCTTCGCAAAATGAGGATAATTCTTGCTTCTTCCTTCCTAATAGTGGCATTATAGTAATGAAAATGAGTTGATAATTTGGATGGGGGCTAGTATTCTACAAATCAGCCTTACTATTTTACAATCAGTTTCTGAGATATTTTTTCCATTGGAACTGTTTTCAGCTTGCTTAGAACCATAGCGTGTAAAACCCACGTGGGAAATTATCTGCAGACTTGATATTTAATTGATAATAATTTACATACTGTATAAGTTGTCTTCTTTCATGGATTTCAGCCATTTTTGCTTTCAAATTAGTGATGCTTTGGCTGGATTTGCAATATATAGCTAGTCACTTTTCAGTGAGGTTTCAGTGAGGCTTTTCTGTGTCTCTAGGTTATTTGAGATAACTTTTTTAAAATTAGCTCTTGTCGTCCCTCTACAGGAGAATTTGCAGCCTTCAAGTAGCCACACCATCACGGCAGCATCTACTCTTATTTCTTAAGTCTTGTGTTTGTACAATTTGTTAACATCAAAACACAGTTCTGTTCCTCAGATCTTTTTTTAAAGATACAAAATTTTCAATGCATAAGCTGGTGTGGAACAGAATGGAATTTCCCATCCAACAAAAGAGGCAAGAATGTTTTAGGAACCAGAATTCTCTGCTGCCAGTGTTTCTTCTTCAACACAAATACCACGTGCATACAAGTCTGCCCACTCCCAGGAAGAAAGAGGAGACACCCTGAGTTCTGACCTTTTGATGGTCAGGCATGATGGAAAGAAACTGCTGCTACAGCTTGGGAGATTTGCTATGGAAAGTCTGCCAGTCAACTTTGCCCTTCTAACCACCAGATCAATATGTGGCTGATCATCTGATGGGGCAGTTGCAATCACCAAGCATCGTTCTCTTTTCTGTTCTGGGATTTTGTTGTGGAGCTCTTTCCCCTAGCCACCACCGGTTAATTTCTGAGGGATGGAATAAAAATGCAGCATGCCCTTTCTGTGTGGTGCATGTTCAGTCCTTGACAAATTTTTATCAAAATGAAACTATTTTATTTAAATAGAGGATGAGAGGTGAGGAGGAGATACATTTTGGTATGGAGGAAAAGGGAATGCTGCATCTTTTTCCTGACCTACTGGGTTTTTGGCCTTTTGTTTCCTTGCTCACTGAGGGTGTCTGCCTAACCAAGCAGGCTGGAAAGTGCTGGCACACACTGCCTTCTTTTCTCATTGGGTCCAGCAATGAAGACAAGTGTTTGGGAATTCTTTTTTTCCTCCACAAGGTAGCAAGTTCTCAGGAAAATACAGTTGATACCTTCCTCCTAAGCTCTTCCAGTCACCAAATACTTATGGTGGCTACTTTGTCCAGGGCACAAAATGCCATGGCAGTATCTAATTAAAAGCCTACAAAACTGATTGATAACAGTTTTGAATGTGAGACATTTATGTAATTTAAATGTAAGGTACAAGTTTTAATTTGAGTTTCTTCTATTATATTTTTATTAAAAAAATAATTTTCAGATTTAATTGAATTGGAATAAAATAACTTCCCACCAGAATTATATATTCTGGAAAATTGTATTTTTGTTATATAAACAACTTTTAAAGATCATTATCCTTTTCTCTACCTAAATATGGGGAGTCTTAGCATAGTGACAAATATTTATAATTTTTAAATTAATGGTACTTGCTGGATCCACACTAACATCTTTGCTAATATCTCATTGTTTTTTCCAGCTTACTCCTACACTACATCCTACATCGTCTTTCTAGTCTTTTATCTAAAATATGCAACCTAAAATAAAAATGGTGGTGTCTCCATTCATTCTCCTTCTTCCTTTTTTCCCAAGCCTGGTCTTCAAAAGGTTGGGTAATTTGACAGCTGAGTTCCCCAGGCAGAGAAGAGAGCAACTTTAGGTGTATTGGGACTGAGGGAGGATGTGTGAAGCCTAACATCAGTTGTTTTTATAGACAGAGCTGCTGTGGTATTAAGAACCTCATTCTTTATCTTTGCATAAACGGAAAATATAACCTAATTGTAGCTTCCTTTGGCCTTTACTAAAGGGTGGTATAAATCACAGTAGTAGCAAAGAAAGTGACTCGGGATATATTAATGGCAGATTAATGGCAAATACCTCCCTTATAATGAGTCTCGAATCTCTTATCAGGATTTAAGAATGTAAATCAAATCAAATATGCTTAGTCCAACCAAGCTATGTAGCCAAGGACCTGAAAGAAATTAGATAGGACCTATAAAATAAATCAGGGAATTAGAAATTGTTATTTAAAATTTTCAAATTATAACTCACTCCACTATATCTTTCAGCCTACTAAAGCTCACTGCCATTAGATGATTTTTGCTAAAATACCTGTGTTCAGAGGAAGGCCTACTGAAATTCCATAGACTTGTAAAAGGTTGTCCCACTAAAGTGGCAAATATCCTGAAGTTATGAATGAGTTTGAAAAGCAGTGTATTCTTAAGCCTTACACGAGCAGAGCAGTATCTTAAAATTCAGAAATTGCAAAGATGGAAATGATTTGTGCTGATTTGAAGAGCATTTTATGTGCATAATGCTGCCTCTCTTTGAAAAGTATTGTTTATTTTTCTTTTTAAATATGTCCCCATAGATGCTTTTAAACATGGTTGTGTTCCCTTTACCAAGATTGCAGGGAGCTGGACTTCACAATAGGCATGTCCTGCTGAGCAGGTAGAGCCTGCCCAGGCTCAGGTGCAGGGCTGCCTCAGGCGGCAGGAGCCAGCATGGGAACTAATTATGGAGGAAGCTTAGCATTGGAATTTTCAAAACAAAATTCAAACTGAAACACTTTTTTCTTCCCTTTCTTTTCAGAATAGGTTACTATCTCATTTGGAAAAGGGGAACAGACTTGATCTCAAATGAAGCTGTGCCCAGAAACCAGGCTCAGGGTATTCTTGAGAGATTTTTATAGAGCCCTTAAAAAATAAAATAAAAACTTAGAATTTCCCTTTTCTTCCTTTTTTCCATCAAATAGTTTTTTCTCTAGTTTACAAATGACATGAAAAAGAGGTTTTCCTCTGAGTTTTACTTGCTTTATTTTTTGATGCTTAGACTACAGATAGACTTGTTGAGCTCCTAAGAAAATACAAGGAAGAACTCCTTGTTTGTGCAAAGCACTTTATGAGTAATTTGTATAGATAGTATGCGGCTGCTTCACTGATCATCTTGTAAGGCTGTAATTATCTGTCTTTTCTGTAAAGTGGCTGCAGTGCCTTCTGTAGTGTATTTTATTTTGGGTAAAGAGAGGTGAAGCCTTCTGAAAAATTTGAGATAAACCATAAAACATTGTTTTAAAATATGTAGTATTTCTGATGGACTTTTTCATCGTTGAACTGCAGTCTAGGGTCTAGACTTTTGCCACTGAAATAATATTGACCAAAAAGTAGTTCATAAAAGAGATTTGTGAATAGAAAATCCAATGTGATCATTTGTACTTATGTGCACCTTAAAAGAAGATTCTTTCTAGCTGTCAAATTCTGGTTCCTGAACATCTAGTCCCTGATTGTATGTGAGATCTGGTGGGACATACTGGGGCATCCGAGAGGACAAAATCGCATATGAAGTATGTGTGTTATATTTGTGTTGGTATTGGAGAAGAAAGAGCATTATACAGTTATAAAGAAATAATTCAAGACTTCAACACTGTCGACCTGAAACTTTGTAAATATTTCCTAGATTCTCGTTTGGTGCAGTCCCAGCTCTTTTATCACACAATGTTATCTTTTATTCATCAGGCAATGTTCAAACTGCTGCACGCCCCTCCTCAGATCTCACTTGCCCCTCCTGCACATTCACCTCTCCAGCCTCATGCAGACCTCATCTAGCTTTGGTTTGAAACACATTGCAGGGTTCAGGTGACTTCTTCAAAAAACTACCTCCTCAGAATGAGGTAATGAATAGTTATTTATTTTAAAATATAAAAAGTCAGGAGCTCTAGAACATGAAGATGATTTAGGATTTTATCTTTTATGTGTACTTGTATTTGAGCATTCTCCTTTTGTCCTAAAGGGCATTATACATTTAAGCAGTAATACTGAAAAATGTAGCTCAGAGTTTCTGAATGTTGTTGAAAGTGGTGCCAGAACCTGTAGGGGTACGTTTCAGAATCTTGACCTTACGTCAGTTGCATGAAATTAAATAGTTATGGTATCACCTCATTAACAGTGATATAATTTTAATTTTCAGTAGGCTTGGCAAGACAGTACATCTTCATATGAGTTAGCCACAGCTTTGTCACATGCACAGATATTCCTGTAGAGAGACTGCCCAGTTAAGAGGGTAGAATGATTACCCATTTTGCAAGATTCTCTTCTTTGTCCAAGTTGGCATTGTTAGTGCTAAAATATCAGCACCTTGAGACTAGCAGATTCCAACCATTAGGCTATTCAAAAAAAAAATAGCCAGGAAGGTTTACTGTGAGTATGAACAGCAAATAGCTTACAAGTCATACATTGAAATGGTGTAGGTGAGGCTCTAGAAAAATACCTTGACAATTGCCAAATGATCTTACTGTGCCTTCATGATGCAATAAAAAAGCTAAAATTTTAGCAGAAATCAGTGATTTGTGAAGAAAGCAGCCACTCTGGTCTAACTCAGCTGTGTTAATATTTTTTAGAGTGCAATTTAGACTGCAAAGATAAATGCACTAAAGAGTTTATAGCCAAAATCACATTTAAAAAATGAGAAAACACACAGGTAAATTTTCAGTGAACAAAATTATTTTTTTAAAGCACATAATCCCTAGTATAGTCAGATATATTTATCACATAGAGCAAATAGGTTGAAATTGTAGTTCAGTGACATTTCTAGAGAAACTTTTTCTACTCCCATAGGTTCTTCAAAGCATGGAACTTTTATATAACAGAAATGTTTGACGTTTTAAGAAAGTGCTGTAGTTTAGGGTTGAGGCAATGTATGCTGGGCAGCAATTGTGTATTAGTGAGAAGCTGGAAATTAAAATATAGGACCGAATTTTATTTGATCAGTTTCCAGAGTACTGCTGTCAACGTAGACACTGATTTTTCAAAGTTTGAAATGTAAACTTGCCTCCCAGGACTTGTTTGCAAATTAAGCGGGACTCTGTTGCTAATGCTGTTCTGGGTGCTGTGGGGGGCCAGGTGGGGTCTCTGGGGGCTCTTTTATGAGGGGGCATTGGAATAGTTAATGACCTGGCCAGTGGGTGTGAACTGGACACACTCCATGGTGTGCTTCTTGTATCTTGTTTCATTCCTTGCCGTCCCCAAAAAGGCAATATACTGTCTTCAGTGAGTTCTCTACATGTTTCACTAAGGTGGTTACTAATGCCATAGGTAGGTCATTGAGCACCCGAGGAGTGCAGTAGCATCTCTGCCTGATCTGTATATTAGCCAGAGAAAATTGAAGTGGCCGGTGTATTCATGTTCCATGTTGCTAGCTCTGATAAAATTGAAAATACTGGTAAGATTTTTGTTATATCAGTATACTAGACAGTAAGCTTTATTTTGTTGTTTTCAGATAACCTATTTTTACTTGTGTTTGGGCAAAGACATTTAAACTGAAATTCAGTCTTAAGTTTTGTCAATTGTGGAAAGAGTAATGAACAGTTTCTATCAGGTATTTTTAAGGTAGAAGAGGACAGAAACTTAAGTCCTAAAATCTTAAGGTAACAGTGCTTTATTTAAAAATGCATAGGGGCAGTTAGTCCCCACCTCAAAAAAGTGATTAAGTAGATCTATTTCAACATCCACAACTTCAACTGTTAATTTAGTTGTATTAATTACTAAATCAGTTTCATTAAAATGTTTAATTTTATTTAGCTGTTTAATTACAATGATATAACCAGTTATACATGAGGACACAGGTAGTGTATCTGGGTTTTTTTGTGATGCATTTTTTTAAAGAATTCTGCAGATTGAAGTACTCTTTGCAAACAGAGAACTGAAATCTGTTTATTCGTGTTAGTATCAAAAAAAAAAAAAAGATTGTGCAAACCTCTACTTCTCCTGGCAGGCTGAGCACATTGTCCAGCATTCATGAGCGGCTGGTTCTCATCACAGTATCTATGTAGGCAATCGGGCATGAAATTCGCTTAAGAGATGCGGCAGAAGGGTTCTGTTGACAGGGGTGGAGCTGGGGGTTAGTAGTAAGTTGCTTAGTACCAGTTTTGTTTTGAAAATGATTGTGTTGCATTTGTGTGTTAAGCCTTTTTTAACCCAAGTGTGTATTGGTGGAGTACGAGTTACATAGGAGGAAACTTCAGACTAACATAAGCAACAAAGCTCACAGACTAGGCACAAATGTAGAGAAAATGGACCAAATGGGATGGGGAGGGTGTGGGAGTAAGTCTGAGGGTAGGGAAAAATTGATGTGAGGGTGGGAAATAAACTGTAATTACCTGAAATGAAATGTAAGAGTGCAATAAGTGTGCTTTTTATTCTAAGCTGTGAACGGTTTTTTAAAAAAATCATTCCTTCCTAGTACATTTGTGTATGTTCCATAGCTGATTAAAACCAGCTATGTAAACATATAATGCCTTTTTATTCATGTTAATTACCAACATAAGTGGCTAATCTTTATGTCTTATTTATCTTCATGTTCTGTTAGTTTACATACAGGGCTGTGTGTGTGTGCTGTACCGTTTCCCCTCCTTCATTGGAAAATGCATTCATTAGGTCCTTTGTTTCCTTTGGCCATGCCACAGGTTATAGTCTCAGTTTGGCCTTCAAGATATCGCCTGATTTGAAGGACTCTCATCACAGTGATGTATTTTTGTGGTAATCTCATTTGTTGGTTGTACACTCTAATCCTTTCCTCACTCAGCAATTGCTGCTTCTCCTAAAATAGGAGTGTACAACTGATCAGGGGATTGAATTTGACTGTTCATCGACATGTCCCTTTGAATTCTGTAGTTTTGATTGCTGTTTGGTTTAGACCAAGAAAAAGGAAATCACCCCCCTTTTCATTTACTTCTTGGTTTGAGGACAATTCTTCTATAAGGGAGAGTAAAGGGAAATCCATCATGTTTTAACTGCAGTGAATTAATGGCTCCTGGTTTGCCACTCCAAACCCTATGGCAACTCACATACACATTCCTCTCTTTTCTCTTGATGCCAAAGGTTCGGGTTTAATTCACTTCAGTTCCACTCAAGCATTGAAAAGGTTCTCATGGAGTCTGGGGTGTGCCCAGTGAAAAGATGGGGACTTTTTAATTGTCCACAGACCTCTCTATACCTGCTTTGCAAAAATTACAATGGAGTAACTATTTTTAAAGCTTATTTTTCAATTCATAAAAAAAAGATTTATTTTCAGTCAAATGGATGATGTCTCCCTGCTGTCCCTTAATCCTCAACGTTTGCCTGAATTTTTTTTTTTTTTTAATTCTTCCCCATACCCACTTCTTGATACTTTGGTTCTCTTTCCTGCTCAGGTCCCTTCACTTGTACTTTGGAGTTTTTCTCATGTAAATTTGTACAATGGAAAATATTGTTCAGTTTGGATAGAAAGCATGGAGAATTAAATAAAAAGCTGAAATTCAGAATGAAGAAATTTATTTCTGTGTAAAGTTATTTAAAAACTCTGTATTATATAAAAGGCAAAAAAGTTCTATGTACTTGATGTGAATATGCGAATACTGCTATAATAAAGATTGACTGCATGGAGAAGTCTTTATCAAGATTATTTTTCTAGCACTATCACATTCAGTAACAGTAGTCAGGGTTTTGACATTTCTTCCAGGCAGTAGAGGGACTGAGAAATGTATGTTTTGTTTCATACATTATGTCAGTTACTGCATGGTGGGTAGAAATTTCTCATATGAGAAATTTTGTGTGTGTGAGGAAGATTAGCCCTGAGCTAACATGTTGCCAATCCTCCTCTTTTTGCTAACATCCGTGCCCATCTTCCTCTACCTTATATGTGGGACACTGCCACAGCGTGGCTTGACAAGCAGTGTGTAGGTCTGCACCTGGGATCTGAACTGGCAAACCCCAGGCCACCAACACGGACCACGTGAATTTAACCACTAACCCACTGGGCCAGCACCCATATGAGAAATATTTTTAAAGTAAGTTGTCAGGATGAATGCCTGGTACATTGTACTGGCTACCGTTGTAGTGCTGACAGTCTTTTGTCTGGCGTTGGTGATGATCCTCAAGTATTTTGTGACGCTGTGATGTGACTGCTCCCCTCCAATGGCTCAGTTGAAGTGTTTGCTGTAATAGAGTCATGTAAGGAGGAGTCTGTCTGGAGAAGTTCCCTTTAAAATTTTATCTTTCAAACTTTTTGGACACAACTTCCAATAATACATATTCTGTAGGAACACAGAATGTACAACAAACATATTTGAAACTATGCACTCATGTTTTATACTTCATTTTTGAAAAATGCTGGCTACCCCAATGAGTCACTTTGTGTATTTGACTTCATGACCTGAAGTTTGAAAGACAACAAGAATATCTTCAAATTATGTCAAATTACTGTGCAAAGTTCCCAGAAGAGAAATAAACGATTTTAAAACTTCACTTGGAAACCCTATGTCTGAGAATATGAAGAAACAGAAAAGTCTTCAAGATGGCACATAGATGAGGAATCTGGTTTCTGGTCTTCCTGCCCCTCCAACTAATCATAAAATGCTGTCAAGATTTCAGTATTTTCTCTGAACTGCAGTTTTCTCATCTGAAAAACGTGTAATTCTATAGTATGTTATAGAAACTCATTTTCTACTTAACCTTCATACATGATTACAGCAGAGTAATTGTGGCCTTATTTTTTAAGAATGTTATTCTATGAGGTTTTTCTTAAAATTTAGCCCAGAATTATGAATGCTTTAATTATTGTGATAAAATTCTATAAATAACCCTACTATACTAGCTTTTCTGAAATTTTATCAGGGGCTGTGTCCATTGGACCTACCCACCTGGGTTATGTAGTTCTCCTAGACTCATAAAACGTTAGAGCAAGAAGTTCTTCAAGAGCCTCTGGTCCAAGTCCCCTCATAATCAATCAGTTACTGAATATGAAGCCCCAAGGATGACTTGCCTAGGCTAACGTAGCCAGGACTCAAAGTCAGGACTTTTGTTTCCAAGATCAGTACTATGCATTTTATATATATATAAAATTTTGTTTTGGTCATGATGGCTATAATGAAATGTGGATAGAAATGGGTGTTGATTCTATAACAGTGAGTTTGTAGCTAGAAATGGATGTTGTGCCAGGCATACTCCACTTATCCTTGTCTTCACCAATCGGGCAAGCCACTCCTCGTGTACATGACAAAAGGCAAAGGCCCAGCTGCTAAGGCAGGTCAACACCAGCTCAGGCAGCTTCTGTTTTCTACACTGCACACTGTTGTCCCATTGATGCTCCTGAGGAGATGGTAGCAGCAGGCGATCAGGTTGACCTCTTCTACAGAACAGTTCTAGGGGCAAGTGGAACCAAGATGACTTCTGTACTTTCCTGTGACATGCAGACCACAGGTGTTCCTTAGACAGTACCTCCCATCTCTTAACTTCATCAGATGATCGTGTTATTTACACTCAAGGTGCCATAAGAAACTTAGTAAAATTACAAATTTGTATGTTAAAATTGGACACTTGATCTCTGTTGCCATCATTCTTTCGCCACTTACTTTTCCATTTATAAAGATACATCTCTCCATCTACAAGGCCACACCCTAAAACTTACTTTTAGCTATTCATCAGGGAGAAAGAGACATCCTAAATGTCTCTTTGTTTTAGGCAGAGGGGAGGGGTGGATACTGCCTCTGCTGGAATATCTGTTTACAGCTTAGTCTATTCTCCATATGGAGGCTTTTCTATAAAAATCAAACTGGGATTCAAGGGTCACTATAAATTTAGCTTAGACCCAATGGTTTAGAAGTAACAGTTGCTTCCATTTAGAGTATTTCCTTTACGCCAGATGTAGTTCTGAGGGCTTTCCATGCTAACCCATTTAATAGATTTAATCCATTGTACAAATGAGGAAATGGAAGCACAAATCAAATAAGTAATCTGCCCAAACTCACAGCAAGTAAATGGTAGAGCTGTAGTCAGCTCCAGCAAGTCTGACTCCAGAGCCTGAGTTGTTGAAGCACTGTGCCAGGTTTTCAAACTGCAGGTTGAGATCCATTAGTGGGTAGTAAAATCAGTCTCAATCAACCATGATTTTTTATGTAGAATAGAATAAGAGAGAAAATAGTGTGCATCACAGGTAAGGACTGTTTGATAAAACTTTTGGATTATATATATGTACACACGCATATTGACATTCTAGGCCACAATGTAAAATTATTTCTTAGTAGGTCATGATCAAAAAGGTTTACACCATACTGTACCGACTCGCAGATAATCTGACTTGACCTAGAGCCAGCCAGACAAGATCTGACCTCAGCTCTCAACAGCTGTATGAGCTTGGGCAAATTACCTAACCTGTATATAGCTCAACTTCCTCATCTATAAAATGGAAAGAACATGAGGATTTAATAAATTCACACGTCAAGTGTTTACCCCAGTGCGTGGCCCACAGTGAAGTCTTAAGTTTTCACTATTATTGAACTACACATAGCCATCAATCAAATGTACTTAACGTCTCTCTGGCACCCTCCCCCACGTAAGTACTTCTCCACAAGCCACGTGGAAGGGTGGAAGCCCATTCCTTTGAGAGCTCAGGGACAACTGCATCAGCTCAAACTGGTTTCACAGCCCAAGTATGGAAAAGAGGATCCAGTGTGTGGAGGCCACATTGGCTGAGCTTAGAAGACTGCTGTTTTTAAAGTTATCATCTGTTCATTCAAGTCAGGCAACTCTGCTTGATTTCTAAGGAAAAAGAGGTAAAGGGAATGTCCTGTTTGAGTTCACTGTTATAGATAGTATTCCTTCCTTAAAAACTGGTGGACAGAACAACAAAAATGAGACCTAAGAAGTACAAAGAGATCTGCTGGTCCTTTCAAGTACAGACCTTAAGTATTTATCAGCTGACACGGCTCACTCGCATGCAGGTGAGTGAACACACCACCACGGGCAGTGCCTCAGCAGCCCCTGCGGCAGGCTCGGGACCGCTGGAGCTGGCCACGGGCGCCGTGAAACTGCCCCACCTGCTTCAGCTTTTGCTGCCATTCTGTCCACTCTGACAACTGAGGAGAACCAAAGGGAGTGGAAACCTAAGGACTGGTAACCGGCATGGGATAACCCCCTGCTTAGAGGGGGTTGCCCTCTAAGCCCCTGCTGCCAGGGGCTTCTCAGTGCATTGAATAGAAAATCTGAACCTGCAACCATGACCTACTAACCTCATAGTCCCACTCTCTCCTCACCTGCCACAACCCCACTGGACTTCATGTTCCTTAAACAAGGTGACCGTGGTCCCACCCTAGACATTGGTTCTCACTGTTCCTTGTCCCTGGAGCACTCTTCCCTCAGACCCTCACACAACTGGTTCCTCCTCCTGTTTCAGGTTTCAGCTCAAATGCCTTCCCCGCCCACTCACAAGATCAGCACCCACCCATCTCCAGCACATCACCCCATGTTATTTCCTTTATAGCACTTAAATAAACCTCACGTAGTTCTTTACTTGTCTGTCTTCCTTCCTAACATCCAAGTTCTCTGTGAAGAGAATCTTATGTCTTGTTTAGCACTGTATTCTCAACACTTAGGTGGTCAAAAGCCTATATTAAAATATGAATAGTTATGCTTCTGGGCAAGTCATTAAGCCACTCTGTAATGCAGATTTTTATCTGTGGATAGAGGAAAATTTTGTTCTACCTACTCTCAGAATTGTGATGCTACAAAAGTTGGAAAGTACTTTGAAAGAAATTTTAGAAAAAGTGGAACATCCTATTTCACCCTTATCTCCCATTCCTCTAGCCCTAGGAATTTCTAGTTAGAAGTGTGCTCTACGAGAGTTCCATGAATGGAACACAATGCCCAGCCCAGAGATACGTAAACACAGTAAATGGACTGCACTGACCTCTAACCTCTGTACACTCAGGGCAAGAATACACCAGCAGTAGAGAAATGGCAAGAGTTTTCACATTAACTGTCAATGTATGTACAACTAAGACTTGAGCTGAGAAGGCAGACAGTATGACGCTGTAGTTAAGTGTGGGGTCAGACTTAATGTCACCACTTAACAGTGTGTGACCCTAAGCCAGTTACTTCATCTCCTTGAGCCTCGATGCCCTCACTGATAAATGGAGCTAATGCCTATCTGTGCAATGGAGTACCCAAGAGAATCCACTGAAAGGGCCTGTAAGCAATTATCACAGCAGCTGGGAGCACAGGAAATAATCCATAAAGGGTGGCTGTCATTATTAGAAACATCCATAACTCAGTTCCTCGTTCTTGACCAAAACACTTTAATTTACAACTTTAGTGTACAATATGAAGTCCGTAATTTCTTGAAATTCTCACCTGGCTCCTGCAAAGAAACAAAAGTGGAAAGCTTTAAGTACTTTTATTTTCAGTAATTCAAATCCATAACTCACGTTCGTTCAATTATTCAGGCATTCACTGAGCACCAATCATGTAAATAGCCTTGTGATAGAGGAGAGAAGCAAAATTACCTTGCTCTCTCAAAGGGTTTACAGTCCAGTCATTAAAACAAAATGTTAATGATTGTGGGAATATTGGGAGATCTGTAAGAAGACAGGAAGAGGTTAGTGCTAGCAGACACGTTAACGTAGGGGGAGCAGGAGCCCTGTAAGGACTGGGACCTCTGACTGTCCATAGCAAAGCCAGAGACACAAAAGCTGTCAAACGGCTTCACTGCCTGCCCTTTGGTGACAGTTTTTCCCTATTCCCTCTTTCCTACATACTTAAAAACTACTTTAATTTTCATGTCAATAAGCTACTTCTAATTAAAATTATAATGGCAATATTAATAGTATGATTTAATGACAACACTTAACTATCATTTAATGCTTCCTATCCTTTAAAACAATTTCCAAGGCATTCTGAATCATGGCAATTATTAAATTACAATGATTAATTTAAGAACACGTTAAATGAGAACGTCTTAACCCCTGTGGGGTTTGTGCGGAAAGAGACTCCTCCTAGTACCTTCCTTTTGAAAGAAGAAAAACTCTGACTTCCTAATCTGGAAAATAAAAGGGCCATAACCCTTTACTGTTTAAAGAGTTAATTTCCATGCAATTCCATTTCATAACATTCCCTGATGCTGGAACTTTCCATTTAAACGCTGAGGGTAGAGCACTATATTTTTACAACTACAAACATACACTATAAGCTCCACACCTGTCTAGTCCACCCCTGTGATCCCTATGCAGAGTTTGGTCTTTGATCAACAGATGGATAAATGGGACCCTAAATTATAACATAACTTAGGAGAAAAGAATTTTTTTAAATATATAATGAAAAGGAAAATGAGACCAAAAGGGGAGGAGGAAGGAGAAAGACAGCAAATGTGAAAATACTCAAGGCAGAAATTAGACACATCGGATATAGTTAATTGTTCTTCATGCTGTTAGAAAATGCACCGTTTCTTGGAGACCATCATAGGTGCAAAGTCAAAACATGTTTGAGAAAGGTAAACATAACTTTAAAAAATTAGGAATTGGGGCAAACCCACTTGTAAAGATTCTACACTTTCAGTCTTCATCATCAGGAAGGATGCCTAATTCTTCATCCGTCCACTGGGAAGGATCTGGATATGGAAAGTGACCCTGGTGACAACCATTAAAAAGAAGTCAAGAATCTATACTCCATACAACTAATTAAATTTAAAAAGAAATCTTGGAAGGAAAAACAGGTGATAAGGCTGTCACATACACAGCCCTTGATATACCAGAGGAACCAATTCTACTACGTTAACTATTTGACAGTCCAGCTGTTCTTCAACCTGTCCAATACAGACTGTGGCCTGAATTTGAAAAGCCTGCCCGTTTTGGAGCTACCAGCCTGAGCCAGTGTTTGAGTATGTAGTTTGTGATGGAGGGGAGGGGGAATGGAGGCAACAGATTTCAAAGATACCCCACATCTCAGCAATGTCTTGAAGGCCTGGCAAACATAACGAATGTCTCAAACTGTCCTGTCATTCCTGCTGGGAGATTTGGGAGCCTCAGGTGGACACGCTCCTCTTCAATCCTGATCTAGGGCGTATCTGGCTACATCATGGCCTCACGCCAAACAGCTGCACATACTCCTGACAGCTGACCTACAATAAGATGTACTGCCATTCAGAGACACTAAGCAGCTCCTTACTGGGTGACAAGGGCACAAAGAAGTTCCAAGAGAAAATGGGATATTAATCAACCTGATGCTTCTAAAATTCGTTCAGTGTTTAAGATGTTTTTTCCTATCCTAAAAACAAAGCCAAATTTACTAAAATTCAAAGTATTCTGGATCAACAAGCTTAGATTTCAATGGCTTAACGGTCTAACTGCCTAGAGAACAGGGTCTGTGCAAATGTGATAAACACTCAGTTGAGGCTAATGACGTGTTAGAAAGTCACCAGTAACTAACTTCCCTCCTCAAGACAAATTAGCCCACGTCTACCCCACCCCACCCTGGTAGCTTTGGGCCTCTGGACAGACTAGATGACAGTCATCATTTAAAGGAATTTAAGTGTGAAATTTAACCCACCAATGAATCCCTAGTTTAGAAGTTAAAAGTATTAGTTTCTAATCTCTCTTCCAAATATGGCATCCTAACAGAAACCATAAGACATGGACCACCTACATGGACATCCTTGAGCAGAAAAGGTCAGATACTATGTTTCATTAAATAACAGGACTCCTGCATACACACAGAAGACAACATGATGAAGGGATGTATCCAGATAGAAAACCGGTCTACAAACAAAAAAAAACAAGCTAAGCTATTAATATATCTTCCCTCCCCCAACCCAAAACAAGGAAAAAAATCACTCTCCTGCACTTACCAGCACAGCCTCTGAGTCATGCCAAAAGCGCCAGAGAATCCAGAACCACATGATCCCACTGAAGAACTCCCCCTGGATCACTTGGGATCTGGTCAGCTGGGGGAACTGCCTGTACCGGGGCGGGATGTGCACGCCGCCGCCAGCACTAGAGACAAAACAGAGATGTGAGCAGCTTGCTACGTCTTCAATGTATGAAGTCCTCCAAAACTCTGAGTGACATCCAGAAACTAAACCTAACATTTCTCATCTCCTCCACGAAATACAGAATAAGAGAGCTCCACAATACCTCAAAATAACTCAGTTTTCAGAAGCTTGCTTTAAACTTGTGTGGCAGCAAAAACTGACCTGAATTGACAAGAGGCTAATTATGATTTGCACTCAGTGAATATTCATGTATTTTGCACCAGAAATATGAACGTGTTGATAATGGGGTACTGGCCCCAAGGGCTCTGGTTAGGGATTGTGAACCTGTAGTAGCAGCACACTAGCTTACCCAGAAAAACAAATCAGCAAATTAATTTTGTTCTGTTTAGCCATCTATTTCAAAGGCAAATTATGTCCTCCGCACTATTACAATCTTTATTAACAGACCACCATATGGAAAAGAGGACTCAGCAAATCCTTTTTAATAAGCTAATAGCTTGGAACAAAGCAAACACTAAGTTTGAACGAGTTTTTCTGGTTTTTGTTTTCTCATTTAGACACTGTTGACAAGTTGTGGCATACAATCCGTAAGGGCTAGGCTCATTTTATTCAGTTGGATTATAATTATTATGGGTTAAATCTAATTTAAATAATACAATTTGTACTTAATGGGGCTATTTTCAAGTCCTATTCAGCAGCTATACATCTGCTACTACACAGAAATGGATACAGAAATCTAAAGAGAATTCCTACATAAAATATGTTCACAAATTTCAGTCCAGTTAAGAATCAGCTTATAAAACAATGTTCTCTTTTCTGCAGCATGGGAATGAATACTTGTGCCAAAACTGCACTACAATTTCTTCAAAATGTGCTGTAGATTTGTGAACATTAATTATTTCTATGGTTCTTGATACATATTACCTAGTACCCTTTTTATTATCCTCTCCCACTCTAAAAGATGATTATTATTTATTAAGTGTTTACCATGTACCAGGCACCACATTAAGCATTTTATATGCATTATCATTTAATTTTCATAACCTTATGAGATAGATCCCATGGTTTTTAATGTTTACAAATGAGGACACTGGGGTATTGTTTGATGGCAAAGCCCAAGCTCTTAAATATCACCCGCCAACAACCATTAATAATTTTCTCATTTTATGAATCAAAGACACAACTCAATTCGAATTCCCATCAGCATGACAAAACCAATGTTACCACACTGAAGTGATAAAATTCCATTTTTATGTAAATATTTATCTAATATATAACACTTTTATTTGGAAGGCTCTATATAAAAGATTAATAGTAATTAGCTATGGATAGTAAAAGAGGTGGTTTTTATTCTTTTTGCATACATATGTGTGTATATATACATATATGTGTATGTATCTTTTTATTTTTACAGTGACCACATATTACTTAAAAGGCTCCATCAAGCATCACCGCTTTACAACCTGAAGAATAAATCACACTGTTTCTGTAATGCTATCATATGCCAATTCTATTTAACATTGTTTATTGAGGATCTATCTGTGCATACAGATATTGCATTATATAAACAAAGCATGAGGGGGTAGTCAATATATTGCAACAGGCTTCCTCTTTGATAGGTTTTAGATATAATCTAGTTATAAGGGCCCATCAGTTAAACTCATTAAAATAAGATTTGAGAATTATAGTTCAAGCCCACTCCCAGGAACTCTCCACATTTTATTATTGCTCGAGTGACATGTGGTTTTAACTATCACTTGAAATAAGTGAGTCATTGACTGAAGGTGGAAATATTTTTGAAAAAAGATTTGAAAGACTGAAATTACAGAAAACGAATGGATGACATAGAATTGCCATGATTAAGGAATATAAAGATTCCACAAATGCCTAATCGACTATGTTATGTTCCAAGCCTGGTCATTAACTGCACTATGGCAAACTAGATACACGGAACAACCCTTCAGATTGAAACTATGATGCTAGATGAAATTAAAAACATATATATTCGGGCCGGCCCGGTGGCTTAGCGGTTAAGTGCGCGCGCTCCGCTACTGGCGGCCCGGGTTCAGATCCCGGGCGTACACCGACGCACCGCTTCTCCGGCCATGCTGAGGCCGCGTCCCACATACAGCAACTAGAAGGATGTGCAACTAAGACATGCAACTATATACTGCGGGGCTTTGGGGAAGAAAAGAAAAGGAGGAGGATTGGCAATGGATGTTAGCCCAGAGCCGGTCTTCCTCAGCAAAAAAGGGAGGATTAGCACGGATGTTAGCTCAGGGCTGATCTCCCTCACAAAAAAAAAAACAAAAAACAAACAAAAAAAACACATATATATTCTAAATACGTCACTGACCAGGCACAAAAGAAAGGAATCTACAAGGGCAAAATCCAAGTAAAAACAAGGCCTGAAAACTAGGCAAGCACCAAAGCTGGCCCTGAGGGTCTCTGCCATGCCCAGAGTCCTTGAACCTCCACCTGGACAGATACATGGGGTGTAGGGGACAGGAGAAGCAGCCTGGGGCCCACCCAAAATGAGAAGTCTAATTACTAGACCCCTGAATAAAGTTGCAGACCCATAATATAAGGGTGAATGAGAAATAAACCTGCCAGGAAGAAGGGAACAGGAATTTGTTAGCAGAAGCTGGGAATCAGGTGGTTTGCACCCAAATTCACACCACCTGGGCTGGACCTGTGTGGTCCAAAACACTCCCAAGCCAAGGATTTAACTTAAAGTGATCTTGGATTGGTAGCACCCTCAAGAAGCAAGACATCAAAGAATTCCAACAGATAAAAGTTCCAGGGAAAATGAGAAGCTCACAGGCAAAAATTACAAGGAAATAAGAGACTATGAGTGAGAATCAGCCAAAAAAACCCAGCAATATGAAATCCACAAGACTTAAAAAGTAGAAAACTACAATTTATAATATAGAAAACAAAATAAGTTATTTTTAAATAAATAAAAGTATGAAATTAAGAGCAAAGAACAAGAAACTATAAAGAACTATCAAGTTTGAAAAAAAGCAAACAGAACTTTTAGAAAAAAAAATAATCATTTGAAATATAAAGGACTAAAGCCTGGGTTAGACACTAGAACTAAGAAATATGAAAAGCAGGTTAGGAAGATGAGAAAACCCGACATATGCCTAATTCTCATCCCATAAAGAGAAAACAGAATGGGGAAGAAACAATAGCTAAAGAAATGATGGCTGTTTCAACCCAGGATTTTTAAGTGTTAAGTTTAAAAGCCTCCAATGGCTTCCCTTCATCATTCTTAGAATAAAATCCCTCCTCCGACAAGGTCCCCCCTAATCTGGCCCCCACCCGTCTCTCTGACCTCACCTCTACCACTCTGCCCTTTGCTCATGGCACTCCAGCCTCACAGGTTTGCTTGCCCATCATCAGCACGCAGAGCCTCTACACTTGGCTCTCTCCTCCATCTGAAAGGCTCCTCTGGCATCTTTGGAAGGCTGACTTCTCGTCACTCAGGTCCTAGTTCAAATCAGACTCAAGCTTGCATTCCCACATCATCCTAGGTACCCTAACCCATCCACCCCCACCCCTAGGCTTTACTTCCTTCATGCTGCTTAAAGTCCCTTAACATGTTTTCCACTTGTTTGTGTCCTCTCCCCAGAATGTAAGCTCCATTATCTTTCTTGTATTTTGCTCTATTCCCAGCACACAGAAAGGATCCTGGCATGGAGACGATGCTCCATAAATACTTATAATTATCACACACACCATCAAATAAGGGTGTGTTACAGAAGTACCAAGACTTCAGTGAAAAGGAGCACCTCCCAGTCTCCTCATGTGGGGTCAAGGGCTATTGCTGGTGGCGCTCTATCACTGTCTTTGCTCAGGTCACACAGGCCTTTTCCTTCTTCCCACCCTACACCTGTCCCAGCTCCATAAGCTTGACTGACATATGACTTTAGGCAAGTCACTCCTTTAATCTTCCTGGGTCTCAGTTCCCTAATAAAAACAACAGTTAAATAATACTTGTATGTTTCTTACCAGGCATGGGCAACTGTCTTAAAACACTTCAGAGAATTATAATTCATTTAGTTCCCTGGAAATCGACATTATTATTCTCATTAAATGGATGAGAAAACTGAAGCATTAAGAGATCAAGAAACTTTTCCAAGGTCATACAACTAATGTGGGGCAGAGGCGGGATTTGAATACAGGCAGTCTGGGGCCAGAACCCTGCTTTTAACCACTATCCTGCACTGCCTCTTGGTAAAGGGTAGATAATGGTCTAAGGGGCCAGAAACATCACCTGGAAAAATCCGATGTACTATTTTCAGTCCTGCTCTTACTGAATCTCTCTCACTACCGACTCGTTTTTGGCAGGTGTGCCCTCCCCTTCGCTTCCCAGCACTGTGCTCTCCAGTTGGCTTCTTGGGCTACCTCAGGAGTGATTCTTCTTTTACTCCCTCTCTTAAATTCTGGTATTGCAAAAGTGAACCCGGGCCAGCCCCCGCGGCTTAGCAGTTAAGTGCGCACGCGCTCCGCTGCTGGCGGGCCCGCCCCGGGTTCCGGTCCCAGGCGCGCACCAACGCACCACTTCGGCCATGCTGAGGCCGCTTCCCACATACAGCAGCTAGAAGGATGTGCAGCTATGACATACAACTATCTACTGGGGCTTTGAGGGGAAAAATAAATAAATAAAATCTTTAAAAAAAAAAGTAAACCCTAATGTAAACGACGGACTTGGGGTGATAATAGTGTCTCACTGTAAGCTCATCAATTGTAACCAATCTACCACTCTGGTGGAAGATGTTGATAATGGAGAAGGCTATACATGTGGGGGGGCTGGGAGATATGGGAATTCTCTGTACCTCCGCTCAATTTTGGTGTGAACCTAAAACTGCTCTTAAAGTCTCTTTTTTAAAAAAGAAAAATTCCGATACTGCCCAAGCACCCACTTTTGGCTCTCTTCTCTGCCCACCCGCCGGCGCTCTCTCTGGGGGGTCGCCTCCACTCCTATGCCTCAGAGAACTAATTCTGCATCCTGCAGCCACAGTGATATTTCAGAATTAAAATCTGGCCACGAGACATCTCTGAGTAAAACCTCTCCACGACCGCTATCGCCTCTGCTCTAAATTCTTCAGCCAGGACCCTCTACCATTCCCTCCCAATACCCCAAGGTCTCCAGCCACACTTCTGCCACTCCCTGCCTCGCACTTGAGCTTCAAAACCCACACGTTGCTTCCTCTCCCGGGAACGCCCTCCCCTCCCCAACTCCTGCTCTCGCTTCCGGATTAGCTCCAGCTCGTCTCCACATTCAACCGGACATTTCCCGAGGGCAGCTGCCGGCAGGGATGGCCGGCACACACTGTTTAATATCCGCCAAGCGACCAGTCTCCCCTGCCCCCACAATCCCCCTCTTCCCCCCGGCCCGGTATGGCGGAACCGTAGGGAGGCACCGCCCCACGCGCGGTCGGACTACAAGTCCCAGCATGCCTCGGGGCAGAGGTCGCTGCAGGGACCCGGATCCGCCCCAGGTGACCGGCGTCAAGGTGACGGTGCCCCGGAGACTGGCACTTCCCGTTAGACGTACGCGAAGCCCCCAACCCCAGCTGACACTCACTTACGGACTCCACCGCCTCCAGCCACCCGCATGCGGCGGCCTCTGAACAGGCGGCCTCCAACGCGAACGAAAGGCGCCAGCTGCGTCAAAGCCGACATGCCAGCGATCCTCCAGACAGCGTTCCCCAGGCCGCACCCCCGCCTTTACGTCACTTCCCCTGGCGCCCCCCCGTGGCATGAGCGGCATCGCCCCTCCCATCTCCCCGAGGGTCACGTATGGGAAGGAGGGAAGCAGCTGTTCCCGCCTCAAATGAGCATCTCAGTCTCCTCCCTGGGGCGGGCCGCCAGGGCCGCTGTCAGAGAGTGCCGTCCGCACGCAGGGACCCGGCGAGTCCTGGCTTAGATGGTGGCAGGCGCCTTCTGAATGGTGCAGGCGGGCTTGGGCGTTGCTAAGAGCTGGTCCTGCCGAGCTCGGCTGGGCGGAGCCACGCGCTTCGCCCCGGGATGGGCGTGCCTCCTGGAGGGTGATGGGGACGCCCCAGGGGCCGGGCCTCCGCGCTCCGCTTTAGGAGCCCGTGTCTGTTACGTGTGCTAAGAAACTCACACTGAGTCTGAACTCTCCTCCCTGCCTGAGCTGATCTAGACGGTGTTTTCCCACCTGGACCCGCCTCTCTGCCTCCTCCTCCTGAGTTAACTGCCTTCTCGACGCTCTTAGGCTGCCAAATCCATTCTGAACCAGTGGTCCGTCCCAAGGCTAGTCCTTGGTACTCTTCTCTCCTGCAAGAGGCTCATCACGGTATCTTTAGTCTTCATTGTTTTATTGTTGTTCTGCAAACTTGAACTTGATTACCAACTGGCAGCCAGTGGTTCCCAAATATTAGTACACGGACTGGTGGTATCAGAATCACCTATGGAGGCCGACCCCAGATACTCTAAGTCTGGAGTAGGGCCAAGGAATCTGCATTTTAGCACAGCCTCTAGTTTATTCAATGCTCCTAATTCCTTGATCTTGAGCCAGCCCTGGATTCTCGGCTTTTGTCTCCTAATATTGCCTTCTATTAAATCCTAGATGGACTCCAAGTTTCTCTAAACCCTCCTCCAAATTCTTAGGATCTCCACTTGCAGGTTATAGTTTTCCTAAGAAACTCCAGGTTGATTAAATTATAAACCTTGGAGATTTCAGTTTGAAATGGGTCACTTGTTAAGCACTGAAGACTTCACGTTCCGAGTCACAAGTGTGAAAAATAGGATAATTACGGAGACAAATGTAGACCTGAATTTAAGGATTTGAGTGTATTGAATGTAACTGATACCCTTACTTCTGTGCCAAGATATGGGCTTCCACGTGCCCTGGAACGGGACCCCTCTCTCCCTGGTGAGAGGCCCACATAAGGTTGTGATTGCCCAACTACCCCATGCCCTTCTGAACAGCCTCTTGATTGACCCTCTGGCCCTGTAGGACTCTCTCCCCCTGTTTGCCTGCCCTCCTGACTTCTAAGTGTATAAATTAGAGGAAAGAATCTACTATTTTCTGGGTGAAAGTTGACTTTCCAGTTGATATGCAACAGAGTGGCTTTTTCTAGGCTACCATTCACCACTTACCCTTTCTAGTGACATGTACCTACCACTCAGATAGGAAGTTCATGAATTGGGAGGACAGGGCTTTCCGTCCTTCCTTGGGAGCTCCCTGCCCAATCTACACAGCTGCCTTGCTCCTTGCTCCTGTGATTCCAAGCATTTTTGTGTGCAAGCTGAGTTCAGACTTCAGCTCTGCTCTGTGAATTCGCACAAGTCACTTTACTTCTCTGAGCGTCAATGCCCCTCATCTGAAGTGAGTCATTTAAGATAGGACCTGGCCCACAGCATGTACTCAGGAAATTTTTATTCCTTTGTTAAACCTTCCTTTCCTAGTAGCAAAAGCTATTTAGGTGAACTAAAATTCGTTCATCCTAATCTTTCTTGCTGAATTACAAAACAAAAAGGTTTAACGTCAATGCTTGTTTGTATTTAAAGCTATAATCATCTTTGATCATTTGTGGGGTCCTTAGCTTTATTGTTTTGCATCACAAATTCTGATTTTTTACTATAAAAAGTTTATGGTCCCAATCAGTAGACTCTTTTAACTATGTGATGAGGACGCGTGTTTCTTTTGCCAACTGGCTCCGACTACTCCAAGGGCAGAGACCCCTCACTGCCTTTACAGGTTGCAGGATGGCCCTCTCTTTGGTTTTCTGATGAGCACCCTGTTTGATGGCTGCAGTTGAGAAAGTGAGGGAAAGGATGCCAAGCCCTGTCATTGAGCTCCCGGCTTCTAAATGCAAATCGAATTCCCAGTCAAATTTTAACAAACTCTGAGGACAGACTCTAAATGATCTACCATACAGCATCTAAGCCCAAATCAAGAACCTATTCCCTAGCTGGAAATAGAAAACAGAGCACAGGGATGAGGGAAAAAAAACTTGTGTTCACACAACTTGATGTTTATTTAATTTCCTACTTTTAAAGGCTTGCTGGATCTCCCTTTCCCTGTGACTCTTAGAAAGAAGAAAGGAGCTCTTCTTTCCAGTGGTTTTAGTAACACAGAAACACACCTTGTACTTTCACCCTTAGAGGGGACTGACTTGTGATCTCTCTTAGGGGGAAACGCCACTTTATCCACTTATACCCAAGGAAGGAGCCTTTTCTCCTTAAGAAGATGACTTTATAAAACAAATTTAGCATTTTTAAGATACTTATTTTAAAAATCAGCAAGTTACCTACATTAAAGCACATCCGTTAACCGTTTTTCTCCTCTTTGATACAGCCTGTGTTCATTTTCTGTTGCTGCTGTAACGGCTCCTAAGGAACTAAGGCCCTCGGTCCAACAGCCCGTGAGGAACTGAATTGTGAGTGAGCTCGGCGTCAGACCCACCCCAGTGGAGCCTCAGGATGTCTGCAGCCTCTGCAAAACCCTGAGCTGAGCGGTGGACCCAGCTGAGCTGCACTCAGGTTTCTCACCTGCAGACACTGTGAGGTAATAAATGTTGTTGTTCTCAGGCACTAAGTTTTGGGGTAGTTTGTATGCAGTGCTAGATAACTACTACATGCCACAAATGGCTTGATTAAATCCACTGGCTTTAAGGAAAGGCTCAGTAGTGCTGGTGTAGGCTCAAGGAGGTGCCTGCTCTGTCTGTGCCCTGTCTCTCACCCCACAGTGTATGTGCACTTGGCATGAGGGGCCGTGTGTCTGGCTGGTGTGCCCATGAAGAGGGAGCTGACCAGTGGCACTGCCCCCTTGCAGCCACCTGGAGCCACCCCAACCTTGCACAACCTGACTAGAACGCTCTCCTCTCAAGACCTGGAAAGTAGAAATAACATCTCCACCCCTCTGAAAATAACTGCCCCAAAGGAGTCGCTGTCCTGCTAAACCTTATTTGCTCCCTAAAAGACAGAAATGAGGAACTTTATCCTTGAGAAGGAAAGAATGGAAGACTCTAGTCCTGTGGCCAGAACGGGACTTTCAGGGAACAAGAAGGTTTGACTGTCCACTCGCTGTCTAGAGTGATGGTCTCCAGAATGCGCAAGAGAATCCACTGGGATATGGGAGAAAATACTGTTTTTATCCAGAAAAATAAGAAATTAAACTTGACTAATATCCACTCTACAAGCTGACCCTGGCACCCTCTTAGACCAAGTGGGCCGGCCACACATCAGGTCAGCTTTGAGAGAACAGTCCACGGGGGGCCCCAGCCCAGAGGGGCAGGCCATGGCTGCCACTCCCTAGTTCACTGCTGGAGTGTCACTGGGTGCTCCTGAGGATTTCAGGCCCTGGTTGACAGGATGGACTGATTATATTATCTGTAGATCAATATTAACCAAAATTAACCCTGGATAAATAGACAAGGGCCTGAACATGGCTCAGAGAAACCGCCGTCTGAACGCTGGCGTGCAAGCCCAGGAGAACTGTAAGACAGTGGCAGAGCTGATTCTGCTCCTACCCTAGTATGTCAGCCACACTAACCATTGTTGGGTTTTTTTTACCTTGTAATAAAATTTAGCAAGAGGTTGGCAAAAGATATTAAAAATTATCAAGAAGATAATCTGAAATACAGTGAAATTTGCTCTAAGTGTATATTGTGCCTCCAGAGATTTGCCAGTGGTAGCACCTCTATAAAACTTATAAATAAAGTATATATGTGCATGTATATATAAATATGTTCAACTTTTTACCAATAGGGTAGATAATCAAAAACCATTTGGGAGCCATGGGTCTACAGGCTTCTGTGACATTTTCTAACCTAAATATCAGGGTCTGGGACTGACCAGCAGGACCCACCTGGTCAGGGAGTAGAGAGGGTTAGGAAGAGAAAGGAGAAAAACAAGAAAACAAAATAACTAAGTTTATTCGTCCTCCTCCACGGAACATTTTCCCCGAAACAGAGTCTCCTGACACCAGGAGCAGCTCCATGACTGAATGGATAGGACCCTTCCCTCCCTTCACTTCCTCAAATAACCCAAAGCTTTTAAAACAGACGCCTGAAACCAAAGCAGAGTGAAAAGCAATGGTGCGCCCTCCACGCATCCCAATTTTAAAATGTTCAAGCTGCCACAGGAGAGGCTGTTGGGAGTGGCCTCCAGTACTCAGGCAAAGGCCCGCTGCGCGCGCGCTGCTGCGGTCAGGGGGAGGGCGCTGGTCCTTTCAGAAGGAAGGGCTTTGCTGCCTCCAGGATGTCCAGTTTGGGGTCCAGTGAGCGGCCAAGCCCCTCCAACACCATGATGGCAAACACAATTGAAGCAAAGTTGCTCTCAAGCTTTACCTGAAACAGAGAAACAGTGGTTGTTTCCAAAGCCCGCTGATACAGAGAGAGTATCCTGGGTAACCATGTCGCTGTCCACTCGGCTTCTTGTATCTGCCCATGTGGTTTTTACTGGACACCTAACACTCTTCTCCCTACCCCATCGTCTCCCCGCATCTCATCTACTCACCCAACCTCCCACCTACTAGAAATATTAAGGAAAAACGTGGGGGACGCGATATGTACTTTTCTAGGAGTGTATGTGTGTCTGCACCTGTGTGTGTATGAATGACTTAAAAATAATTAAAACAGTTTCACAGATATATCAGAAACTATAAATCTAAATAAGGGTCATTCTTCAAAATCTACTGTAGCCTTTTTTAAGAGACCACACACAACTGGCTTTGCTCATACATGGCAGAGTTTCTTCCCCTCTGGAGCCGGTTAATAGTAATAGCACTTTACATTGATCACTCAATTAAGCCTCAAAAGTACTATCATTTTCCTTATTCTATAGGTAAAGAAGCTAAGGCTCAGGGTGGTTAAGTGACTTGCTCAAGGCCGCTGGGTGAGGAAGAGTAGAGCCAGGATTTGAACCTAGAAGAACAAGAATCTGTTTCTCAAGGGGACAGAAGGTCAGGAAATGGAAGGTTGACTCATGGGGTAATAATATTTGTTAAAATTAAAGAGTATTTGTCTCTCTGTTAAGGCCTGGAAAGCTGTCTAGTGGTTCAGATAGGCTGATCAGGAGAAAGCAGCAGGCTCCTGTTAGCAGCTCGGGTTCTTCCAGCTGGGACGTGAGAGGGTGGACAGAGGATCCTTAGGCACGCAGGCTCTCTTCAGGGTGGGAGAGCTGGGGCTTCAGTGCTGTTGGAATGCTTTCATTCTTAAGCTGAGTGGTGAATTCTTCGGGTCTTTCTACCTCTATGTTTCTGTCAAATGTTTTATTAAAAAATTAAGTGCCACTTGAATAGACATTTCTCCAAAGAAGATACACAAATAGCCAACAAGCATATGAAAAGATGCTGAACATCACTAATCATTAGAGAAATGCAATCAAAATCACAGTGAGATATCACCTCACCCTCATTAAGATGGCCATTATCAAAAAAATAGAAAATAACAAGTGTTGGTGAGGATGTGGAGAATTGGAACCCTCGTACACCACTGATGGAAATGTAAAATGGTACAGCCACTATGGAAAACAGTACGGCAGTTCCTCAGAAAATAAAACAATACCATATGATCCAGCAATCCCACTTCTGGGTATATATCCAAAAGAATTGAAAGCAGGACCTTGAAGAGATATTTGCACACCTACGTTCATTGCAACATTATTCACAATAGCCAAGAGGCAGAAGTGGCCCAAATGTCCATTGATGGATACATACAACGGAATGTTATTCAGTCTTTAAAAAGAAGGAAATCCTGTCACATGCTACAACATGGATGAACCTTGAGGACATTATATTGAGAGAAATAAGCCAGTCACAAAAGGACACATACTGTATGATTCTACTTCTATGAGATATCTGAAGTGGTCAAACTCATGGAAACAGAAAGTAGGACGGTGGCTGCCAGGGACCAGGAGGAGGCAGACATGGGGAGTTATTGTTCAATGGATGTAGCGTTTCGGTCTTGCAAGAAGAGAAAGTTCTAGAGATCTGTTACACAATAATGTGAATATAGTCGACACTGCTGAACTGTGCACTTAGAGATGGTTGGGGGGGTAAATTTTATGTTATTTTTTACGACAATTAAAGTTTTTTAAACATTTTAAAAACAATTAAGTGCCTAGTGAAGCGCTTAGAATATGATGGCTGTACGAGGCCCTCTCTTTGTTCTTCCATCCTGGGAAGAACGACAACAGCAAACTTTTAAGGAGCTCTCAACCATGTGTCCCACGCTGTGTGTGAGGAAGCCTATATGCAGAGTAAGAGCACAGGAGGCAGGAGAACAGAGGAGTGGGGGCTGCATGGTCAGCCCACTGGCACGGGGTCCTGGGACTGCCACGGGGGCCGTGTGGCCATAGGCAAGTCGCCTGGCCTCTTGGCATTGCTGCCTGCCTTGAGGAATGTTGAAGGGATTAATCTGGATTCTGATGGATGTAATATAGCTAAATTAGGTACCGCTGAGCACATGAGAGAGCTCACGGCGCATTGCTGTGATTACTACTGTCGTGGCCTCATGCAGCCCTCACAGTGGCCCTGTGGGCTAGGAGAGGTTCGTGCAGCTCAGGGTGGGTAGGCGAAGGAGCTGGATGTGAGCCTCATCCACCTGTTCCACATCCTGTGCAACTGAACTCCCAGGAGTAAATGTTCATTCCTAGTTCTTCCCAAGCCAACTCCCTAGTCCAGCTCCCTAGTGATGACTAAAGCTTTCCCCAATCCTAAGGTGATATTTAAATTGTTTTTAAAATAGAACTTGTCAAAAGTTTTGCAAAGCATAAAGTTTTTCACCAAAAACTAAAAAACAAAAACCCCACCAACAAATCCAACCCTAGGTCAGAGAGATGGGCGCAGACCTTGGCTCCATCAGGCACTACTGGTGGGACTTGGGGAGTTACTTACCCTTTCTGTGCCCCAGTCTCCTTGTGGGGATAATACAGTAGGGATCACACCCACCCATGGGATTATCCTGAGATTGAAATGAGAAACTGGATGAAGAGCCCCCAGCATGGCAGCTCCTGGGTTACGGTATGCTTCCCACATGTGCTGGCTGTAGCTGTTACCATCACGCATCCGTAGCATACTCGGGGAGTCCCTTAGTCTGTGCGTCTGTTTTGGCCCAAACATGCGGCTACCACAGAGAGGTTTTGGAACAGCAGAAAGAGCACTGGACTGAGCGACCTGGGTCACATGTCAACTCCTGGCTCCGCCCGTGAGGCCCGACCCAACCCGCAGAGCTGACTGCCCTGCCTCCACTGCGCCTTCTATAAGATGAAGGCGCTGGACTAGACAACTTTCTGATTCTTAACTCTATGTTATGATCCTTGCCAAGTGGCTGCCTTTTCCATGCAGTGTTTCATTATCAAATGGCAGAACCTCAAGAGAAAAGATGGGAAAAGCCTTCCCACGAGAATCTTCCCTTCCCTGCCCTCAACACCGTGTACCCTTGGCTGGCAGCTTTGCTTTGAAGAGTGGCCCGAGACCACACTCCATCACAAGGAGACAGAGCTGGGGCAAAGACCAAGGTGAAGCACTAGGAGGCCACCTCCCTCCAAGAGACAGGGGGCAGGAGGCGGAGGCCAGGCCAACCCCACCGGGATAAGAGGCACCTCCCTCTTGGGCTACCCACAACCCCAGGACTTCACGCCACTCAGGAAAGAGCTGCCCAAGTATGACTTACATTAATACCAAGCATCATTAATGTGAGCTGAGGAGGGAAAAGGCATGAAAAGCCTGAGTTAGACCTTTTTTACACTTGTTAATCCATTTTTCTGTAGTTAAGTATCACAGATACTTAGAGGGCATAAAATGACAGATACAGAGACTAACAGTGTGACGAAGGAAAGCCTGTGCTATACCCACATCAGGAGACAAACAGCACTCTTCACGCAGATGGATTGGTACGAAAATGAGATCTCATCTAAGAGAAGCATCTCTCACCACCCTGCAGCTCCCCGCTGACTTCCCCAGAAACCTCCCCTCCAGCCTGACCAGAGCACTGAGGCTCAGCTCCGCTGGGGCCTCACCTTGTGAGTCATCAGTAACTTAAAGACATTCGAGAGAAGGCTGGAAACTTGAAGCTGGAAAACAGAATAAAGCCGACTGCAGAGACTGCAGAGGAACCGCTTCTCTTCCTTCCAGGCCCCTGTCCCGCCCCCGTCCCACTACCCACACCTACACACACCTACACATACACACACACACACACACACACACACACACACACCAGTGAGGGAGAAAGGACAGTCTGACCAGCTCCAGAAAGGACTGCACACACACATGCCCAACTCCCACCCTGAGACCAAGTTCAAAGACCCCTTCAGGAGGACAGCCCTAAGGCCCATCTCCCCCTCGCTCCCAGCACACAAACCCACATCTGAACAAGTGAGGTCGGCAGGGCTGGGGGCTGGCAGCCTCTCCTCACTGCCAGGGGGCCACTCCTTGTTCTGACTCACTCCTGCGAGTGTGGAACGTGAACTTGGGGAAAAAACGGTCCAGTTTGTTATAACTGTGTGTAAAATACAAAGCGGGCTCTGGTTCAGGTCTAAATAAAGGTCATGAACATGAGGTATGTCCTTTGGCTGCTCAGGGCCTCCGTCCCCCTCCCTCCACGCTCGGCTGAGCTCCAGATGAAGCAGCAGAACAGCTACACCCCAGGCAGGGAGGGCCTGTGGCACCATAAATGTCACTTTCCCCGCAGCCACCCTGGAGAACCTGGTCAAGGAGCCACTGTCGAGAGCCAGGATTTCAATAGGCCTCCTTGTCCTGGAAGATGTGGGCAGAGGAAAAGGTTTGTTCTTTATCTGCCTTAAAACTCAAACCCCTCGAGACGTCTCCTCATAAAGAGGTCTCCCTTAGACCTGGGGTTTGCTCTGTCCAAGGCAAGGGCAATACAAGGCCCCTGCCCCTCAAGTGAGTGGCCTGCTCACCTTTTCCAGGGTGATGGTGTTCTTCCTGGCCTGGGTCACCAGCGTGGCCATCTCGGCCTTGAAGCCCTCCACGTCCCTGCACTCGCTGGCCCGGGCGTGATGCAGGATGAGCTCGGCCACTCTTTGGCCCTGGAAAATGCAAAAGAAAAGAAACTTGGCAGAGTCGGGAGTTGATGCTAGTTGACGAAACTAGATGCTCTGCCCAAACTTCTTCATATCCTAGTTCCTTCCACCCTAATTTGTCTACCTTCCTGCTTTTGGCCTCCTGTCCTTTTTTAATGTTACCCCTCCAGAGTACCTGGTAACCCACCACAGTCTGTCGAGGTCTTTCTTGATCGGTGGGACCCTACCTGTGCTTGGCGCAGTCAGGGCAAGGAGCTGTGCTCGTCTCCTTCACCCTCTAGGACCACACGGGGCATAGCAGCAGAGCCAGTGTCCTGCTGCCCACGCTCCACGCGGCACTGCTGACCAACTGGCCCAGCCCCAGAGCCACTAGGACCCACTCTCCTCATGGGCTCTCTTCCTGCTCAAGCAGAAGGCCCTCCTCACAGCTGACCGAGCCTCTGTCCTCTCTGGCCAGGATGCCCTCTGACCAAAGCCGCCATGGTCTCCCACCCTGGTGGTCACTGGGAATGCCTTTCTCCTCCTGCAGCACCGCCCCTGGAGCCAAGCTCTTCCTCAGTGTTTAACCTTGGCCCAGGTGACACTTTCAAACTGCTCAGGCACAAGATTTTACTTTGCCTCCTCGGAAGCCTCCAAAGCAGGGACTCCCCTGAATTTTGCCTCTTTTTTTTTTTACCAGGTCACTCTTTCCCATAGTCTTTCTTGCTGGAGAATTCTGCACCAGCCAGCCAGAGGGTTTCTTCATTGTCACCTCTGAAGTGTCACTTTAAGTTGACTCAGTAGCGGCTTTATGGAATCTCTTTCTCTAAATAATAACCCTCAACCCCTGGAGCCCCCCCAAGTCATGGGGTGTGGGGTTAAAAACGACTCGCGCTCCCCCCACGAGAGATGTGAACATGTCTTCCTGCACTGGAAGAACAAGCTGTCTATGCTGCTGCTTCTCACCAGCCCTCCGTCTCACAGCAAATGGCATAGACCGGGACAGCTCAGTCAAGAAGCTAGCCTTCCTAGTTCTCACGCGTACACTTGCTGAAGAAGGAAGAGAAACTACCAGGACGCAACAGCATTTGGGAAGGAGGCATTTCTTCCCCTCATCCCAAACCATGAGCGGCCGGGACCTGACCTCAGACGTGGGCTCCAGCACATTCTGCCTAAAGACCCCTTAGGAAGCTTCATCTCCTCTCCTTCCTCTCTCCTTCCTCCCTCACTCTGCTGCACCTACTTCCATCAGGAGCACCCTTGGCAAATGTAGGCATTTACAAGAACAATGAAGGCTGAGGGGCCCTGCAGTTCCCAAGAGCCTAGAAGATTTGGGCCCAGCTCCCGAGAGCCCAGCAGGTCTCACCTGCCCCAACGCCACGGCCATGAAAACTGCCCGGAAGTTCCTCAGGTCGGCGGCCTGCAGCTCGGCCACGATGCCGGCATCCAGCAGCACCAGACGCAGTGGGCACCGGGCAGGCGTCACGGCCACCACCAGCGTGTCGCAGACGTCTGCCTGCTGCAGCCCTGCCTCTTGGCTCTTGGAAAGACTGTCGGCGCCCTGGACCAGGATGTTCCCAGGGTGAAGGTCCGCATGGACGAAGTTGTCCACAAATATCTGGAAAGAGATCAGTGCTGTTCAAGGCTAGGTCAACCCTCACCACCCCATCACCACCAAGCCACACGCGGAAAAAGCTTCCAGGGCGACAGTAAGTTCCCAGTGATTGATTACAATGGCAGAGAGGGGTACATTTCATAAAGCCTCATTGCTTGATGTCATCAATTCAGAATTTGTACAGGGACAGGCTGGGTTGAAGTTTTCAAGAGAAAAGTTATTTTCAAGGTAAAGAGCATTAAAAACAATTATAAGGGAACATAAAAATCAAAGACCAAACTGCATTTCAAAAGACTTATTTTTACTCTATGATTTGAGCAATTAATATTGAAATTAAAAATAATTGTCTACTTATTGTTTAAAGATTTTTCCCAAGCCTCTCTGTTCTTAAAATTCATAGAACTACCTTACTTTTAGAAATATTTCACGTCAGACTTCCCCTCCATGAGCTCTGTCCACACAGTGAAGTCTAACAGTGACAATGACACCGCATCTGGGCACACAGGACTGGGTAGGCAGAGAGAAACAGCTTTGAACCTGCTAAGCAGGAAAGAAAGCCCCAGGGACTGTGATGGACGGGAAGTCAGGCGTGACTTTGTGGAACAGGAATCTGCCTCCTGTGAAGGGTCATCTTGGTGGTTAGAGAAACCACGAGCAGTCCTGTACAGGGAAGGCGGAGAGACCCGGAGGTAGGTGCAGAGCAGCTGCTGGTGGAGAGGCTGTCAGAGGACTCCTCTGGCTGACACAGAGCCCCTCCTCCTCCTGGATGCAGGCCGCACACCCAAGCCACAGAAAGACCCTCCCAGTCTAGATCCTGGCTTTGCTGGAGGTTTAGGGAGGCCGCTGCCCCGATGAAAGTCCTGGGACCTGGGGAAGCCAGGGCCTGCACACCTGCAGGATGTGGTCACCAAAGGCTGGCCAACCCCTGACCCTGGGACCGAACCTCCTGGCACGCTGCTGTCAGTTCAGACCCCAGGCCTATGCACCCATCCTCGATCGCACGAGCTGGAAGCCCCTCATGTTCTCCCCACTGCTGGGTGCTGCTTCTCCCCGGCTGCTCCCCGCTGTGCCCTTCCCTCCGGCACACGGAACCCCTCAGAGCCCTGTAACTGGGGACAAAGTCCTCTCCCCACTGAGCTTCCACTGCACTGACTTAGTGGAAACCTGGCTCTCCCAAGACAACCTCACTTCTCCAGGAGCCCCTTGGGTGGGGACTGCTGACCCTCCACACCCACGGATCCTGCGGATGGAGGTGGAGTCAGGGCCACTCAACCACTGCCACCTCTGTCGCCCTGAGCCCTCTCCACAGGAGCGTCTGGTTCACAGCCACCCCCGTGTGTGCTGTCAGCTCGTCCATGCCACCACCCTGCTCTGAGCTCCTGTTCTCATCTCTGCCCCACATTTGCCACCTGCCTCGGCCGCCATGGCTCCACCTGGGTCACATCGATGCTTTCCTCCCACTCCCTGACCACACACCCCGTTCGTTCGTACCCCGAATCTTCACCCTCCAGACCTGGGCACTCGTCCTCTCTTTCCAGCCTAGACCTGGCTGTCCATCCCTCAACCACTCTCTTCTGTACCAACCACCAGGAAGACTTCAGACCCCAGAAAATCTCTCTGCAATCCCTAGACAATCTCAATCAACTTCATAGGTGACACCTAGACTTCCTTCACATCCCAGCTGAGATGGAGCCACTTCCTGAATAGATCTCTGGGCTAGGATGGGCCCCTCCTAAGTGATCCTTTGGTGTCTATCTTACCCTATATATCATTTATTTATCGTGGCCTGTCTTCCCACTGAATGATAGTTCCATGAACATTGTAATAATGTCTGTTTTGCTCACTACTGTAAATCTAGCTCATAATTCAGTGCCTGGCACACAGCAGGTGCTCAACGAATGAATGAAGTGGCATTTCCCATACGATGTTGTCTTTGGCTGTTTGCCTAAGCTGTAGGCAGCTTGGGCCAGTGCTGAGTCTTGCTCACCACTCTTCCCACAGCATCTTGCGTGGTGACAAAGCCCATGCCAGTGGGAAAGTGCTTAACAGAGGCTGTAGAATGAATGGGCGTTCTCGTGGGCTCAGCTATTTCTAGAACAGATTCTCTCAACGTGGCAGCTTCCTGCTTGGCTCACCTTCCCGCCCACGATAGCCGAGCAGTGTCCCCGCCATCTCCCCACATGCAATTCGACCACATGCTGGGTCTGAGCCCCCTCTCCGAGCCCATGAGCTCACCATCTTCAGGAGCATGTTGATCCCCAGGCGTGCGATCTTCCTTTTCAAGTCACCGGGAATCCCTGCCTGCTGGTAACTGGACACCGGCACGCTCTCCTTTAAGAAGGTCAGGGAGGGAACAGGCTTACCTGGAAGGCCCTGCTCCTCATCCCCACGTGACACATCAGCATTGCCTTCCCACCCACTGGGAAGTGACCCCAAGAGCTCTTCCTTTCTTAGAACCCTAGGAATCTGTCACCCACACATTGATTTCAACCCATTGACATTTCCCTTCTATAACACTTCCCAAAGGAAACTAGTCCCATAGGTTTATTAGGGAGGAAACCCCTTGACTCTGCCACCCACAGGTAAGAGATGTCCTGGGAAAAGATGGGAGCAGGCCCCGGGAGAGCTAGTTTCTGGTCAAGAATCAGCCAACAGGGACATGAATGAGCTCTGTGACCTTGAGCAGGAAAACGGAAAGGAAAAAGAAAAGAAGAGAGAGAAGAATGGGGAGCTAGTAAATAAGCATTTCATATAGGGTAGTTATGTAATTGTCAAAGCAGTCCTTTGAGATAGATCTTGTTATCTCACATTAACCAATACAAGAACTAAAGCCCAGAGAGTTTAAGTAACTTGCTCAACAAGCTAGTAATATTGAGTCATTCACATCACTTCCCTGGATCTCATATTACCATCTTTACAAAGGAGTCTGGATCAGGAGGTAGCTAAGGCAATGACATGACACAAACACTTGTTGAGCACTTTCTCTGTGCAGACCCTGTGCTGAGGGCATTTTGCATTCAACGTGTCATTGACTCCTGGGACAACCCTATGAAGCAGGAGTGGTTGCCCACTGTTACACATGAGGAAACTGAAATCACTCAGCAAATACAACGGCAGAGCAGATTTTCAAATCCACCAAGTGTGAGGCCATGTCCAGGGCCTCAGCCACCTCGCTACGCTCCCTCCCACCCTCATGCCGTATCCGAATGAAGTTCTCTCTGTTTACAGACAGTAAGCACACGCTCTCTTGGCTTTCGTCTCTACAGACTAAAGCCTTCGTGTGGAGCACGTGGAGTGGAGGCGCCCGCTGTGAGTGAAAGGCACAGCCAGGGGAAGCTCTTACTCTTACTTCATATGTTTCCACCAAGACATCCCTGGTGACAAAGGGACGCAGAGGGGTAGGGAATTTGACAGAATTCACATTCAGGAAGTTGCACTGGAAATGTTCTAGATTCCGAGCTTCATAACGCAGGTCGATCTACAGGGAAATGGAGAGAAAAGACGAGGGGGTAAGTGGGCACAAGGATAGCAACATCTGAACCGCCAGACAGCTAGCAGGTCACGGGATTCACCTGCCCTCCCCACCCGCTTCTCCTGCATGACTCCCCAGGAAACCCGGGAGCAGGCATCCTGGGACTAACGGCCTCCCCAGAAGTCCGGAACCTCCACGTGAACTCCTCTAAGCTACAGACAGCAGATACCCTTGTAGGACTTGGCCTTCGCTGCTTCTCCGCTGTTCCTTATCGGCCCACCACGGCAGATGGACCCCTCCCCATCTCCAGGGGTTTAGCTTTGTTGCCTCTTGGGCAGCCCGCTGTCCTCCACTAGGCCCCCCTCCAGCCTTGTCCTTCGATTAAGTCCATTTCCTTCACAAGGCTGGCTCTGCCCTCCACCCCACTACACTGACACTGCTCTCCCTAAACTCACCAAGCCTTGCGCTTGCCAGACTCAAAGATCCAGTCCTGTTTTTATCCTAATCAATGCTCTGGGCACCCGGTACCGGGGCCATTGATGACCACGTTTCTCCTGAACAGCTCTTCTCTCGGCACCTGCTCTTCCTCTCCGCAGTTCTCCCCTTGCCTCTCCAACCGTTCCGCCTTGGTCTGTTCTCCGCCATTCCTCCTCAGTGCGCCACAGATGCTGGTGCTCTCCCTCTCCAGCCCCTCACATCCTCATTTAGCGCCTCCTGTTGACAGAACCTTGATCTCCTGTCCAGACCCCTCTACCAGACTCCAGACTTATATTCAAGTACATTTGGATGTTGCCTCATGAAAGCCCAGAGACCCTTGATCTCAATATCTGAACAGAATTTACTTTCACCCCCTGTACGCCCAGTCACCTGAGAGTCACTGCAGATCACTCCTCCTCTCTTACCCTCCACACCCATCAGTGACTCAGTGCCATCAACTCTGCGGCCCTAACCACTTTCAGATCCATTCCCCTTTTCCACCCCACTGCTATCCCAAGGTGACTCGCAATCAGTCACCTGAACCCTAACAGAGGCATCTTAGCTGGGCTCCCTGACCTATCTTCCCTCTCGCCAATCTATCTGCTAATGTCCCCTTTCCACCTACAGGATGAAGGCTAAATTCTTTAGGATGACACCCAAGGTGGGTCATGCTTTGGCCCCTGCTTCTCTCTCCAGGTCCATCAATTGTGCCTCCCGATTCCACCACTGCCCCAAACTTTAGCTTCACCCCATCTGTATAGTGCTGAACATCCCAGCCTGCCTGACGCCTCTGTCTCTCCTTTGCCTTCCTTATTCTGTCTGATTGGAATGTTCCTCCCCCATTTGGTCCAATTGTAAACACCACTCACCTTTCAAGACTCAGCTGAAGCCCAAGGACCCCTGACCCTCATGATGGAATGACCACTTCCTTTCTTGAGCCCCAGCTGACCCCACCTGAACCTGTAGACTCCTCCTGTAACTCCCATCATGCTTTATTGCAAGTATTTACGGGCCAGCCCCCCTCTGCCTACTATAGATTCCTCATGGACAGGACGATCTCACTTGTTTTCTTAGTTCACCAGCTTCCAACAGAGTTCTTAATGAATGTTACATGAATTTATAAATGAATGAGGAGAGAAAGACTCCCACACATGCACCCAGACTCTAAGGTTTCAAGCCTGGGAACGTGATGGGACTACAGAGAGACACAGCTAGTAGGAAGAGCCGATTTTTGAGGCAAAATTGGGTGAGATATAGAGATTGAGTTTAATGTGATAGGACCCTGTGATGTCTGTCCGACTGCTAGAAGGGGAACTGAAGCTCAGATGGGTAGTAGACTCGAGAGTAATTAATGCAGAGATGGTTGTTGGAATAGAAGCTACTTTCTCTGTTTTAATTTTCTTCTATTATTGAAACTACACTACTCCATAGTACAAAGCAAAGCTTTCTAAATATTACAACGCATCCCTGGGATTTAAAACCTTAAACCCAAGGACATAAATGAAGACTTGGCGCCCTGCTTCTGAAAGCCTGCATTTCTGCACTGTCGTGCAGGGAGCCAGTGCAGACGCCTATTTGGAGCCCTGACCGCCCCCAAGGTGTGTTTACCAAGTCTGGCTACTCCTGGACAGGGAGGAGGTCCTTGTCTACTCAATAAGCCCTGGAAACAAAGCACAACAAAGGCAGAGGATGTGACCTCTCTGATGATTCTGTTCCCCCTGGAGTTCAGCGCTTGATTGTGGCACAGATAATTCCACCTGAATCATTTCACTTTCCTCCCAGGCCCTAAGGAAGACTGTGGTTCCCAAGCACCCTTGCAGTTCCATTGGGCCCCTGTGATTAAAGCTCTGATGTGGAGATGAGGAGGAAGTGATGTTCATCACTTCCAGGCCTGGCCACAAAATCTCTTACATGATCCTCCATGGTCTCTCTCCCCATTCCCCACTGACCCTGGTTGACACGTGCAAGATGGCAGTGCCAAACTTGGGAGGAAATTGGGTCCCTGAATAACTATGGCGTAGAGCTCCCTCCCTCCACAGTTCACCTGCATGCAACTTTGATATAGGCAAGAAATAAGCTTGTGGCATTAAGCCACAGAGATTTGAGTGTTCTTTGTTACATCAGCTAGTATTACCTCCCTGACTAATACACCAAACTAGCCATGACATACTGGGAAATTACGCATTCATTCAGCAGTTACTAAATAGCTGCTAATAGCAAGACCTATGTTAGATGCTATTTACAACTAAGGGAAGGAGAATTCACCTGTTGGACCATGAGCTTCTCAAATTCCTCCACAATCTCAGGCAAGCTAAGCCACTTGATTCCTGGCAAAAGTGCAAGGACTCGGCTGCCCATCTTCATCAGCAGCAGGTCCATCTGCACCTGAGAGAGCAAGCCAGGGTGCAGCACCTGCCAGAAAGAGAAACAATGAGATCAGAAGCCAGGGCTAGGTCCCACCATCAAAGAAGAGCCAGGCCACCTTCTCATCAGAGCAAAGGGGAAGTGGTCCCAACACCCAGGCTGCTGGGCCTCCCTCATTCCCATGTGCCTTCCCTGAGGGGATGCCGAGGGCAGCTCCTCTGCACTGCACTCAGCTTTGCTGGGAAGAATAGGTGGGCTTTTCCTTCCAAATACATTAAGTTCAGATCAGTGGCTCCCAAACATTAGCGTGCATAAAAGTCACCATGGGGTGCCTGGTGAAACTGTGGACTCCCAGGCCTCCTCCAAGACCCACTGAATCACCCACTCTGGGAGTGGAGCTGGGAATCTGCGTTTCACTGAGCGCACCAGGTAACCCCGAGTCAGGTAGTCCAAAGCCTGATGAATAAGGCTCTAGGGTTGCGGAACTCCAACAGGGATGCACTGAGGGGGGATAGAAAGAGCTCTCGTTTCAAAGTCCAGTTCTGCAACTCATTCCCTGTATGAAACTGGGCAAGCTAGTCAACCTCTCTCTGCCTCGTGTTCCATCTTTCAAAAAATGCAGATAAGAGCCCCTACCTCCACCTCAAATCCTTTTATGAATAAAGTGGGGTATAAATAAATAGATATAAGAAAAACGAATGCCTACCTTAGGTGTCTAATAAAGATTAAACAATGCTTCTGACATGACTGGCATGTTTCCTTGTACACAGCAAGCATCTACTCCTTTTGTCTTCCAGAGAGCAGAGGAAACTTTTGGGATATTTTGGTCCAGTGTTTCCCACATGTGCCTGATCATGAGAATAACTCGCAGCATTTATAAAAAGCCAGGCCCAGCCTCCTTCCTTGGAAAGTATGATTCAGTAGGTCTGAAGTGAGGCAACCTTAGGAGGGTTTTTTCGGAGGGGGTAAATGAGAGTCGGGGTACCTGCTACTTGTGTCTGTCAGATCCCCTGGGGACAGCCTGCATGGGGATGGAAAAGTGTGGAGATGAGAAATAATAAAGCCCAGGCAGGAGTGACTGGAAGTGAAGAGAGAAGGAAGCCACTTTCTGTAAAAATGAACGCCGCCATCTTGGGCTCACCACAGCACATCTAAGCTAGGCTGTCTCCAATTAATCCTGACCCCAGTGCAGGAGGTCAGCTGGATGGTTGCTCCTCCACCCAGAGGCAGCAAATCCCAAACCCTCCTCATTTTCCTTTATCAGACTGACTATCCCTACTCCCTCAAACCAAGAAGTGAAACAGCTTGCACATCATAGGCACTCAGATAATGGTCAAGCTAATAGAAATCAATGAAAGGCAATGCGAGGTGATCTGCAAAGGGGGGTTGCTGATCTGGGACAGCTCCATGGGGTCAGTGAGATTTTAGAGATAAGAAGGGCCCAGCTGAAGACAACAGAGCACTTACTTTCACTGCCACAGGGATGAGGTGATCTGGCTCAGGTCCACGGGCAGGCATCAAAGCCTGAGACACAACTGCCTTCGATTCAAACGGGTCGGCTTTAGGGAGGAGCAGCCTTTCAAGAAATGACTGGTCAGCAAGACTTCCTTGAGGCCTCCACCCCTTCCCCAGGTGTCCAAAGAGCTCTCTCAGCCCACTGAGTTCCCCAGCTTCTGAAGAAGGCTGCAGGCTGGAGGCCTTGGCAAGTCTCTGGATGCTGTTATTCTCCAGAAAGGCAGGATTGGCACGTGCTTTGTATACTTGGGCCACACAGCCTGAACCCACAGGTTCCTGCTTCTCAAAGCAAAGGACCCTCCCCCAGTCCTCCCCAAATGCCTGCCGCAAGAAGTGTTCAGTGTGAGTCCAAGGGTGGGGGTTCACCCGGACATGCAGCTTGGAGAACTGGGCACAGAAAGCCTCTGAGAAGAGATCTCTCCGGGTGCTGGCCCACTGGCCCAGTTTGATGTACGTTGGGCCTGAGGTCTCAGTGGCTTTCAGAAGCAGGTGAAGCCAGAGGCTGGAGACACTGGGAGCCAGATAGGTGAGAGGGTAGAGCAGAAGGAGGGGGAAGAATTTCACCAGGAGAGCCCCAGCCCGGAGCCAGATGCGGAGGTGCAGGAGGAGGCCTCCCAGCCGCCACTCCTGGGAGGCCCTCTCTAGTGGCCCATTTTCAGCCAGTTCACTCCAACTCGCCCTTTGCTGAAACAAGCTCTCAGGAGCCCCCTCACCAATGTCCCCATAGGCTGAGATGAGTTTGGGCAAAGTGCCCAGCACAAGCCAACAGAGTCTGGCACTGCGAGAGTACCCAGAGGGTCTTAGAAGGCCGAGTTCCTTTCTGAGCTCAAAACCCCTTAGGTGTGACAAGCAGACCCTGACAAACAAGCGCCAGGGGGTCACCATCCTCTCCCAGAGGTCCACGACCCAGGCTGCCTGCCCTCAACTTAAGGGGCACCCCTCTATGTTCACGATTTTGGCAAAGCTGACATGAGTCCAGGGCCACGGCTGAGTATTCCACTTAAAAGTGGGGCAGCTGGCAGATGCGGCGACGCTCAGCACCCCGCTTCCGCGTGCAGTCTAAGCCCAGTGCGGCTCCCAGTCCAGCCCCTGCAGGGCCGCCCCACCCGCTAGGCCGCACAGTCCTGCACGCCCTCCGCCGCCGGAGGGGCCGGCCCATCCGTCCCGGCTCCACACCCCGCTCCCTCCGGGGGGCCTCGCCTTGGCCTGAAAGCCCGAGACCCGCTGCCCTACGGGGGCTTTCAGAACCGAGCCGACTGCGAGAGCGGCAGGGGCCCAGCCAGACGCAAAGCCAGGCCAGGGCGAGGACGCGACCTGCACGAGGTGGCCGCGCGGGCGGAGACTGAGCCGGGCGGCCGCAGGGTCACCGCACGCCCGGGCTGGCGCGAGATCCCTCGGGTGGCCAGGCCCTGTCCAGGGCCAGAGCGCGGAGGGGCTGGGCTGGGGAGGAGGTCGGTGCGGCGGCCGGGGCGCCGAGGGCCCGGGGGGCGCGGGGGAGGGAGGAAGGACCAGACGGGCAAGGGGTTGAGAACTGGGGCGGGGGGTGGGAATGTTAGTACGGCCGGCCGAGGACCAGGCACCGCGTCCCTGGATGGGGAGGAGCTTTGGGGGGGGTGGGTGCAGAGGGCCGGGGTGCGGGGACCCGGGGAGCGGGGTGGGGAGGGCCGAGGATCCGGGCGCGGAGAGCCGGGGAGGGGGGTTCGGGAGGCCGAGGATCCGGGCGCCGAGAGCCGGGTGGGGGCTGCCGAGGGCCGAGGATCAGGGTGCGGAGGGCGGGGGCTCGGGGGCCCGAGGATCCAGGCGCCGAGAGCGGAGAGGGGGTGCGGAGGCCGAGGATCGGGGCGCGGAGGACGCGCGGCCCGGGTCTTCCGGGAGCGCCCCGCCCGCGCGCGCGGGGACGGCCCCTTAAAGCGGACGCGGCGCCGACACGGCCGAGGCTCGCCGGGCTCTCGGGGTCTGGGTCCAGGAATAGATTTAGCGCGAAACGCAAACGCGCCCTCCACGCCCGCCTTCCCCCTGTGCGTCTGTCTCTCCACTGACGTCTTTAGCTTTCCTTACAAAGAGCGTGGACATGCGGAAACGCGCCGTGAACGGGACGCCGGTCTGAACACAAGTCGGGTTCTCAGCTGAGCGGGATGGGGGGAGGGGCGGTGTCCTTGGACGGATGGCAGGGAGTCCCAGGCTGCATTGATTTGGGGAGCTGTTTGGACCTTGGGAACTGGCTTCTGAAAGGCCATGTTCATTCATTCAACTAAGACTTATGGAGCCCAACAAATATTTCTTACGCTGAATCTAATCTTTATCGAGGTTCAGTAATAAGTATTGAGGTGAGTATCGTGCTGGGCCCTGGGGACGAGGAGACACGCGTCCTGCCCTTACAGGCTGATCACTTGTGAGGGAGACCCCGCAGGGGAACACAGTGTGCAATTTCAAAGTGTGGCAAGGGCCATGAAAGAAATGAAGAGTCAGGAGAACCGATGGGGGGCGGCTGCTTTGGAGAGGAAGGATGGGAGGGCGTTCAGTCACATAAGGAATAAAGCCCTAAAAGCAAGAATAAAGCAAGGAGTTTGGTGTGAGGTTGTTTTTTTTTGGTGGAGGGTTGTTTGTTTTAACCTTGAAGAACCAAAGGAAGGTCAGGTGGCTCTAGAGAGCAAGGAGGAGAGAAAGGGAGAGCTTGGAAATCAGCCAACACAGCCAGGGAAGGCCCTGTGGTCTTCTGCTCTGCTTTTTGGGGTTTATGAGGCTGCCTGCCCTGGGGCACCACAGTCACCTCTACATATGCAACCCTATGTCTCCATGTGGGTGAGAGGCTTCCATGGAAGTCTGCCCAGGGGTGAATCTGTGGGCCTCACATGTGGCAGGGACCCTGGGGAGAGAGAAACAGGAACTTGGTCCATGCCTGCAGTTCCCGCTGCTAGGAGTGTGATAGCCACTTAGCAACCCTAAGGAGTGCCTGAAAATATGGGGACCTGGGGTGCTGATACAGACAGGAATGGGAGTGGCCAACGGCTATTCCCATGTTGTTAACTAATAATCCATTTCCACAAGGTGCTGTAGACCCCTTTGCGGTTCCCAAGACACAAGTCGTACCTACCATCACTGGTTTCAAATATGGACAGCCATTAATTACCTCCTTCTCAACTTCCTCCTGATTTATTTATCCACGCTGTCCCAAAGATGTGTAGAATATTCTTGTATACCTCTGATTCAGCAAAGGGCTTATTGAGGACTTAATTTGAAACTAGAGGCCCTGGGTTCTAGCCCCCTAATTAGGAGGTAACAACGTGACCTCAGCAAATCTCTCTGGGCCTCTGTTTCTCCTTAAGCAAATTGGGGAAGAGAGTCCAACTAAAGCCGTACAAATCCTCTAGACTTATGTTTATGATTCTGGCAACTAGTATCTTTAACAATAGTTAAGAGCAATATTCTGGAGCTAAATTAGCCTGGCTTCAATTCCTGGCTCTGTGTAACCTATATAACCTTGGGGACAAGTGACCTTGTCTCTCGGAGACTGCATTCCTCACTTATCAAGTGGAGGTAAGAATAGTACCTGCCTCTCAAGGCTGTTAAGCAGTAAGCCAGAAACTGTATGTCAGTAAAGGTTAGCAAAGATTGTCATATATATTATCTAAATAAATAAAAGTTGTTCTGTTTCTCTTACTACTGCATATGACAGACATATTTTCACAAATTTGGATGATACATTTGGAAGGTCTCACTTAAAATAAGGCCTTTGTGGTGTCCTAGAAATTCACCTAAAGCAGTGGCTCTCAAACTTTAGCATCCATCAGAATCACCTGAGAGCTAGCCCCATCCCCAGTGTATGATTCTGTACGTCTGGGGTGGGGCCTGAGAATTTGCATTTCTAACAGGTACCCACATGCTGTTGGTCCTGGGAACATGGTTTGAGAACTATTGACCTTGTGGTGGTGGAGGAGGGGGTGGTGGTGGTATTGGTGTTGGTGGTGGAGTTGAAGGTGGTGGTGGTGGTGGAGGTGGTGGTGTTGGTGGTGGAGGTGGTGTTGGTGGTGGTGGTGGTGGTGGTGGTGGTGGTGGTGGAGGTGGAGGTGGTGGTGGAGGTGTTGGTGGTGGTGGAGGTGGAGGTGGAGGTGGTGGTGGAGGTAGTGGTGGTGGTGGTGGTGGTGGAGGTGGAGGTGGTGGTGGAGGTGGTGGGGGTGGTGGTGGAAGTGGAGGTGGTGGTGGAGGTAGTGGTGGTGGTGGTGGAGGTGGTGGTGGTGGTGGTGGAGGTGGAGGTGGTGGTGGAGGTGTTGGTGGTGGTGGTGGTGGAGGTGGAGGTGGAGGTGGTGGTGGAGGTGGTGGTGGTGGTGGAGGTGGAGGTGGAGGTGGTGGTGGAGGTGGTGGTGGTGGTGGTGGTGGTGGAGGTGGAGGTGGTGGTGGAGGCGGTGGCGGTGGCGGTGGCGGTGGTGATGGAGGTAGTGGTGGTGGTGGAGGTGGAGCACCTCAAGGAGTTTTAGTCACCCAAGCAGGTGGAACTGAGGGATTCCTGGGGCCCATGTGAATGTCAATTAGGAGAATGACATCATACATATTAAGGCACCATGGACAGCAAAATCAAACAGTTATATCAAATATGAGCCCTATATCAAATATGAACCCTATATCAAAATTTGTAAGGGCTACCTTTAAAAATCACCGATGTTGATTTGCAGTCAAGCTGCTTCTCACAGGGGTAGCTTTATGTAGTCTGTTTCAGGAGTAGTAACAGCAGGAATGTATTTGGGATGATTAATGAGTAAAGAGACTGACTATACAAACAGACACTGGCCAGACCATGTATGACAATAGAACTCTGCCCCACAGCCTCTGCAGCAATCCGCCCGGAACAGTCAGGACCTGATCGGTGACTGCCAGCTTCTCTAATTTTCACCCCCGCTTCCAACTCAGGATCAACCAGAGAAAGCCAGATATCGTCTCCAAACCAGTCACACAAGATGCCCCTGCCTCCAGCTTCCTGTGCCAACAACCTCCACTTAGGGCACACCTGAAGCCTTTTCTTTTTTCTGTGTAAACCTTTCACACTGGCGTTTGCGTCTCCACTTGTGTTTGAGTCTCTGCCAGATGCAAGTGATGGTGGCCGAATTCCTTGCTATAGAAAGCTCTGCATAAATAGCCTCTGTTCTCATTTGGGTGGTCTTCGTTTTTGTCGGTAGAATCTTCTCCACAGCATAAGCCAGTTTCCAGTTCTTGGAAATGTTCCTGCTGGTGTTGTTAACTCTAGTACCACTAGGTGGCACTATTTGCTTGTGAAGTGCAACCAAAGCTCCCTCTGGGTTCCCAGATGGGTGAGAAGGAATGGGTGGGCAAGGAAAGAGAGAAGCCAAGGCCCACCTGGCTGGGCTTATCTTTTCATGTGATCCAAAGGACTGATTTTAGCACCTCCTATGTAACACTGTTACATAGCAGATGGGATGCAGGGCAAGTACTTGTTCAAGACCCTGGGGAAAGGAGTCGGGGTGGGGAACTGGCTGGCTCCGGGGTTCTCAACCTCTGCACTTCTGACATTTGGGGCAGGATAATTCTTTGCTGTGGGTGAAGGGAGGGGAAGCTGTCCTGTGCATTGTAGGATTTTGAGCAGCATCTCTGGCCTCTATCCACTCAATGTCAGAAACACCCCCCTTTCCTGATTGTGACTTTAAAATATGTCTTCCAACATTGCCAGATGTCTCCTGGAGAACACAGTTGTCCCTAGGTGAGAACCACAGGGCTTAGCTCCTTGTGGAGGACAGTTCTCTGCTGAGACCCTTTCAGCAACCTCCTCCCCCCCCGACATACACACTCACTCTCTTCAGAACAGAATATCAGGGAGGGGGACCCCCTGCACACACCTGCCCTATCCCCGCTTCTTCGTCCCCCTTGAGCGGGCTCTCCACCAGTGTCTCTACAGCGGGGACTTGAGCCGCCTCCACCAAAGACACCTGGGGTGCTTGCATGAGTGCAGATTCTTGGGCCCCAGCCCAGCCCCCCTGCATTAGGATTCCTGTGGGGAAGATTAGAATCTGCTTTTTTTCCCCCTCAAGCCAAGGGGATTGTCAGACAAAAAGTTCGAGAAGTACTTACCCCACCCCTGTCCTGCTTGGTACACCTGGCCTGCAATTGGCTCCTAAGAGAGCTGGACTCTGGCATGAAAATTCTGGCTCTGGGTCACCCACATACATCTACTCCCCAAGCCTGTGGAGCAGAACATATCAGAAATAATTCTGGAAAAAGACACTCAGGGAGGAGGGTGTTGTAGGCATGCCTGCCTCGATCCCTATTTGCTGCAATGATTCTCACATCCCTTCCTCGTGTAGGCCCGCTCGCTGCCTTCTCTCTTTCTTTGTTTTTCTTTAGTTGAGTTGTCTCCATTACTTCATCTCATGAGAATTTCCCCTCCTCTGGTTCCCACCTTCTGATTTTCTAGACTGGTCGCTCAGCACAGGCAGGTGCAGGTGGCCCAGGCAGGGCCCCTCCCTCTTGCCTGAGGGGCTCAGCTGTGCCCATGTGTGAGGCCCCTTCGTCTCTGCTCTGCTCTGCCCCACCTGCTGTGTGCACCTGTGCTGCTGCCAGGTCCTTGAACCTCTCCGTTCTGAAGCCAGGCAAGTGAGAACAGTAGCTCCTGACCAGTGGCCCTGGCGGCAAAGTGGTGAAGGGGTTGGCCTGGGGTCAGACTGCTGGGCTCACCCCTGCTCCGACACTCTCTCGTGGTGGCCGTGGGCAAGGCATCCACCTCTTTTTGGCTGTTTCTTCATTGGTAAAAAGGCTAAAATTAGAACCTGCATCCTAGGTAATCTCTGCAAAGCCTTGACACTACCTGGCACACTCAGTCGCACAGGGAGAAGCAGAATGAGCATGAGAATGGGCATCTGCTTTTGTGCTTTTTCTGCCTGCCTGAGTGGGCAGGAGCTGGGAGGGACCTGAGGGCCATCTGTCCCCAGGAACCTGAGACCCACAAGGGGAGTTGCCCTGCACGAGGTCACACTGCTGTCTAGAGCAATCAGAAGTCACCTGGCTTGCCTTTGGTCAATATTTTGATTTTGATTTGATTTGATCTGAGAGATATAGGAAGTGGATCAGATATTAAAGGCTTCCAGAAAAATGTCCCCAACCAAGGTGTGGCCTCTGAGGAGCAGCACAGTGATTTACAGCCATTTGGAGGTCTAGAGGCTGAGGTCAGGGCGGGGGGTGGATTTTAGCGGGGGGTGGGGTGGGACGAGCTGGCAGGCTTTCTGTCCCTGGGTGCAGTGCCCAGCTCATAACGTTGAGTGATGAAAATGTTTGATGAGGATTCCCGCTTCCCCACTCAGGTCTGAGGAGGTTGCCTGGTTGGCCAGGAAATAGGCAGGGAAGACTCTGAGAAACAGGAGGTGGGAACCTTGCGTCTTCAGCACAGTTCAGAGCTGGTCCAACTGTTCTATTGTGTTCTGGAATCACAGTGACAGGAAGAGCTGGAACTGCTTAAATGCAGAACTTCAGGCCTCCAAAAAAGTATCTCAATCACCACACTCGTTCCTTTCCTTAGTATTGGACTGGATCTCCCAGAAGGAACAGAAAAGAATATAAGGATAGAGGGTATTTGGGATTGCAGCCTTAATGCTAGAGACTTGCCTAATGGTGAAAGATGCGAACATCCATGACTTTGTGCTCTGCTTTTTAGTGTCATAAACACTCCAATCCTTGTAAAGTTATGAACGCTTTAATTATTTGTGAAAAAAAATGACCCTCCAAAGTAAGCTGTGGGCATAGAAGTGAAACAGATGGTTCTTAGGCAAAAATTATATGTTATTATGGTATTTGCCAATTCAGTGATTCTTCGAGATTTCCAGTGGTACCCTGACAAATGTCAGTGGTCTGTGGTGATAAACAAATGCCACTTACTCCACAGCACCCCCTAGTGGGCCCCACGGCTGCCCATCTTCCAGCCCCAGCACAGGAGGTAGAAGGCAGGAGAGCACCCTGAGAGAGGGAGAGGGGGACAGAGAGAGCAAGAACAAAGAGATCTCAGCCCAAGTCGGGCCCTTCGCAGCCAGGGAAGGATGAAGGAGCCCGAGGCCCCAGTCTGGGCTCTGCTCACCCCTTCCCCTGGGTGGCCCCGGCTCCCCCCTTCCCCTCCATCCCACACCTCCTGGATGACCTTTGATTGGGACCAAGAACAAACCAAGCCTGGGTTTGAGGTTTGGGTGCGACGCTTGGGTTGGTTTTGTTTCCTCAGAGGGAGGCAGTGGGAGGTTGTGGCGGGACGGGAAGGAACTCGCATCCAACTGTCTCCAGGCAGGGAGAGTGGGCCAAGGATGGGATAGCGATGGAATGAGATGGCAGGAGGGAGATGGCCTCCTGAGGAGGACAGGAGTAGGATGCCTGCTAAAGACTGAAGGGGGCCCTGCTCCTAGCCCAGATGGCTCAGTGGGCTCAGGTCTGCGCTCAAGGGAGGAGGAGGATCTTCCCCAAGGGCGTGTCAAGGTGAGGCTGTGGACTTTTCCCTGCCCCAAAATAAGTTCCTCCTTGCTCTGCCTCATCCAAATGTCAAAAGCCTAAGCACAGACAAATGATTCCTCTCCCCACGCCAGCCTTCTGGATAAAATAACAATAATAAAAATACCCAAACCTCTCATCTGTCACCTACTGTGTGTATACCTTTCAACTATGCCCTGGCAGGCAAGTGGCAATGAGATAGGGTTCCTGCCAGTCGAGGGGCCGAGAAGGAATGTATCCCAGTGGCTCAAGCAGGGGTACTCCATTCTAGGGATGGTGTCAGAGATGCCCTGAGGAACTGCACTGCCTGTAATGAACAGAGGGGGGGCGCACAACCAGGACACGGATTGACCGCTGATCCAGAAAGCCCTCCTGCCCGGGAGGCCCTGGACACAGCCATTGCTCTCGGGCAACCTGGTGTAAGAGAAAGAACAAGGCTTGAGTCAGAAGGGCCTGGAATAAGGCACATAACCTCTTAGAACTTGGTTTTCTCACCCATAAAGTGGTAGAGATGATATTTAATTGCTTAGGCATGTGGGGAGGATTACGTGACATGACATATGTGAAGTGCCTGGAACCGAAAAGATGCTCAGTAAATGGCTAGCATCCAAAAGGAATTTAAGTGGAAATTAAACCATTTTGGGGAGAGGAGATGTTCAAAGGCTCCTTCTCAGGATCTCTCCCCGTCTTCATCACGCAGCCTTCCCCTGTCCCTCAGTCTCCTTCGCTTGGCTTATGGCAGAGATGAAGCGGGCTCTGTGCTGCCGGCGTGCTCTGGCAGAAGGCCCTGGACCTAATAGGGGTGGGGGAGGGGCGAAGCTCAGTCTGATGGGGGAGAAGGAAAACTGCCGGCTCCTCCCTCTTGAACCCCGGGCGCCCTTATGCTCGTGCAAAGAAAAGAAAGAGATTAGGAGAATAACAGGAGCCGACCGAGAGCGCCCCCCATGGGCCAGGCGCAGTACTACACGCTTTACTTGATCTGCTTTAATCCCAAAACAACACGATGAGATCGGTATAACCGTTGCCATGTCCACCTTTCAGATGAAGACACCGAGGGTTAGACGCGAAGCACCCTGCTCCAGAGCCGGATTTAGCTTTCTGACCCCAAACCCTTGCTCCTCAACAGGATGCTGAAGGAAGAGGAGGGGGGTTCTGTAGTGCTCCATGGCTGTTCTAGGTGGCAGAAGCAGGATTCAAGACGAAGAAAAATCAATTCTCCCCCCACCCTCTTCCCACCCGCATCTTTTCTGAGGCCAGGCGGTACCTCTTACTCTTGCCCTCACTTTCCAACGTGGAGAGAAGCTGAAGAGAGACAGGGGTGCACTGCTGGAGCCGTCAGTGTCAGGAGCTGGGAGAAGAGGGGACGGGTGGGAGGGTCTCCCAGGCTCCAGCACACAGCCCCAACCTTGGAGGGCTACCCTGGGCCTACTGTGTCTTCTGGAACTGGGGAACCAGGGCTTGGGAGGGATGGGGGGTGCACCAGCTGGGAAAACTCCAGGGAGCCAGCGGGGGCAGGGCCACACAGGGTCGGAGGGAAGGGAGCTGTGTGTGGGATCCCTGCCATGGCCACACACCCACAGGATGATCCAGGGACAGGAGCAGCCGGGCCTGGAGAGCGGTGGGGCTGGGGCTGTGGCAGGCAAGCAGGGATGGGAACTCGCAAAGCATAGGCCCCAGCATCGCTCATCGGAGTCTGACCCAATGAACTGAGGCCGGGATATTTTCCTAAAACATGTTAGTGTCCAGAACTCAAAGATGAAGGTGCAGATGAAGGAGCGGCAGCCTGCCGCTTAGGAGTTGTGGCTAAGGGGGGCTCCCCAGCCTCCTCTCTGGCACACCCACCTGAGGTGTGACTGGCAATTTTGAAGCCACAAAATTGAAGGCTTCTAGGCAGTTTTGTGCATCGGGTTGGCGGAGGCAGCCAGCTGGGCTCCCTGCTTGATTGTTCTCCATTTGCCATTTTCTCCACTTTGCCAATCTGCCTCGTGATACCCCAGGACCCTAGGAACAATTAACCCCCAGAAGCGAAATCTCTGATCTTTATTTAGAAAGTGAAAACTTAACGGATGATGCTTCAGCAAACAAAACAATAATGTAAATGCTTACACTGTTTAAAAAATGCTTGCACCTTGCCCATTTGCATTCTAAAAGGTCACCGTGCTTAGTTGAAATGGGTATGGAATGAAGTATGGCATGAAGAAGTTCAGGGAGCTTTAACCAGCCCTAGAAAAGTTTCAGAGATCTCACAGAATGAGCAAACCCCTCAACTAAGCAGGAGACAGAGCTTCTTTCCTGTGACTCTGGTATCTGAACAAGTCCCTCAAATCCCAGGCGTCCAGTCTGTAGGGACGGCCTAGGCAGTAGGTAATGTTCCCTTTGTTCTGCAGTCCTTCATTTTCTCTTGCTTATTTTTCTCTCTCCCGCACACCCCTCTCGTGGATTTGTAAGGCTAAGCCTCTCTCTTTCTCCCCCTGGCATAGGCTGTAGGCCCTCCTTTTAGGGGTCCCAGAGCTAAAGACAAGAATGACTTTCCTGGGCATATAGAGATGGGCCTGGAGTCTCCCCTCTACACCCATAAATCACCACTGCTAGATCCATCTCTCTTTCATCAGGGAACTCCTCTGCTCAAAAACCTTCTGTAACTTCCCATTGCCCTCAGCATAAAATCCAAATCCTACCAAAGCCTTTCAAACTCCAGCCAGGCCTACCTACCTGAGCTCCTTCACCGCTCACTACTTATCTGTTCCGCAAATACTCCCTGTCCGACCAGCCCTGCAGGCCTCTACTCAAGCTCTTCCCTCCGCCAACTGGCTTTCCCCTTCCTCTCCACTTATCCAGATCTAGTCGACATTCTCCGCCCGTCCACGCTCCAGAGAGACTTCCTCAAATCCCCCGGCCTATATTTACGACTCCTTTCCTTGCGGCCCACAGCATTTTCACGTGCACTTCTTATTTGGCCGTCCTAAATCATGCAATCTGTGTTCCTTGATTGTTTGTCCTATGCGAGCGGGGGCAGCGGGCACTATAAAGTCATTTCTCCCCTGGGAAGCTCTTTCAGCATCCCCTCCGCGCCCGGTTTGGGAGGCCCAGTGCTCCGCGCGCAGGGCCCCTGGGCCCCTTCCCGGCCCTGGTCACTTTCATGGCCTGTCTCGTGGCTGCAGTGCCCCAGCCAGACTGCAAGCGGCAAGGGACAAGGTCACTAGGGGGTCCAGCCCCAGCCCCGAGCCTGACCCGTAGTAGATGCCCCCAAATGCATTAAATGACTGGAGTGAACTGGGAGCAGGGAATGTCGCCGCCACTTCCGTTGCCTCTGTCTCAAGGTCTCAGCCCGGGCTGAGCGCATCCCGCGAATCAATCCGGTGGAGACGGAGAATGCCACGCGGTGGTCTCCAATGCCACGCGGTGGTCTCCAGCACAGAAAGGGTTAAGGCGTCACATCCCCACCCCCCAAAAAAGGCGAGGGGAAGAGTCCGGCAGAAGGTCCTGTTTACGGGAGCTGCTCGAGTCCGCGCGGCCCTGGGAGAGGCGTTGCCGTGGCAACGGGCCGGGCGCCCGCCAGCTGCGGATGAGCTCACTGGAGCGGCGGCGGGCGGGGGGCGGCGGGGCGCGCGGCCCGGCAGAGAGCCGCCGCGCCGCCGGGGGAGAGGCAGGGGCAGCCGGCCCAGCGCGCCCTGCACTCGCCGTCTGCGGCGGCCGGGCGGCGGGGACGCGAGGGAGCGCGCGCGGCTCGCCGGCAGCCGGGAGAGGCCCGGCCGACACCAGGGCGGAGGGCTGCGGGCCATGGCGCCCCGGGCCCCCGCCGCCCGCCGCCCCCGCCCGCCCGGGCGCCCCCGAGCTGCGCCTCGGAGCCCGCGGAGCCGCGGCCCGCCGGGAGGTAGGGCCGGGCCGGGGACATAGAGGGGACGCCGGGGGGCCGGCGGGAGGGACGCGCCAGGGGGGACCGTGGAGGGGCCGCGCCGGGGGGAAGGGAGGAGACGGCTGGAGCTGCCCCGACCAGGAGCAGGGACGTGGCTCTTGCAGACTGAAGACCCGTCCTCAGACGTGGGGACCGAGCCGCTTCTCGGGACCTGCGGGACTTGACCGAAGCGGGGGACCTGCGGGACTTGAGCAAAGTGCTGTCCAGACTTCCTTCCGGGGGCTCGGGATGACTTCCAGGGCCCAGCCGGGGAAGCCGTCGTCCCGCGCCTCGGAAACCTGCAGAAACCGGACAGACCCCCGCCCTGCGCGCGCTGGGTCCTAGGGGGCGTGAATGTGAGTGAGTGAGTGAGTGTGTGTGTGTGTGTGTGTGTGTGTGTGTGTGTGTGGAGAACGAATCGAGAAGGGCTCAGCAGCTAGACCTCACTGTGGTCAGAATTTGCAGTCTTGGAAAAGCAGGAAGATAAAGATGCTTGAATGACCTTATTTCTCCCACTTTTCTGCTAAGGATGGACTTGGGAGCAGATGGAGCCCGGGGGGAGTCTGTCAACAACACAGGATATAATGAAATTTAGGAGGGTCGCAGAGAACTGGGTTCAAACCACTGAGGAGAGCCAGACCTCAGCGGTGGAACCCTGTCCTTGAGGGGACCGGGTGGAGAAGCTGGGCGCCGCCCTCCAGGGGCAGATTCTGGGGCGAGGCAAGTGCCTGGACTCTGCTTTAAGCAGCTGGTGCCGCGGACGCAGGCGGACACCCGGCCGGTGTTGAGAAGTGGTTAAGGTACGGGACTCTTCTAATGCTCCAAAGACACCGGGTAATCATGGCCCCGGGGGAATAGGGTTATCATAGGCACTCTACAGTAATTTTGTTATTACACTCTTAGACCCTCGGATGTTTTACTACAAACAAAAGAACAAAATCCTTTCTGCTTGCATCATCAAATGTCAAACACACCAAAGTAGCTGAGTAGAGAGTCTTGGAGCGGGCGGCTTAGGATAGAACAGAATTCTGTGAGAAGTCAAGGGCAAACAGTGACTGTTTTTGAGGAGGGTAGTGAAAAGGCTGGCGGAGAAGCTGGCCTCCAGTCCTTTTATTGGGGAAGATTTGAACCCCGCCTGTGTCTTATATGCATCACTCACAGCTCTATGTGCTAGGCATTAGGGCCACAGTGATGAATAAGGTTTCTCCCTTCCTTCTGATCCTAGTTGGGTAGTCAAACAAAACATTAAAACCAGTTCTGGTCTGGCCAGGCTGGGAGTGCTGCATGCTGGGAACCCAGAGTAGGGCCACCAACTCAGGGGAGGCCCACAGAGTACACAGTGCCGGGGCTGAGCCCTGGAACCTCTTCACCAAGAAAACAAAGCAGGGAAGGTTGTTTCAGGCAGAGGGAACAGCGTGTGCAAAGTCACCACGAGAGAGGGAGGGGACAGGCAAGTGCGGGGAAAATCTTGGTGGTAGTGGGCCCCCAGAGGGAATCAGGAGCTCACTGAGGCAGGAGTGATGGGATCAGCTTGGTATCTTAGAAAGCTCGCCCTGGTTGTTGGGTGGAGGCCTGGAGGAGATGAGACCAAAGCCTGGCAGTACCTGGGCCAGGATGACTGACGTGCAGGATGATGGCAGTGGTGAGGGGAGATGCGAAGGTCCAAGAGATAAAGAGGTAAGACCTGGTAACAGGCTTGGACACAGGGCGAGATAACTTAGACCAAAACTATGTGCAGAAAAGCTCAGGAGAAAACAAAGCAAAGCAAAAGGAATGGATATTTTGAATGGCCTGAATTTAGCAGATTTCAACACTTGGACAATGAGTTTGGCTCTCAATTTTCTGGCAGCTTAGAGACAAACAAAAATACACTGGATTGCATGGCTTTGGATTTTGGACAACAGAAAGCATACAAATTAATTTTCAGAACAAAATTTTTCCTGGAATTGAATGCAACTGGGAATTTGTCATGTGGAACTTTATGTAAAGACTAAAGAGTGACATAGGAAAAAATCTTCATTGTTGGTTGTACCAAAGATGGGAAGATAAAATTCCACATGACTGTCTTCCTATACCGTCTTGCCATTATGACTTGGGAATATATTGCATTTCTGTGGGAGGTTGAGTGTCAGCTCAGGTTTCTGGGCAGTTGTGGCACAGGGCAACTAGGGCCAGGAGAGTCCTCTGTGGAGAAGCCCATGGTCCCTCAAGTGTAGGAAGAGGTGACACCTACTTAGATGAACGTAGAGAGCAAAGCACCCGGGGTGCCCAACCATGAAGGGCACACAGGCAATCCTAGTATGGCCGCTAGGTGGGTGGGCTCAGACTGTGGTCCAGAGAAGAGGCCAGGTAGGGCAGAGTGTGTTGGGAGGGTCAGCCACCAGAAATCCTGACCAAAGGGAATGAGGGAGAGTGGGAACAGCATTTGACGTTCCGTCCGATGGGCGAGTCCACCTCCCTGAGTGGTCTAGGTCTTTCTGCCCTCAGACCTGATGTGTAAGCCTACTTCTAGGGGATGGGGAGAGGGTGGGACTCAGGAGACCAGAGAGTGAGGCCAGGGAGGGTGGGAATCTTGTTGCTGCAACACAAGGAATGCTGCAGAGGAACAGGGAGTGCGAGCTGAGAGCTGGAAGTTTCTGCAGACTCCAGCCAGGCCCTTCCCTTTGGTTTCTGCAGAAGAGACAGAATCCGCAGAATCTATGTCAGTGCATTGCTGATGTGTCCTCTACAGTTTGAACATTTCTTGCCAACTATAGAGGTCTTAAATTTTAAATTGAGTAGGTGTGAGATTCTGCTCCCTCCTCATCATATTTCTTAACGTTTTTAACTAGGGATGCACATTACAATATACATTTAAATGCCCTCGGGGGGGGGTGCATTTTTTTAAACAACTGATGTCTGGGCCCTACCCTCCACCAATTAAATCAAAATCTCTGAGAGTGGGCCCTGAACATCAGTATTATTTAAAGGTCCCAGGTGATTTGAAGGTACAGCCGAGGTTGAGTGGCTGCTTTAACAATCACCCACAGAAACCTCGGATTCCAAAAGCAAGGACCCTGTAGAATTTAAAGTTAGGAAGCCCATTGCTGGTAATGAAATCAACTAGGTAATCAGCCTTCAACATCAAGATCTAAAGCCATCTAGAACAGACACAGATGAGGAGGCTGGTAACAAACACATTTATGTGAAACGTACGTGTGTGTGTGTGCGTGCACACACGTGAAGCATTTTTTTGAGCAGAAATTCTAAAAGCATAATTAGGAGTCTTCTGCAGTTCGATCTGTCCAGTCTAATCCTATTGTGTGCAGTGCTGCATGTTAGCCAGAAGTGAAAATCTTCGGTACCTTTCTCTTTCTGCCTGGAACCCACATAGGTCTATCTCTCTTGAGTGCTGAGCCTCTGAGCTCTGGGTTCTTTCTGCTTCCCTCCTGATATTCAAGTATATTTGGTCTCCGATCCACGTCTTCTAGATTGGAAAGAAGCCGGGAGAATTAGTTTGCAATTTAATATGTATAAAGTCTCGATCAAAAGGAATGAGTCTCTAAGGGTTGAATTTCAGCAATTCTGACAGGATAATAGGGGAGATAGTTTGAGGCTCAATGGCTTCCCCAGCAAGCCTCAAATATACCTTGTAGGCAGTTGCTTCTTTGGCTATGGGCAAAGTTGACAGCCTCTCCCACTATCTCTGGAACCCCAGCCTCTTCTTTTCTGCTCCCCGAGGGCTCATAGAATGTCTCACAGGTACTCCCGAGTGACCAAGTCTGACCCTTGTGTTGCCTTGTGTCCCTCAAAGTCTCCTGGGTCCAGGCCTGGACCCTTCTTCCTCCGCCAGAACCAGACAGCCCCCACAGGTTCCTAGGCTCTCTCTGAATCCCCAGCACTGGCTACCCAACAGAGGACGGACAGGCAGGTCAGCCCCTTTGATTATAGGAGGCAAGTGATTGACTCGGTTCTCTACATTTGATGTTCAAAAGCAGTATGTTGGGAAGCCAGAGTCAGACCATCTTTTACCCTCGTGTTAGAATCGTTGTCTGATTTGGGCAAAAATTTATTCTGACTGTCATTTTGCCTAGAAGTTAAGCCCTTTGCCAGCTGAAGCCCCAAATTGCTTTCTCTTTGGCTTCTCTTTGACATGATCATCCTTGGCCTGCAGTTGGCTGAAAGAGAGGTGAGCCCAAGACCCCCTTTTCCCACTGGCTGAACTACCAAAAAGCGAGTTAGGGGTTCTCCCCCTGGCCTTAGGAAGGAAGGGGCAAGTCAGCCTTGCAGCAAGCTTAGGGAAGAGGTTAGCTCCCCTCGGTGGTGGGGAACCCAGAGGTTCCATGCTCTCCTTCAGAAGGAAATGAGAGCAGGATAGAGCCTGAGAGGGGGTCAGGACAGGAAGCCGTGAACGTGACCGTTCTTCCCATGGTACCCAGGCCTTCCATGGGCTGTGTGTCTTATCAGGAGGGCTCGGCAGACCAGTTCAAGCAGAGTGTCACATGCATTTCCTCTTGTTGTTTTGTTTTCTTAAAAAGTATACTTTAAAATTGTAAGATTACTTTTATATACATGCTTTTATATATGTACATATATTTATACGTAAACTATGAAAATTATGGTAGTTATAAAACATTTAAGCAGTACATAAAAAGAATACAATGAAAAATGAAAGTTTATCCCATACTGTCTCCCTTCTCAGAGGCGATCACTGTGTGGCAGATATACCAAATCCTCCTAGACATTTTTTTCTTTGCATGTAATATACTATGTTTGTTTGTGACAAAAATGGAAGCATGCTATCATAATGGAACAGTACTTTGTGAGAATAATTCCATGTGGGACATATATAGTTCTCTCCTTCTACATAGCTGCCTTGTGTCCCTTTGTATGGATTGACTTCCTTTGTTTAACAAATGATCTATTTATGAGCAATTGGTTGTTTCTGAGTTTAGTCACTACAAACACTCTTCAGCGCTTGTTGCAGTATTTCTATATGATAAATTCCTAGAAGTGGAATTGCTAGATTAAAAGAGATTTCCAAGCCAAATGCATCTTGAATATATTTGTGCCCAGTGATGGGTATTTATTTATTTATTTATTATTATTTTTTTTTTTGGTCAGGAAGACTGGTCCTGAGCTAACATCTGTTGCCAATCTCCCTCTTTTTGCTAAGGAAGATTAGCCCTGAGCTAACATCTGTACCCATCTTCCTCCATTTTGTATATGAGACGCTGCCACAGCATGGCTTGATGAGCGGTGTGTAGGTCCGTGCCTGGGATCGAAACCTGCGAACCCCGTGCTGCCAAAGTGGAGCACGCGAACTTAACCACTATGCCACCAGGCCGGCCCCCAGTGATGGGTATTTTAAAAATGAGATACTCAGTCTTTAAAAAATTGTAAAGTATATTACCTCTATCTCCCTTAACCCAAGTGTCCCCACTGAATTTACTATTAGTTTCTATATAAGTTAATATGAAAATTAAAATTCATAATGCAGTACATTCATAGAGGCAATCTACTATTTTGAGTTTTGTTAAATTAAAAAAGGCAACATTAAAATTACAGTTTCTAAGGAATTTTTTATGTTTTATAGATTGTCATCCAACAAATTGTCCCAATTATCTCTTGCTGTTGGTTTCGTGTTCCCGTAACCTTGATCCCACATAACCAGGACACCACATACTGTGCAGGCTGAAACCTGGAATGGGTGGGGTGGGTTACACAAGAGCCAACCCAGTAAATAATTCAAAGCGCCTCCCTCTTTCTCCTTCATACTTCCTTGCTTCTCAGAAGAGAAGATGGCATAAGGGTTGAATTTGATTGAGCACTGAGTTCTCTGCAAATCCACTGTGGGTAATGGACAGGGTAACCATATATACAAACTGGGACACTTGGGAAGTGAAAAGGGAAGAAGAGAGAATTCATTAACTGATGTACAACAGGCTTCCCCTGGGACTATCCCTGCAAACTGCTACTCATGTCCGTTGGACACGTCCATCCATTCTCCCTGCTGGTCCAGCTGCACTGACACAGGCAGACATGATTTTGTACCATCTCTCTGCCCCCCAGCCTTTCTTAGCTCCCCTAGAGTAGACGCCCAAGCCCAGGGAAGGGGAGGGGGTCAGGTGGATAACCCCCTGCTTCATATGGACTTCTTGTTCCCACTAAATGAGTCAGAGGAGATGAGTACTACCATCCCTGCCCCCCACAGGGCACCATGGAAAAAATAATAACTGACTGCCTTTTCCCAGCAAATGGGGATCATGAAAGCAGGACACTTCTATAATTTTATTTGTGCTTCTCACGTCCCTGGGAAAGGCAGGCTCAACCTCCCCAGATGACCAGGCAGAGGCATTTGTATGGGACCATGAAGCAAATCAGGATTAACACTGACCTCACACGGTCAGGGGAGAAGTTAGCTGGGGGGAAGAAGCCACAGGGCACTGTGGTCACTAGACAGGAGAGATGGGGCAGCCTGAGATGTGGAACTTTCATCCCCTGCAGCTGGAGTGGGACCAGTTTCTCAGCCACACAATTGGTCAAAGTGGTGGCTGGGAAGACACAAAGGAGCTTCCCACAGCAGCTGGCTGGTGCTCTGGGCTCCTGGCTTCTGCCAAGGTAATGTCCCCAGCTCCCTGGGGGCTCAGGGGGCTTCTCTACTTAATACTCTGAGCTGCAGGTGAGATTTGTTCATTTGGAATGAAGTGTGTGGTCATCCAACCCCAAGTATAACTGCTTGGCATTTTGTGGCAACTGTCATCCTTCACATCTGGTCCATTTCATCGTCTGTTTGTGACAATCAACAAACATACGCAAGCTCCCAGGACATCAAACAGGGCCCAGTGCTCTCTGTTTACCCTCCAGCTGAACTGATGCGGCTAATGGGGTGGAAAAACATCAGAGAGGAGAGAGATCCTTGATGCTTCCCAAAACAATGGGATTTGGAGAATCCAGCACTGCAGAGACAGTGCAGAGAGAGGCTCTTATTCTAGGCTCTCCTTTCACCTGAACACAGGACAGCTAAGGTCCCTGGCCTGGGACAGAAAGGAGAGAGATGTGGAAAAGGTCAAAGAGGCTGCTTCTAGGTACACACACAGCCCCAGGTTCAGGCTGCCAGTTGACTGGAGGAAGAGAAAAGGAGAAGGCTGCTTTCAGGATGAGGAGACAGCAACTGGAAGAGCCCCTGGGGCAGGTCCACAAGCTCCTTCCCACGTCCATGAAAGCTGGCTTCCTTCCCCAACCATCTGTTGAGACCTCATCCCACGTTACTCTCGATGCTCCCATCGAGAGTAAAAAGCTCATTCTTCTCGTTGTTCTTGAGCTCCCTAATGTACCTGACACGCCTGACCCAGGTCAAGGTTGATGTAAAACTGGTGTGCACTGACATATCTGTGCCACTTGTCAAAATGCCGAAATGCTTCTGTACTGGTTGGTAAACAGTTGCTGCCCTGAGCCCCCTGGTGTCCCACATTCCTGGGACCCCCCTAGACCCCCCACCCATCCAGCCATTAAATGGTTAACAATAAGGCCATTCTGATTGGCTGGTGTCCATGCCACACCTTTGTTACATATTTTGAATATTGTCTCTTTACCTGAGACACCATACTGTTTTGGTTGTCCTAAATGTCTTTCGAGAAAGAAATCACTGATTCTTTTTCTTCTTCTCATTCAACAAGCATTTATGCTGCACCCACAAGAGACCAAGATCTGGGCTAGACATTGTAGAGGAATAAAAAGAAGCCCAATGCACGTGTTCTGCCATCGATCTTCCTGATTGGAAAGCCCAGATAAAGAAACATAAAAAGAAACGGAGTCAAGAGTTGAGAAACAAGGGCGATATAAGAGCACCCCCCACCCCACGCCTCAGTTCTTCACTCTCGTCTTTTTCTTCTTTCTCCCTCAGAGAGCTCATTCGTGCTTGTCGGCTCCCTCCCAGATGTACACCTTCAGGGTTGTTCTTTCACCAGACCCTTAGATCTGCCCCTCTGACTGCCTGCTGCACGTGTTTCCTCTTGAACGTACCATTTTAACCTTATCATGTCCAGAAGAGCACATATCTTCAGTATGTATCCTCTCTATTTTCCTAGGGTTGCAAACCTTAACTCTTCTTTCTTACTTTCAGAACATCCCCACGTGTAGTCTGCCAATCCTCTTCTCCATAATTCCCCATCACACATCCCAGTGCTCCAGCCCCCCCTACCCCGGTCAGTCTTGTCCCGGGCAGTACACTTTCTCCCTTTCTTCATACTCTTGCCTCGCCTTCGACCCTCTCCTTTCCCAACTGTCGAACCCAACCTAGTCTTTAAGGGCCACCAGATTTGACCTCTTCTTTGAAGCAGTCCATGACTCCTCTGACTTTCATTGCCCATCTCTAAATTCCTCCGGTTTATATTTGTTTCACAACACTTACCACTGTAGTTCAAAGTTAGTCCTTAAGCCAATCTCCTATTGTGACTTTTGTTAAACATGTGTCAGGCATTCCCTGGACTGATCTGGTCTTTGTGTCTGGAATAATTGCAGCTTTTATTGCCCTTTGGTTGATTGGTTTATATCTTTTATCCCTAGCTCTAGGGCAGGGACCAAATATTTGTGTATTTCCCAACAGCACCTCACACAGAGTACTGTGTTCAGCTCGTTGATTAGTCCTATTGATTCATTTCAAATCCATCATGCTGGCTCAGATTAGCTAAATAAAATCAGAAGGGAAAGACCATTTCCCATATCTCAGAAATTAGCTAAATAAAAATGAATGCATTCCTAGGCATTGCGCAACTTCTGAGTATAAAACACCAGGCACAGATAGTAAACAAACAGAAACAGGGCCTCAGTTTATAAGGAGCCAGGAAACAGGGTGGGAGAGGAGGGAAGGTAGGATGAGCAGGCTGCGCTGATCAGGGTGGGCATTGAGGCTGAGCACTGGTACTACCCGGCTTCTACTGAGAATGGCAGGGGGTCAGCTCCCCTTCCAATTCCAAAACCGGTCTTTACGGATTACATTGTAATAGCAGTTCATGCTTGAGAGTGTTTTACAGCTTTACCACACTTGCAAACAATTGAGGCTGGGTTAGCAGCCCTGGAGATGAGTTGAGGAGGTGGTATTATTATTATTAAAACAAGGTCCTGTGTTATTACTCACATCAGGATTATTTGGCAGAGTTAAGTTCACCTTATAATGACAGAAGACATGTGTTGAGGGCTTTTTACAGGGCATGCCCTGTGCTGAATGCTTTACAGGTGCCATCTCATGCAGCCCTTACCGCCACCTTTCTAAGTAGGTGCTACTACCGCCACCACTTGACAGAGAGACTAAGGCTGAGAAAGGGAGCTTGCCCAAGGTCTCCCAGCTCTCAGGTGGCAGAGCTGGAACCTGAGTTCCTGAGTCTGTCTGCTTCCAAACCCTTTGCTTTTTGTGTGTGTGTGTGTGTGTGAGGAGGATCAGCCCTGAGCTAATATCCATTGCCAATCCTCTTCTTTTTGCTGAGGAAGATTGGCCTTGGGCTAACATCCGTGCCCATCTTCCTCTACTTTATATGGGGAGCCGCCACAGCATGGCTTGAAGTGGTGCATCAGTCTGTGCCGAGGATCCGAACCCGCAAACCCCGGGCCACCAAAGCGGCGGAGCACACAAACTTAACCGCTACGCCACCAGGCTGGCCCTCAAACCGTTTGTTTTTAACCCCCACAAGATGCCCTCTGTCAAGCCCTTTCCCAGAACTGGGGGCAGGGCGGAGCGGCCTCAGCCCCCTTCTGTCTCTCCGGGCTCAGGGAGCCACGGTGCTGGTCCCGGGAAAGGGGATGGGAGATGACGTCTCCCTCTAAGATTGCTGCCTTTTGTCCAAATGTGCTGGCCGGGAGCCAGGCTGGAAACTCGCTGCTCATGGAAAGAAAGAGAACAGAAGCCAGCAAAAGAGGGTGGGAAAGGGTCTGAGGGGGAGGAAAGGAAGAGGAGGGCAGGAAGGCGAGAGGAGAGAGGAGGTGGGAAAGCAAGGAGTTTGGGGCAGCACAGCTGGAGCCAGAGACTTCAGGAAGCAGACAGAACTCGGCCTTCAGGTGCATTCCCTTCAAGGGGCTACTTCTGGCGTGGTGTGGACATCCAGCCCTGGGAGGCACGGGCCTGGGGCTCTCCAGGTGCTCAGAGGCCAGGACATCACACAAGGGGCCTTCTTCCACTCCTCGGTATTACTGTTCAGTGAGGTCTGGTTAAAATGAACATCAGGAAAGCCTTCAGAAGGAAGACCAAGTCACAAAATGGCAGCCTGAGTGCTGCCTCATAACAACGTACTGAGTAGCTACTCTGTACCCAGGAGGGGAAGGCCTGTACCCGGTGGGCGTTAGGCACTGGACTCTTGGGTCTGACAGCCTGGATTCCTTCAGCATCCCTGTGGCCTTGGGAAAGTTAATCCCTCCAGGCCTTGGTTTCTGCATCTGTAAAGGGGAGGCAGCAGAAGGGCTGGTGTGAGGATTCAGTGAAACAATCCATGCAGAATCTTGCCTAGAGAATAGTAAGTGCTCAATAAATGTTAGCCATTCATTCATTATTGCAATTTAATTCGAAGTGTCAAGCATAAATATGTGAAATCTTGAATAAAAAATATATAAATAACAAAGCCAATCGTGGAAGAAATAACATGAGGTTATGCACATTTAGATTATAAAGTGTAGATAAGTTTAATTGCCCTAGAAATTCCGAGGAGGGGAGAAGAACTTCAGTTTGGAGTGGCTAGGGTAGGTTTTATGGAAAAGTTGGAATTTAAGCTAGATTTGGGGGGATGCGTGGCAATATAATAACAAGGAAAAGGTAGGATGATAACTGAGTAAAAAGTATGAATAGACGTGTGCAGGTGGAAAAATTCTAATTCACTGAAGCCCAGGCTTATTTGCCAATAGGACATTTTAGCTATTCTCTTGCCCACGATATGCACTTGGACATAGTATTTCATTTCTATACATTCCACCTGCAAAAAAAGTTCATCCCAGGATGCGGCATCAAATGGAGAGGCATCTGGACGTGAGCTGACATTGCCCCCCTGCTCAGTCTGTGTCTTGGTGGGCTTTTTGGTGGATCTCTCCTTCTCTGTGGCTCTGATTGTTTAAGTACCATTTTCTCCCTGTTTCTTTTGTTTTCAGTCTCTGTCTTTTTTGATTCTCTATCCGAGGTCTCCAGTTCATTTCCTTTGACTTGGTAACACTAAGTCTCTTTTCCTCTCTGCTATAGGGCAGAGAAGCTCTGAACACTATATTTATTTTTTTATAAAAGAAAAGAAGAAAAAGCATTCAGTAGGAGCCAGTGGCTAATATCATCTGGTAGCTGTGGGGCAAATGTTTTTGTTTTTTGTTATTGAAAAAAAAAATCTCTCAACATCCTAATAACAAAGAACATTTCTCATTCCTTAAAAAAGACAAAAGAACACTAACCCCAGAAATCTCTTTGGGTTTCTAAAGAGGTGGGCTTCTCAGCTGACTAAAAAAAAAGAAAAGAAAAATAACCATGTCATTGAGAAAACATACCTAGTAGACCCTGGCTCTCACGGGACAGCTTCTCCATAGAAACATGAGTCACCCGGGGAAGGGAAAGGAGTATGGAGGAGGAGAATGAGCCCTAGATGGGGCGACAGGAACCTTGGGTCCTGCTCCTGCTTGTGCCACCACCCAGCCAGGTGACCCAGGTTAGGTGAGTCACAAAACTCCTGGACCACAGTGTTGTCATTTCTAGCTCTGACTTCCTCCTTGTCACTTGCCATGTTCATATTTGGGAGCTTCTCCATGCCAGGGGCTTTTCTAGCTTCATTATGTATCTTTTTTTTCTTTCCTCTTTGAATTTCCTCACTAGACTGGGGCCTCTAAGAAGCACTATCATTTACAGGCTGGGTTCCCAGTGACCAACTGGGTCACGAGGGGAGAGCTGCTGAGGCCAGGAGGAGGATGTGGAAGGCTGGGTCAGCCAGTGCAAGCGTCATTCCCAACAGGGTCCTGGGAGAAGGGGCTCAGCATTTCCTGAAGGGAAATGACTCCCATAAATAGAGGGATGGGAAAAGGGTTCACCCATCCTTTTCCTCCTGTCAACTCAGCTCTTCTTCTGGCGTTCAGACTATGCAGCCTCTTCTGAATGTTTTTCATTCAAATGTGTCCCTGCCAGCGTGGGGGGGGGGGGAGGTGGGGGAGGGATGTGAGATCTGCTTATCTTTTTTGGATATTGTAGATCCAAAATAAGAACTGAAGATGGCATACGTGCCTTCTATTTGTTCATTTACCCATAGTAACCTCTCATTGGTCCGTTAATATAAGGCCAGAGTTTTTTCAGTGGGTTTTATTGGGAAGGAAGGAAACCGTATACTTTCTGATGTACACCATGTTATGTTTAGCTTCATCCAAGAGTTCAGCAGATCTTCCTGTAGTAATGCTTATAATCTGCTGTTCAGGTCCTTAGAAAGGTTAGGTCTCATGACATCGGCCTTACTAAGACTTCAGATGTTCCCAGCACCTCCAGTGTCATGAAGAGTCTCCTCAGGGAGGGGAAGGGACTTCTTGACCCTCAATAGTGTAATGATCAGAGCACACCCAACCTCCTGTGCCAGGCTGGAGGTAAACCTAAGGAGGGCTTTAGTTTCCTTAGTAGCTGAAGTTTGCTCAGATTCAGCCATGTGGATGCAGATTCATGTTTAAAACCCACACAGGATAGCTTTCCTTTTTCCCTTTGGGAAAATAGTTGAACCTAGTAGTTGACCATAGATTGAATGTGACACTGTGTGTTAGTGGGGATTCTTTTGGTTGCTTAAGCAAACAAAGGTGTAAAGATACCTTGTGGGACCCGTGGGCAGAAATGCAGACTGGCCTCAAGAGTGAATTGGATCCAGGGAGTACAAAGCCATCTCTCCACTGGCATCATCATTCTCCCCCACAGCACAGCACTCCCTACTCCTTGCTCCACAAGGTGGAAAATGTCTGCCTCACAAGGCCATGTTTGCTTGTTCAGGCCACACAGATTGACGCAACTTCCTAGGACAGAATCTGATTGGCCCGAGCTGAGTTAGGCCTCCTCTAGAGCCAATCAGCTGTGGCTGGGGGTGGGATATGGCTGCCCGTGGATAAGAGAAGAGGCTGTTTGCGGAAAAGGGGCCTTCGTGTGAGGTAGGCAAGCTGTGCCTAGTGCTCAGCCGAGCTACTCCTTGTGTTGTTTCTTTAACCGTTTTATGTTCTTTTGTCCTAACCACTGTATTCGTAAGAATCTTGGTTCCTCAGATTCACTCGCTAAATACTTTGACATAGACATTGCTAGTGAAGGAGGCAATAGCACACTAGAGCAAGGGCTTTGGGGCTAGACACACGTCTTAAAATCTCAGTGATGCTATTGTGACTTACTATTGTATACTTGGTACATGGTGCTAGGTGCTTAGATTTTCTTTTCCTTCCTTCCTTCCTTCCTTCCTTTTCTCTCTTCCTTCCTCTCCTTCTTCCCTCCCTCCTTCTCTCTCTCTCTTTCTCTCCTCCCTTCCTTCTCTTTCCTTTTTTGGCTAACAACTTTATTGAGGTGTAATTCACATACCATAAAAATTGATCCATTTAAAATTTAAGGGTTTTTAGTATATTCACAAAGTTGTGCAACCATCACCAGTCAATTTTAGAACATTTTCATCACATCAAAGAACAAACCTGTACCCCTTAGCTATCACCTCCTAACTTCCCCCCATTCTCTTCAGCCCTAAGCAACCACTAGTCTACTTTCTGTCTCTACAGATTTCCCTGTCCTAGACGTTTCATAGAAATGGACTCATACAATATGTGGACTTTTGTGATTGACTTTTATTCATTTAGCATAAAGTTTTCAAGGTTCACCCATGTTGTAGCATGTATGAGTACTTCATTCCTTTTATGGCTGAATAATATTCCATTGGATATACCACATTTTGTTTATTCATCAGTTGATGGCATTCGGACTGTTTTTACTTTATACCATCATGAGTAATGCTGCTCTCAATGTTAGTGTAGAAGAATATATGTGGACATGTGTTTTCATTTCTCTTGGGAGTTACATTATTTCTATGACTATGCTTGTAAAGTGCTTAATGGAACGCCTGACAGATCATAGGATGTAACACTGTTAATTTCCTTACCCTGACCTTCCCAAAGGTTATGAATGAAAGCTATTTCCTGCTTGCGGCCCTTAGAAGAAAGTCAGGCTCCCCCTAAAGAGCCTGACCCCTGTGGGTCAGACTCTGAGGTTACTGCCCCCAGGGGTCCTGGCATCACCAAGTAGCAGATTCTTGCATCAGGCTTGTGAGAGGTGTCTATCTGGGGTGGTTCTGGTTGAAGGTACTGAGAGGGCAGATAACGAGGTTTGAGGGGCGAAATACAGAATTTGGAGTAGAAAGATAAGAATTGGATTCCCTATTCTGCTAGTTAAATACCGTGATCCTGGGCAAATCTCTGCCCCTTGATCTTCTCACCTTCAAGATAAGGATAACAATAATTACATCTGGAAATTGGCAGTAGGGAGGGGGCTTATGTATATTATAATGTGTGTATAATATGGAAATCAGGTGCTATACAAATGTGTTACAAGCTCTAGGGCTGCCATAGAAAAAGAATCAGACTTTGAAACTCCATTCAGATCCCAGCAGGTTGAGAGGGCAGTTGGAGCTCTTCAGGAGCACTTTTCAGATCCTTCAGCAGCTGCTGTTAACCCGTTAGGGCTGCAGCCCCCTTGTGAAACTAGTTCTTGTCTGTGGCTGGTTTTCTGGCTCTGAGAAAGACCAAAGTCATCCTCAGTTCACCAGGACTACAAGCATATTAGATCTGCAGTATGATCTCACTTGAACACTTTTGGGTTATTCAGTTATTCCTCACCGTTTATTAACAAGTCTGTCTTTGTCCTAGTGATGTAAGATGCCACCTTTATCATACATAAAGTTCTATGTGTACTTGGGCCTACGTCTAGATTTTTCTTCTGTTCCATGGGTCTATTTATCTCTTCGTGTGGCATACCACACTATTTTAATTATCAACACTTTATAGGGCTGGCCCCGTGGCTTAGCGGTTAAGTGCGTGCGCTCTGCTGCTGGCGGCCTGGGTTCGGATCCCGGGCGCGCACCGATGCACTGCTTCTCCGGCCATGCTGAGGCCGCATCCCACATGCAGCAACTGGAAGGATGTGCAACTATGACATACAACTATCTGCTGGGGCTTTGGTGGAAAAATAAATAAATAAATAAATAAAACTATTAAAAAAAGAAAAGACTGTATAGTGTGTTTTCATATCTGGTAGGGCTAGTTGCCCCACACTTCTCTCCCCCATCTTTTTGACTTTTCATAGTTTTCCTAGCTCTTCTTGCATGTTTGGAAATCTGGCTTTGAGGTATTCAGCAGCCTTCTGGGAGGTCCTGGTGGAGGATGGGAGGTGGGATGGTGGTTGAGCTGTCTTTTGAACCTGGATGTGCTTTTTTTTTTTTTCCTCAGTAAACTGGTTTTGTAGGACTCTGTTTTCTTTTAGATTCATGAGTACTGAAGTCTTCTGCTGGCTGGATAGCACTCATTTTCCATGAACCTCCAAAAGAACCTTTTAAAACAATCTTTAGGTGAGAGAGGATGTTAAATCTTGGTAAATTTGGATAAAGGGTATAGAAGAGTTTTCTATACTGTTCTTGCAGTTGTTCTGCAAGCTTGAAGTTATTTCAAAATAAAACATATTTAAGGTTGTTATGCTTCTGGTAACATATCAATACAAATTTTCAGAAAATCTACACAAGTTGTGTTCACAGATTCTGCCTTGGTTCACGTGTTGATTGACCCCTGCAAAAAAAGCCAGCCAGTCAGTTAGCTGGAATCTCCTTACAGTGTCATTGCTGCTTTTTCATTCAGTGGTTAGTGCTTCTTGAAGTGTTGAGTCATCCTGAGATTATGGAACCATCTATGCCTTCACTTTTATACCCCAAAGGAAATTCAGCCCATCCTTCAAGCCCCAATCCACAGAGGAATCTCGCCTTCACCTGTTTTGCTTGTCATATTGTGTTTTGTATTGGAGACATTCATGTGCACTTTTTTCCCCAGCTTCATTGAGATATAATTGACATGTAACATTGTGTACATTTAAGGTATACAACGTGATGATTTGATATACGTATACATTGCAAAATGATTACCACAATAAGGTTAGTTAACATATCCATCACCTCACATAGTTAACTTGTGTGTGTGTGGTAAGAACATTTAAGATTTACTCTCTTAGCAACTTTCAAGTATATAATACAGTATCGTCATGTGCATCTTATTTCTTGTATGAGAATGAAAACTCTTGAAGGGCAAATAAATCTATTTATTTTACATTTCTCCAAGGCTTCACTCAGTTCCCTGTGTGAAGTAGACACAACTATTAGTTGGAAGAATGAATTACGTGACCATTTCCATAGGTCCCCATATGATCTCTCTTCGGACCCATTGAAACATCTGTACTGGGAAGTGGTTACTGAAGACCAGGATCCAAGTCTTGATGGTCACTGGGGAAAGGAAGTAATAAGAATAAAGTATCACTTACCCTTCTGTTCAGGAAATACTGTGGCAAAACCAAACAAGTAGTGGAGTGATGGGCTCCGCTGAGCCCGGTGCCCTGCAGCTGTGGTTGTGGCTTCGAGGCAACCACGGGGCCTGTTGGGGGTGCCACAGGGCAGCCCAGACACCCACAGGCAACAGCAGGGTTTACGTTTTCCCGTTATTTGTAATAGTAATAATAATACATACTTATTATAGAAAATTTGGAAATCTGGGGGTTGTTTTGCTGAAAACATAGATAGAGAGAAGGGGAAAAATCATTCGAAGTTTCCTACCTAATGACAAGTACTATTAATCCTTTGTTACATTTCCTCCCATATTTTCCTATGTGTACAATTTTGAATAGGAATAGATTCCTCCCCGCCTCCCTTGTTAAACATTTTTTATTCATATTGGACACAAGTTTTGGGATCCTGGTTCTTTTGTCTAATGTTACAACATGAGCACTTTTTTCCGTTTAATAATAGTCGTCTTTTTTTTACCTTGACTTTTTAATTTACTTTTTTAATTAACAGCTTTATTGAGATATAATCCACATACAGTACAATTCAAACATTTAAAGTTTACAGTTTAATGGCTTTTAGTATATTCAGAGTTGTGCAACCATCACCACAACCAATTTTAGAATGTTTTCAGCACCCCAGAGAGAAACCCCGTACTCATTAGCAGTCACTCCCCATTCCTCATGCCCACCCACTCCTGACCCAGGCAACCACTAATCTACTTTCTGTCTCTATAGAATTGTAGTCTTCTTAAACATAGTTTAATTTGCTGTATAAATTCCATTGAATAGCTGTATTATAGTTACACATTGCCATTATATTTCTTGACATTTGAGTTATTTTTAATTTTTCAATATTATAAATAATATAGCTATGAACATTTATGCATACATTTTTTCCATATTTAGGATTATTTCTTAGGATAGATTCCCAAAGGATAGAAATATATAATCACAGAACCATAAAAAGAGAGACCCATAAAAAAAACCTTGGCTTTCCCTCCCAGCTCACTCAATTAGCAGGTGTTTACAAAATTCGGCATGGTGTAAAAGAAGGGTAAAACCATTGCTGATCTTGAAGAGCTGAACTAGACAGACGCTCAAAATACTGAGTTCGAGTCTAGTTCTCGTCTAGATTAGAGAATGTAATATGAGGCCACAGGGATATTGTATAAGAGCACCTGACTTGGATTCGAAACATATTCTCATTCCGGGCTCTATCACTTATGAGTTGTTGTAACAACTAAAACAAGTGCCCTAACGTCCCTGAGCCTCACCTTCCTCATCAGAAACAGGATAGGAGCATTGACATTGACCTCTGTAGAGGTTAGAAATAAGAAGTGGTTTCTGGCCTAGCCCAGAACAGAGAGAAGGAAGAGCAAATTTAAATATTTGGGAGTTGAAAGAAGTTAGAACCTGACTCCTCCCAGTTTGGTGACCTGTAATACACGAAAGAAACAAAAGAAAGTGTATTTTTTTACTTAGAAAATACATTGACCTGAATTGAGATTTTTAAGCCATATTTTGGCAGTATTAGCATATTTCATAACTTTCGTAACTCATACTTTTATGATTTATGGCAAACTCATACTAACTTGTTCCAGAGAGGTGACATGAGTAGTTATCGAGCATTAACTCAGGGGGGCTGACACCACTAAAACCTTACCCGCACTGTAGTTTAGCACTCATCTGCAAGATGGCCACCTAATTATAATTTTTCTTTTTTTAACCTCCACAAAATGGTGAACCTAAAGGCAACATATGGAAGTATTTCCACATTGCAAGTTAGTGAAGGAAAAAGCATGATTTGCAAATATTGTCAAGTGAAAAATGTCTTTCCATCCTACTAAGGTGGCCAAATACATCTCTATATGTAGGAATGTTCTGCAGATGTGAAAAAATCCTTCCTGGGTTTATGAAAGTGAGAACAATAAAAATCTTTAGCTGCCTCTGGCCTCAGGAGCATCACAAAGTGTGGTCCAGGCTGCACTCAGGCTGCTCTAGCCACAGATTCCCAGTGGCTTCATTTATCAGACAGACCGACAGGTGTAGGTTAGGAAAATACCGATCAAGTTGTTAAAAGAAAATATTTTTGTCAGTAACTGGGTATTCGTACCGAAAGAAAGTCTTAAAATTACTCAAATTATACCCTTGGTCTTGAGGCCTCCTTTAGAGTGAAAACAAGCCTTGATATTGAAGCCTGTGGGGGGGAGGTTCTGTGAACCAGCATCTTGGAGCATTTACACCTGGGTTCGAGGGACAGGAGCAACTCACTGTGTGCTGTTAACACCTCCAGCAGATTTCGAAGATGCTCTGAAAAACAGGAGCAAACAGACACACTGGAGTAAAAGGTTGCCTTACAAAAGAGAGGGCGAAGGAGAGTATTTCTGTGGCTGACTGCCACTGCAAGTGACAGGAAAATAAACTTCCTTGGTTCAACTCATGAATTCAACCTAGGAATTCCCTGGGGAACTTAGAAATTCAGAGTCCTAGGCCCTCCTCTGGCAGTCTGATTCACTCGGTTTGAGCTGGGGCCAGGACTCCTCACTTCTAGCAATTGTCCCTGCTGATTCTTTTTTTCTTTTAAATAACAGCTTTATTGAGATATAATTCATATACCATAAAATTCACCCTTTTGAAGAGTACAATTAAGTGTTTTTTAGCATAATCACTCTTTTGTGCAACTATCACCACTGTTTAGCTTTAGAACATTTTCATCACTCCCCTACCCTAAAAACCCCATACCCATTAGCAGTTGCTCCCTATTCCTCTTCCCCCAGCCCCTGGCAACCCCTGATCTGCTTTCTGTCTCCATGCATTTGCCTATTCTGGACATTTCATATAAATGGAATCAACAATGCGTGGTCTTTTGTTACTAGTTTCTTTCACTTAGCATAATGTTTTCAAGGCTTATTGTATCTGTCCTTCATTCCTTTTTATAGCTGAATAATATTCCATGGTATGGCTAGACCACATTTTGTTTATCCAGTCATCTGTTGATGGACATGTTAATATAAGAACATGGTATGTGTTTGTTCATTCAACCAACATTTCCCAAACACTCTTATTTGATGGGAGAATCTTCTGGGTTCTAAAGCAGAACTCTTAGAAATAGGAAGACTTTGGTTGTTAGCAGAAAAGTCATACCTTGGCCCTGCCTGTCTTTACTGAGTGTAGCGCAGTGAGGACTGGGGTCCGGTTGTGGTGTGTGGTGTTTCTGTGCAGGCCTGGGTTAACCCTTTGGTTCAAGAGTGCAGGCTGCCAATTTGCCCAACATGGCCCCCTGGGTATTGTTCTGAGGTAGCACATAGCCTGTGGCGTCTGTTGTTCCTCACCTGCTTCACAGTCCTCCATCTTCTTCCAACTGAGAAAAAAAATTAAGCTATTATGTAAAAAACTAGAGCAATCCATTTGAATTTTTTAGAAAACTTTTTTTCTGAAGGTGATGAAAATGAAGCATCCAGAGCCTCAGGAGTGAGCTTCACTGATCAGACACAGCAAGAGTCAGATAAGGTGATTGTGTGCTTTTTTTTCCTTCTCTGGAAAGGAACGTATTTTCTGAAAACAAACACCTTCTAGATATGCTTGCTATTAAGAAGAATGCTCAGTTGAGAAAATAACTATTTTTGTTCTACTGTAATTGTTATGGTTTCTTCTCAATTTTGTTGCCTACTCTTTATACCGTGATAAAAGTAAGAGTTATTAGAATCATTAAAGTTGAACAGCTTGTAGCTTTATTTGCAATACATAAAAATTTAATTTTATTAGTATGTAATCATTTATGATCTAAATTATATTTTTTTATTCAGTATGTCAAGTATGACCATTTTATGAATCAAGTTATATATAATATATATTTACCTACATTTCAGAACTAACATACTACCTTAGAGCAGTAAAAGGCACTGGAAATGTGTTATAATTGTATATGTTTTATTCTTCACTCCACCTCCTCCCCTTTCTAAATTTCTTATTTTTTTCATTGAATATGCTTTTAGTGTATTTTCAAATTGAGATGTAATTCACATAAAATTCACCATTTAGCAAGTGTACGGTTTAGTGACATAGTATATTCACTATGTTGTACGACTGTCACCACTATCTAATTCCAGAACATCTCTATTTTCCCAAAAAGAAACCCTTAGCTATGAGCAATCAATCCCAGTTCCCCCCTCCCTATATGGATTTGCCTATTCTGTACATTTCATGTAAATGGAGTACAGTATGTGGCCCTTTGTGTCTGGCTTTTTCACTTAGTGTGCTTTCGAGGTTTATCCATTTTGTAGCATGTAATAGTACTTCATTCCTTTTTATGGCTGAATAATATTCCATTGTATGGATATATGTCATTTTGTTTATCCAGTCATAAGTTGATCGACATTTCCAGATTTCACTTTTTATTTAAATCACTGTTTTTGTTTTAAGATTTGGGGAAAATCAGTTTTCCCCCCTGTGGCTTAAACATGTCCAGATTGTTTTTCTAGCAATCTCTAAAACAGTAATATCTGAACTTTTTTAATAGGCGACTTTGACAGCAAAATTTCTGTAGACTGTGTGTCACCTCCCCTGTTGCCACCATAAAAACCCCACCAGAGTTAATAGGAAGGTTATTACTGTTGGTGAGAGCTCCATGGCATCCTGTATGACTTTTAATATTATAAGTGGATAATTAATGCCCAGAATAAAATATGAACAGTGCTCTAACGTAGGTGGAAGCACTCTGAGAGGCCAGGCCTCAGACCATGAGTAGCTTTCTCACTGGGCTCCTTGCGCTGTGACCACGCTGGCCTCACAAGTGTGCTGAGAAAACCTCTTACTCCTAGTGACCTCTCTGAATTATCTCTAATTTTTCAAGAGAGAAAAGGTCACAGTGAGATGCTTCTGGTCAGTCTCAAAAGCCCACAGAAAACATAATTGCTCCAGACTGACATCCCCAGATCAAAAACCTGTATTATTTTATAATTCCTTTAAGTTTACCCACTTTAAGTTTACCTGCTTAAAATTCCAGCCTGACCTCTGAAAACACTATTTTTCTTTTATTAAGTACTAAATGTGAAATTATTAATTAAAAAACAAATACCTCCCCACAAGAGAGTCAAGATTTTAAAACAGATATAAAGTGTTTTCCCACAGGTAGGAAGGAGGAAGTGACATATCAGATCTTTCCCTGAGAGCAGCTCTTACAAGAGAGCCTGAGGGCACCTCAAGGATGGAGGGGAGCAGCCAGCTCGGGAGATGGCAGCTCCTTTACAATCCCCACCACACCGGCCTGCCTGCTCTCTTTCCTCCACTGCCGTATGGGGAACTAGCAAAGGCCATCTGGAAACACCAGCCTTGTGAGACAGTAGAAGGCAGTTCCTAACAGATTAAGAGTTAAGAAGACTCATCCACAGGGCTTCTTAGGTTCCTGTGAGCCCTCCAATCAACTTGACATTGATGCCCAAAGAGAACTTTGAATCAAGAACAGATTTGACAGTATTCACTTTAGCAGGAAGAAAAATGGGATTAGATTATGGACTTGATGGGTAAACATAATCCACTATAGGTGTTGCAATTTAAAAAATATTTTTCCTCAATTTGTAAGACCGTTTTAAAAACTTATGAAAATGATCGAATGTACAAAAAAAATGAACTTTCATGTACCCATCATCTAGCTTCAAAATTTTGTATAACATTTTAATTCTAATTAAAATTATTAGTACTAATTAAGCCCATCTGGTGAATGGGAAGTTCTGTTTTTATGGAAAGCAGTTGAGTGGGAAAATGTGTTACTAGTCATGCATTCATTATACTTCCTGGAAACCAGTCTGTTTGGATCACAAGGCCACATTGCCTAGGAAGATATAAAGAACCTTGGGTTATGTAGAAATCACCTGAGGCCTTTGATTTACCATATTTAAATGCAGATTCGAGGCCAGCCCCCAGTCCGTTTTGGTGCATCAGAGTGGTGCCCAGGAATCTACCTGTCTAACGAGGTCCCCAAGTTGACTGGAACAGATCCGCAGTGGTCCACTCTTTGGGAAACAGCTCCGTCTTGCAATCCTAGACCTACGAAGTGACGGTGAAATTCATCATGGTAATTTAAGTGATGGAGTACTCCCAACTAGCAAATTAGGCTAGGCTTATCACCTAATTAATGACTTTTAAACATCTGAGACAAAAGGGAAGGGTCCGTTTTGTGGGAGTAGCGTTTTCCATTCCCCTGTGAATTCAGAAAAGCTAGTGGCCTGATTGCTGAGTTTGTAGGAGTTCTGTGCCCCCTCAGTTCCGGCCCCTGAAGCCCACTTGAACTTGCTTCTCAGAATGTGGTATCAGCTGTTTCTCTAGAGACCATGGTTTTAGGATTGGAAGTTATTACTGCCCAGTGGGGAGCAATTTCACTTAAGTGCCATGGTGTTTAAGTGTTTCTTGGGATCTTTAACCTCAACGTCCATACTTGGTTCTCTGTGCATTAGACACAGTGGACTTTGTCCCTTTTGGAAAAGCTATGACTTCCTGGGAAGTATAGAAAAGCCGTTCCCTTGGGGAGAGAGCCAGGATACAGGGTTGGGCATGACCCAAGCACAATCCTGGATGCTCTTCCTGAGGGGCAGACACCATGTCTTACTCATCTTTGAGGCCCCAGAGCATCCTGCACAGGGCCTGGCACCTATTCATCGTCAGGGAAAGAGGATGCCAGCTTGAAAGAAGAGGGTGGGTGGAGAGAGTTGCTGCTTACATGGAACAAAGCTGCATCACTGTGGGTTTGGTCTGTGTGGAGGCGGAGGGCAGACATGAGGAGGGCGGCAGGGAGTGGCCGCTATCCTTGACGTCCGGTGGGGCCCTCTGCCAGATGCAGGACAGAAGAGCAGTGTCTGTCAGCCCAGCCAAATGGAGAGACTCCAGAAGCTTTGTGGAGCATTATGAGAGGGGCACTGAGTTCCTTCCTGTCCCTGAAAGACCTTTCACGGCTCTCTTCCATGGCTGGAGGGAGAGCCCTGGGGCCTGGCTTCTTTGGAGAACTGGGCTTCCGCTCAGCATTGACATACCCCAAAATGTAGGGTGATCCGTCACTGGGTAAGGGGACAGCTGAGCTCCATGGGCAGGCCCTAGCTCCATCACCCTCCCCAAACACACAGTTTCTTGGAGCTGTCTGTTCCCTTCCTTGATTTTTCAGCTCATGGTCCCTAACCTCCCTCTTTTTAATTTGTTACCCATATTCACTCTCCTTTTCTTTTTCTCTTTCTCCCTTTCCTTGTTCCCAAGAGTTGTATGAATGTCTTGAAGCCCAGCTCTTTGATTTCTTGGGGGAGGAGATGCCCAGGCCAGGACCTTGGGCAGCCACCCTGTCACCTGGCCGGGAAACCATCCTGGGAGAAGGGGTAGGAATCTTAGAAACATGAGAAGGGGTTGGGAGAGGGATTCCCTGGAGTTCAGTGGAAAAGAAACGTGAATCTCTAGTATCTCAATACTCCTTGAACCTCTAGTCAAGGAGTTACCTCCTCTCCATCAGGAGGGACCAGTCCTGCGGTGTTCATGCTTCACAGAAGAATTGCGTGGTCTATCCTGTTGGCATTCTGCGATGGGGTCTGTTCTTCCTAGCCACGTCCACCTGACCAATGTCCATTTGTCCTTGTGTTGAGAGATAGAGTTCTGTAGGGACTTGCTATTGAAATAATACATTTTAATCAGTTACTTTAGTTCATTTGGATGTCAGGCACTGGAGTTTTATGAAACTACTACTTCTGCACTGAGACTGCTGGTTTAGTATCCACATGATTCTTGTTATCTTTCAGGTTTGAGATGCTCATTGGGATTCCTGGGTTTGCGGGGACCATCCCCTAGTTTTCCTTAGACCAGACAGATGACCTAGTGGTTAGGCCTTTCCTCCTCCTGGGTTTGGAGGCGCTGGGAGGGGCTCTCCCTGCAAGACCCTGAAGCCAAGGACCTTAAGGCCGTCAGAAGAGTAGAGTACCTCTGTGGATATTTCAGCTTTGATGTGTGGTTTATTTCTTGCTCAAGTAAAGTAACAGCTCTTCTCTTCTTTGGGGATTATTCATCACAGGTTCTTAGGGAGCCTGAAAAAATGTTGGGCCGTGCTGGGAGTTATGTTTTGCTTTCTAAGGGTATATGTTTTCTTAAAATTTTTGGTGACCTTAGCTAAAAGATATAGAGATACACACACAAAAACACCCGAGAAGAGTTGGCATAGGGTCTGAACCTCAGGATTCTGTGCCCGTGCCCCGTTCCTGGGTCAGGGATTCTGAATGGTGCATTCCTGTCACATACCCCTACTCTTGGGTGGACTCTCTCAGGGATAAATATTTTGGGGTGTGGGCCCAAGATTGCTGTTATGGCTCACTGAGTGTGCATCCCTGTTCCCCCAGGCGACTTGGAGCTCCTCTTGGTGCTGACATGATGACAGTGTGCAGGCCAGCCAAGGGCAGCCACAGCCAGCCTGAAAACCTGAGCTACAAATTGGCTGACAAGTAAGAACTTTTCTCCCCCGAGAGTGTAGAAGTTGGCCCAGATTCTCGGTCTCCTTCCTTTCTCTCCAGCCTTTCCCTCCTCGCTAACCCTGCTTCCTTGAACTGAGGAGGCATTTTTTTCTGAGTCATTGTGATGCACCTCCTGTAAATCATCTCCACGCGCTGTGCTCAGTTAAGAACTTGAAACCAAAGTGGTCCAGGGAAGGTCTGTCTAGTGCCCAGTGTGTTGAGAAAATGATCCCCTGGCGGCTTCAGGCCATATCCCCATTGACGGTTTCCAGTCCAGGGTTTATTTTTCTAACTAAGATGCACAAGTATTTTAATTATCGTTGAGCTCTAAATCTTTGCAGCTGCATCTGTCCACATAGCCAGCTTTACCCATCTTTTACAAGCAGGGCTGTCTTCTCTCCAGATGGAGCCCTTTCCTCTGATTCTCTCTCACATTCTGCAAAAGAGTTGGCAATCACTGAGCTGTTCACAGCTCTGCGCCAGTCCAGAGCCCCTTCTGGGGCCATAGAATCCTGGAAACAGGAACTCGAGAAACTCCTGGATGCAACAGTTGTGTGGAGAAGGCACTCTGCCCCTGGTTTTATCATCCTTGCCTCTCTTGCTTGAACTTTGTAAATCCGACGTGGTCTTCCAGCAAGCCATCCTTTTTTCCTCTTCAGTTTTTAGATTGTGAAGTCACTCCAGATGTTTGGAATCTTAGACAATAACTATAATCATTACAATAACGCTAGTTACCATTTGTTAATATCAAGACTTATAATGTGTGCTGCACTCTGGGCACATTACCTATATTAACTCATCCATTCATTCATTTAATAAATATTTATGGACTACCTACTATGTACGGGGCACAGCAAACAAGGCAAATTTAGCCTGTGCACCAATAAAGTTCCAGTCCAGAGATAGGAGATAGGGTTCTTATTTTAAGATGAAAAAAATGGATCCAAGATTCAAACGCAGGTCCCTCTGCCTCTAAAGCCATGTATTTATCTACTGTCAATATTGTTTAACAGTACTTATGGTATTAATGATTATATATTATATCATCAATTGTCACTAAGCATGAACTAACCTGAATCATGGTTTCATGTGTCTGTCCTCTTTATCTTGCTTCTGGCACCCTGAGACCAAGGGCTTTAACTTCTGCCTTTTGAACTCGCAATAAAATATCCACAGACTGATTCTGATTCTGACTAAAATCTGAATTCATGCTAATGTCCTCAGTGGTGACAGGACAGTTAAAACATGTGTTTCTCTTTTGTAAGCACTCTGTTATGAATGCTAATTATTTATTTAAGTAAGGAATTCTGCTTTGATAGCCATATTTGTCATGAAAATGTGTTTGCAATTTCACAAGTTTCTAATTTATGCTGAGCAACCAAGAACAGCAGCACAACTTTTGTGCTAATGTTCCAATCCAGGGAAAAGTCTACAGAAACAACTGTTAGTCTTTGGAATAGACAGCTAAAGTTACTAGATGCATGAAATTGCTTATTGTTCATCCCTCAAGTGAACCTTAACTGGAGTTTCAGAATTTATGTGCTAATATCATGTAAATTCTATATAGTCAGATCTGTATACTCAGAAAATGTACAGCATGAAGCTGGCCCATGCACATTTGCTAATCTTGGCATATCTCAGGTCACTGTGCTCAGTCATGACCTTTGCTGGTGGAAGAATGTTTTGCATTTCAAAACACAGATACTCCTATTCTTATTAGACTAGCTTAAAATGTTTTTCTGTTTTTCTTTCAAAATAACTTTTAACATCTTCATGGCACTAACTAATCTGCTAAAGCCATATTTGGAGGTATATATCCTCACATGTATGTTCTAGGCCACAACTTTCTGCAGTGATGGAAATGTTCTTCTGCTCCATCCAATAGAGCAGTACCAATACAACTGAGTATTCAACACGTGGCTGGTGCAACTGAGGGACTGAGGCTTTAATTTTATTTCAGTTTAAAAAGCCATGTGTGGCTAGTGGCTACTGTATTGGACAGTGCAGTTCTAGGTCATGCCTGAAATCGGAATCTGCTTGTTGATTCACTCATTCATTCATGCAACAAATATTTATTGACCTCCTACTCTGCCAGGTATTATGCTAGGTGCTAGGGATGCAGCAGTAGCTGAAACGGGCCAAAATTCAAAACAAAACAAAGCAATCCCAGTCTTCATGGAGAGACCAGTCCAGTAGGGCTCACATTCTAGAGGATGTTCAGTTCAAATGCAGCCAATCATGTGGCTTTCCCCACTCAAATCAGGACAACTTATCAAGCCCAGAATTAGCAAAAACTTCATGACTTATGGCGTTTTTTTAATTTTTAAATAGTCATTCCAAAGGACCATCTGTTGATAACAGAAGCGGAGGTTAAATTACATAATCTTTTATCTCATGAAATTTCTCCTGTTTTCATCAGGGAAAAGAGCTAATAATAACAATAACCACCGTTTATTGTACATTCACGACATACTAGATGCTTTATGTGGGCTGGCTCATTAAACATTTACAGCCACCCTGTTAGATATGTATTATTATTATTCCCTTTTCACAGATGAGGAAACTGAGGTTTAGACCAGTTAAGCACCTTGCCCAAGGTCACACAGCTGGTGAGTGGTTGAATTAGGATTTAAACCCAAGTCTATTGGACTCCAAAATCCAATAGCTCTTTTCATTCCACCATGCTGTCTCCCCAAGAAAAACATAAAGTAATTTTTTAAGTGGTGTTTTCAATGTTTGTGGTTTGCAACTAATATATAACATTTATAGCTAAGTTCTAGCAAATCTCTATGACCAGCCAGGAGCAATAACCAAGAATCTCTCACCCAGTGTTTGTCTTTCTTGTTCAGGGTCAAGGTGGAAGGCCCAAAGGCTGGAGAAGATCCTCGAAGGCAGCCGTTTAGGTCCTCCATTCCTTTCCTAGAGACTGATCAGTCTTCATCCTTCCGAAGAAGCCCACTGGGAAGCCTCAGTAACCTGATGCTAGAGTCAAGAGTGGACTGTGTTCAGCAGAACATGTTCGGCTCAAATATGATCATCAGCGACCCAGCTTCAGATCTCAGTGCTCAAGAAGCCAGCAGGGCCGGCAAGAGGCAGCTCAGCGGTGTTCAGAACCCCTGCCCTCCTGCCCACGGCAGGGCCCGGCACAAGTCCCTCAGCATAAAGGACAAGATCTCCGAATGGGAAGGAAAAAAGGAGTTACCCACTCCTGCACCTGGCAGGAAAGCAGATGGGCAAGAGGATTACCTGACGTCCTGTGTGATGGAGAGGAGAAGTAGTGATGGTGTGAGGACTTGGGTCACAGAGGCTGAGAATGGAACAAGGCTGGAAACAGAGAGCAAAGAGAATGAGAGGAATAAAGGGTCAGTGAAAGTCGGAGCACAGGATACAGAGCAGAGGCAAGACCTAAGCTCACCAGACAGGGAGCTGGCTCCTACATTGGGCAGAAGCCGAGAGCGGAGGCTTGGCCAACAGCGCTTTCAGAATGATAGCCTCTCTGTGCTGAAGCAGGTCAAGAAACTTGAGCAGGCTCTGAAGGATGGGTCGGCAGGGCTGGATCCCCAGTTACCAGGGACTTGCTATTCCCCACACTGCCTGCCAGACAAGGCCGAGGAGGGGCCCACCCTTCCTGAGAACCGTGGGGGCGGGAGTGGCTCAGAATTCAGGTTCCACCACTTGGACCTGGAAGCCAAGGAGCCTGCCCCTGAGGCTGGGGAGGAAAGGAAAAGCTCGTGCAGGAGGCCCTGCAACCAGAGCCTGGAGAGTGTGTACAGGGGCTCGGAGGGCTCCCCGCAAAAACCCTTCATCAACCCCCTGCCCAAACCCCGGAGAACGTTCAAACATGATGGAGAAGGGGACAAGAATGGGAACCCAGGCATCAGCTTCAGGAAAGATAAAAGGAACCTGCCTCCTCTGCCCTCTCTACCTCCCCCGCCCCTGCCCTCCTCTCCCCCACCTTCCTCTGTGAACAGAAGACTGTGGAATGGGAGACCGAAACCCAGTGCTGACCACAGGTAGGTGATGGTGACTGTCTGCTTGAGTAGTTCATCCCTCATCGCAACTGTCTGTTCTCAACCTAATTATGTTTTCTTAAACTGATGGTTCTTGTGGTTAGTTGAGTCTGTTCATAGCTTAAGAGAGTTTATTGATTAAACCTGGAAATGTAGTAACTGATGACATGTTTTATGTTTGCTCTCAATCCTCAAAAAAGAGTATTTGCTTTTCAAACTTACCCTTTGGATATGATAAGTACTCGTAATAATAGTAACCAAGCGTTAAATGAAAACTTGTGTTAACACTGGCAGTCTGCTAACTGGTGCTCATTGATGCTGATTCTGCTACTCCCGCGCGTGGTGCCTTGAATCTTTCCGGGCTCTTCCTTTCATGTTTTTCTGGGTGTGGGCTCTAGAAACCTGCCTGGGTCTACTCTGGCCCTGTCACAGTCTATCTATGTGACCCTGAACAAGTTACTTAACACCTCGAAGCCTCTGTTTCCTATTTATACATAGAGATGCAAACACTCTGAATATTTTATAATATTAAAATAATATATTCTATAATAAAGCATGTGAATGCTTGAAAATAAAATCTGTGCTTTGGAAACAATTTATTTTCTGGTTTGAAACCTAATTTCTAGTCTATTTCTGTAATGTGCTAATTGGTTTGATACCCACTAACCTGGAAACCAGCCTTAGAGCAACAGTCTTCAGAGCAGTTGTCTCTACTTACCGTCGTCACTGCTTTACCTCCGATTCTTTCCTTGACCCGCTGCAGTGGGGCTTTTGCCACTTATCCTGAAACGACTCTTGACCAAGCCCGCCTACGACCTCCATCTTGCTGAATCCGATTGCCAGTTCTCTGTTCTTTTCTTGATTGACCTCTTGGCAGTTGAGAAACAACTTGACTTGCTCCGCTTTGACACACTGTGTTCACTTCGCTTCTAGGTCACCCACTCTTCTGGTAGTCCCGCCTCACCAGTCCATTTTCCTCTCCCTCTACGTGTCAGAATAACACTCCTCTCAACCCATCCACACCCCATCCCGGGATCAGAGCAGGAACTTCTCTCCTCCATCTGTACTCACTCCCTAAATGGTCTCATCCAGTCTCATGCTTATTCCCAAATGTACATCTCCAGCCCTGACTCCCTCCCCCAGCTTTAGGTTTGTATAGCCATCTCCTGCCTCGGGTCTCCATTTGTCTGTCTAATAGTTTGGACTTAACATGTCCAAATCTAAATTCTCAATCCAGGCCACCACTAACCGTCTCCTCCCAAAATAATTGCCATCTTAATAAATGGCATCACCCTTCATTTTGCTTAGGCCAAAAACCTAGCAGTCATCTCTGATTCCTGTCTTTTCGTATACCCCAATCTAATTCATCAGCAAGTCCTTCTGTTCTAGTTTTAAACGTTATCTTGAATCTGACTACATCTCCTCCACTGCTACCACCTTGGTCATCTTGTTCCAATCCCCACCCTAGTATATTCCTCTTCAGCAGGCTGAGGAGCCTTCTAGAAATACAGATTTGATCATGTCGTTCCCCTACTCAACATGGTCTCTCAGGTAGGATTCTTTTGGCTGCAAAAAACACAATTTCTTATATTCTCTTCCGTGGAAAAAAAAGTTTTCATATTTTAGAATTATATGTATAAGTTATATAAATATTATAATTATATATATTATATCCTTTTAAAAATGAAATCATGCTATATATACTGGTTTGTTTTTTTTTTTTTTGGTGAGAAAGATCAGTCCTGAGCTAACATCCATGCCAATCCTCCTCTTTTTGCTGAGGAAGACTGGCCCTGGGCTAACATCCATGCCCATCTTCCTCCACTTTACGTGGGAGGCTGCCACAGCATGGCCTGACAAGCGGTGTGTCGGTGTGCGCCCGGGATCCGAACCGGGGCTGCCAGCAGCAGAGCACGTGCACTTAACCGCTACGCCAGGGGGCCAGCCCCTATACTGTTTTTTACTTAGGATATCATTGAGATCTTTCAGTGTTACCACCTTCTTTTTTTTTTCACCTTCCTTTTTTAACTGCCACATTCTTTACATCATGTGGATAAACCATATTTTATTTAGCTATTCTCCTACTGGTGGACACTTAGGTTGTTTCCAGTCTACAAATAATGCTGTGATGAGCAGTATACAGCATTAGAGAAGACTCTAGAGCCAGAGTACTTACTAGCTCTGCTACTTACTACCTGTGTGACATTAGACAATCTACTAATTTGTCTTGGCCTCACTTTACTTATCTGTAAAATGGTGATAATTATAGCAAACATTTCATAGCTTTGTTATGAAGATTGGATGAGTAAATAAGTGTAAACATAAGTTAAAACAGAGCTTGGCATATAGGAAATGCTCAGTAAATGTTAGCTGTTATTATTTTTTTCTGGCTGTATTCTGTTTAATTAATTAGGGTATCTGTTTCTTTTCCAGTACCAAACTGCTTTAATTATTTTAACCTCATAATATGTTTTAATATCTAGTAGAGTTTACAGGAATTTCTTACTCTTGCTAATAATCTGTCAATTGATTCCTCTGGACATACTACATATACTATCATGTCATACACACACAAAAATGACCATTTGGTCTCCTTTTTAATAATTATAAACCTCTTATTTTATTATTCTCATTTTTCAAAAATGTCTTGACCATTCTTGCATGTATTTCTCTAAATGTTCTATATATCATTATCAAATTTCACACACAAATTTATGTTAGTTTTTAATTGAGGTTCTATGTGTTTACTAAGTTTATTCCTAAGTATTGTATCTCTTTGTTGCCATTGTTAATGTATCTTCTTTCTCATTATATGGTCTTTGTATTTAAGAAAACCATTTATTTTTGTATATTATTTTTTTATTTTTTTGTGAGGAGGACCAGCCCTGAGCTAACATCCAATGCCAATCCTCCTCTTTTTTGCTGAGAAAGACTGGCCCTGGGCTAACATCTGTGCCCATCTTCCTCTACTTTGTATGTGATGCTGCCACAGCATGGCTTGACAAGTGGTGCATCGGTGTGCCCCCGGGATCTGAACCGGTGAACCCCGGGCCGCCGCAGCGGAGCGCACGCACTTAACAGCTTGCGCCACCGGGCCGGCCCCTGTATATTATTCTTTTAAAAGACCCGTTAAAGAAATCTCTTATTGATTCTAATTGTCTATCAGTTGATTCTCTTGGACTTTCTATATATATAATCATATTGTTTGCAAAGAATTATCCTTTTAATCCAAATAGGTAACGAAGAAGTGAAACTCTCACTATTTGCAGATGACATGATTGTATATATAGAAAACCCTAAAGAATCTGTTGGAAAACTGTTAGAAACAATCAACAACTACAGCAAAGTTGCAGGGTACAAAATCAATCTACAAAAATCAGTTGCATTTCTATATGCTAATAATGAACTAACAGAAAGAGAGCTCAAAAAGATAATACCATTTACAATTGCATCAAAAAGAATAAAATACCTAGGAATAAATCTTACCAAGGAGGTGAAGGACCTATATAATGAGAACTACAAGACATTATTGAGGGAAATCCATGATGACATAAAGAAATGGAAAGATATCCCATGCACGTGGATTGGAAGAATAAACATAGTTAAAATGTCTATATTACCTAAAGCAATCTACAGATTCAATGCAATCCCAATCAGAATCCCAATGACATTCTTCACAGAAATAGAAAAAAGAATACTAAAATTTATATGGGGCAACAAAAGACCCCGAATAGCTAAAGAAATCCTAAAGAAAAAGAACAAAGCAGGAGGCATCACAATTCCTGACTTCAAAACATACTACAAAGCAATAGTAATCAAAACAGCATGGTACTGGTACAAAAACAGACACACAGATCAATGGAACAGAATTGAAAGCCCAGAAATAAAACCACACATATACGGACAGCTAATTTTCAACAAAGGTGCTAAGAACATGCAATGGAGAAAGGAAAGTCTCTTCAATAAATGGTGTTGGGAAAACTGGACAGCCACATGCAAAAGAATGAAAGTGGACCATGTGCTATCACCATTCACAAAAATTAACTCAAAATGGATCAAAGACTTGAAGGTGAGACCTGAAACTATAAAACTCATAGAAGAAAATATAGGCAACACACTATTTGACATTGGGTTTAAAGGAATCTTTTCGGATGACATGCCTACCCAGACTAGGGAAACTAAAGAAAAAATAAACAAGTAGGACTTTATCAGATTAAAGAGCTTTTATAAGACAAATGAAACCAGAATCAAGATGAACAAACAACCAACCAGCTGGGAGAGAATATTTGCAAAACATACATCTGACAAGGGGTTGATCTCCATTATATATAAAGAACTCACACAATTGAACAAAAAAACAAACAACCCGATCAAAAAATGGGCAGAGGAAATGAAGAGACACTTCTCCAAGGAAGATATACAGATGGCCAATAGGCACATGAAAAGATGCTCAACATCACTAATCATCAGGGAAATGCAAATCAAAACAACACTAAGATACCACCTCACGCCCGTTAGAATGGCTATAATCACCAAGACAAAAAACAACAAATGTTGGAGAGGATGTGGAGAAACAGGAACCCTCATACACAGCTGGTGGGAATGCAAATTGGTGCAGCCTCTATGGAAAACGGTATGGAGATTCCTCAAAGAATTAAAAATAGAGATGCCCTATGATCCAGCCATCCCACTACTGGGAATCTATCCAACGCACCTGAAATCAACAATCCAAAGAGGCTTATGCACCCCTATGTTCATTGCAGCATTATTCACCATAGCCAAGAAGTGGAAGCAACCTAAGTGTCCCTCGACTGACGATTGGATTAAGAAAATGTGGTATATATATACAATGGAATACTACTCAGCCATAAAAAAAGACAAAATCGTCCCATTTGCACCAACATGGATGGGCCTGGAGCGTATTATGTTAAGTGAAATAAGCCAGAAAGAGAAAGACAAACACTGTATGATCTCACTCATATGTGGAATATAAACCAACACATGGGCAGAGAAAACTGGACTGTGGTTACCCGGGCAGTGGGGGTGGGGGGTGGGCACAAGGGGTGAAGGGAGTCATATATGGGGTGATGGACAAACAAAAATGTACAACCCAAAATTTCACAATGTTAGAAACCATTAAAACATCAATAAAAAAAAAAAAAAGAATTATCCTTTTACCTTTTCTTTTTAATTTATACCTCCTAATTCTGTCTCTTATTGAATTGCACTGGCTAATACTCTCTGAACAGTGTTAAATAATAGTGCTGATGGCAGTGTGCAGCCTTATCTCCCTCCTGACTTGAATGATACTGCTTCTAGTGTTCCCCTCGCAGGTACTCTTGTTTGAGATATGTTTTTATGGTATCAAGGTAGTGTTCATTTATATTTCTTTTTTTACTAGGAGTTTAGAAAATTAGGATTGGATGTTAGAGTTTGTCAAATTACTTTTCAGCACTTTTATATGATCATATGGTCCTTTTCCTTTGACCTATTAATAGTGAATTTATATTCTAATGTTAACCCATCCTTATATTTTTGGGATGAATTCCCATTTGGTCCTAGTTTATTATTCTTTCAATGTACTGCTGAATTCTATTTGCTAATATTTTATTTAATATTTTTGTGTCAGTATTCCATAAATGGACTGGTCTCTCCTTGGCTTTGTTGTACTCTCTTTCCCGGCTCTGGTGTCAGTGTTATATGAGATCTACAGAAGAATTCAGAGGCTTCCTTCTTTATGTTCTGAGAAAGTTTATACCGATCTCCAATTCTAAATCCTTTCCCAAACCAGTGCCAACCCCAGGGCCCTAATACTCTCGTGACTTTTCTGCTCCTGTCCAGTGCTTCCCAAAAGCAGCCCTTCCAAGCCTGTTCTGGGCTGTTCCTCCAAAGAGGCCCACTCTTCCAGGGGCAGGTCGGTTCTGGGAACTTGGAGTCTTTCATCTGTGTCATCATTGGGCAGACAGATCAACCTGGTGAACAGTTATTCCCATTATCTTTCCCTCTTTGCTACCATCTGCTCTTTTCAGTCTTCCAGCATTTTCTTTAAAACCAGCTAAAGTTACTTAGTTTCGGTCCAAAGATGAAATTTTTCTTGGCCAGTTTGAATATGGTTGCATCAGCTGTGTTTTAAGAATTTTGGCTTTGGATTTTTCGTTTTGTTTAAAATAGAACAATGGGGGTGATTAGGCCAAGATGTTCACTCTCTGCTCTTAAAAAATAAAGCGTGTTCTTTATTGTGGTCCTATCTCTTAAAAAGAAAAGAAAAGAAAAAGGCTCAGCTCTGAATTTGGCAGACTTACTGCCCTCTCTGAAGCAAGAAAGCCAAGCCAAGTCTGAAGAAAGAAATGATTAAGGATCTTGAGGTTATGAGGGTTTAGAATTACACGGCCAGGCTGTGCGCTTTAGAGAACATATTCAGCTTGTTTTCATAGGCCGATTAGTCCACCTGAGCAAGAGCCAAACCAGTGGATTCAGATCCTCAGTTTGAGAAAGTGTATCTTTCTTCTTCTTTTCTTTCTCTCCTCTTATTCTTCCCTTCCCTTTTTTCTTTCCTCTTTTCTCTCATCTTCCTCCTCTTCTCCTTCTTTTCTTTCTTCCCTTTCTTCTCTCTTCTTTCTTCATTTTCTGTAAAGCCTCAGGAAATTAAATACAAAGACTTATGCCTTCAATCCTAAAATGGAAAATAAGAAACCCTCAAATGTCAGGAAATTCCAAAGATAAGGTTCCTACAGCAGCATTAACTTGGTTATGTATGTTTTATGGCGTACATTTAATAACTTTGGCAGGAATGCCGTAAGGCCGACATTTAGCAAGAAAAGTTATTATTTTTTAAGCCTAAGCAGCATCCTGAATTCACATGTATGTATATGCTAAAATGTTTTAACTTGAATACAGATTTCTTATTTTACTTTAATTTGATCATATGACAGAGTTTTTGGACCTTTATGAAATGAGTAACTATGTTGACCAAAATTTCAACTTTTCAACTGATTGTTTTGGCGTCATATAGATTCAGCCTTTCCTTGGGGCTTTAGCATAAGACTTGCAGAACTTTTTGAGGACATGAAACCTCGGTCATTATATAGCTGCCAAATCATAGTGTGCTGTTATTGATTCCATAATTTCCATCTTCTATAGAACTGATAGGGATCCCCATAGCTCTCTGGCTGGGCGCCAGCCCTTAGCTATCGTTGGTTTAATGGTTAAACCATTAATGGTTAACTTCCAGCCATGCTGTCATCAGTCCTTGTCATTATGAGTCTGTCTCAGTCAACATGACATCCATGAGGCAACTTTAACTACCATGTCTAGAAACTGAATGTTTAAAATCTTCAAAGGAGCAAGTTGTTTGATTAATTTGATATTTAGAGCAAAAGTTACCTGGAATCATAAAATCATTTCTTTCAATGGCAGTTGCATCGGAAAACAAAGAGATGAGAGTAGAGAAGGTGGTTGTTATTCTGTATTAGAAGAGTGGTCGTCGTGTCTTAGTTCTCATTGGAAGGTGGAAATGGTTGGATTTTAGATACAATGGTGGATAGAAAGAGAGTTTTTCTTCTGATATTCTGTTTTGGATCCAGGATAGAAATAAGCAGAAACACAATGTGGGTAGTCACAGTACTCGATGGAGGAGATACTTGATAACAGAGTTATCTTAGAGCTAACATAAGCATTCTTTTGCTTAGCCTCTACTCTGTTCAGCTGGTGGCATGAATGCCCTTCCTGGGGGTGTGGTGCGTCCTGGGGAAGAGCTGCCTGTGGCTACTCGGGATGGAGGCAAGAAGAGACCCTATGGCAGCTGGAGATGGAGGAGGGAGTCAGAGCTTGGCATCCCTGATTGGCATTCCCGGCATGGGAATGGTGTTTTAAGTGGTGGCTGGGTCCCAGGCTATCCAAGCTTATTTAACCCATAGCTGAAAATAATTCTGGGAGAAATGTATTCAAAACAGTTGACTAAAAATTAGCTCTAAGAATACAGCTACTTTGTTTTTTTACCCTAAAGTAGGGATAGATTAGAAGCATTATATGTGGGCATTAAAACTAGCTTTTAAAAAATTCTGTCACTTATTCAACCAATAAATGTTTATCGTGCACCTCTGTAGTATTAGAATACAGCAGCGAACAAGACAGACTGAGACCCTGCCCTCATGGAATGTATGGACTAGTACTAGTTAGAAGTACACAACTAGTTATGTAACTGTAACCATGCTCAGTGCTGTGAGGAAGCCCATGAGCTATGGGAAAGGTTAGCAGGGATATCGAGCCTTTCATGGAAACAGGGCTAGCTTGGAAAGGAAGTGACATTCAGACTGAGGCCTGAGCTTCCCAGGCAAGGCGGAGGTGGGAGGTGATTGTTCAGGTTGAGTGAACAAACAGGTGAAGGCCCTGGGGCAAGAAAAACTTTAGCATGCTGGAGGACCTGAAAGGCAGGAGTGTGGCCAGAGGGGTCAAGAAGGCTGTGGCTGAGGCCTAGAGGTCTTCTGGAGCCAGCTCTGGAAGAGCCCTATAGACCAGGCAAAGATTTTGACCTATTACCTGTGAGGGATGGGAAGCATTTGAAAGTTTTTAAGAAGAGGAGAGACACAATCCAATTTGCATTTTTAAAACCTCACCCCTGCAGCAGCATGGAGACTGGCAGGGCACCAGTGGACAGGGTGGGTAGTTGTAGGGGTGGGAGGAAGAACAAGGTGGTATTGGGTTACCCTGTGGGGTAACTGCCATGGGTATTGAGAGAAGTGGGTGATGGTTTTTGCTGAGATGGCAGCACTGATGGAGGAGTTGGTCCTCGTTGGGGAGGGGAAATAGGAGTATGAGTTCAATTTTAGCCTTGTTAATTGTGAGATTGGCCACCCCTGGCGGTCTAGTGGTTAAGATTCGGCACTCTCACCACTGCGGCCTGGGTTCATTTCCCGGTCAGGGAACCACACCACCCGTCTGTTGGTTGTCATACTGTGGTGGCTGTGTGTTGCTGTGATGCTGAAGGCTATGCCACTCGTATGGGTCACCCAAGGTGGACAGGTTTCAGCAGAGCTTCCAGACAAAGACTGACTAGGAAAAGGACCTGGCCACTCACTCCCCAAAAAGTTGGCCATGAAAACCCTATGAATAGCAGCGGAGCATCATCTGATACAGCGCTAACAACTGATGGCACTAACAACTGAAATTTTGAGATTCCCGCGTGTCATCCAAATGGAGATGTGGGATGAGCTCTTAAGTTAGTATTTCATTTACAAAAACATGGAAAAGTCACAAATAACATTCAAAATACTATTGAAATCACAGTATTTGGCATTGGTTATCGAAATGTGGATATTACGTAAGTTATAACCCACTTCAGCAAACTTTAGTGGACCAATCAGATCATTCCAGCATCTCTAAAACAAAGAAGTAGCAAAATCACGTGATAATTTGAGAGCCCAGGAAGCAAACTCAGGTTGAGAGGAGGTTACCCCCCTTTCCCAGGCTATGGGATCCCTGAAGGCAGGGACTTCTTGCCTTTGCATCACCAGCTGTGAGCTCAACTCAACCCTCAGAAGGCGCTTATTAAACCTGCGGGCTGGGTGTGGGACGAATGTGGAAATGTTTAAACGAAAGAGAAGCCAGTTTGGTTGTGGTTATCATTAGTCTTTTGAAATCTCCTTTCTCTCAAAGTTAATATGTAAGTAAAGGTATTAAAACATTGTTTCAAGTTAAAAAAATATTTTCATAGAAAAGAGTTCGCTAAGTGACTGGACAATGAGGTTAATCATATTTCTCCTCTTCAGGGAGCCTATCACCTACCTGAGCCCCGGAACCAGCAGACTACAGTCTCTGGGGGCAGATTATAGAAATAGTGCTTAGGAGGAACTCACCGTCTCAAGTCATTGCTTGCAAATATGTTACCAACACATGATGACGATAAATTAGACTTTGTAATTGGAATTCTGTTTTCCTACTGGCTCTAGAAATTGGGCATGTAAAGATTTCCCGTTTCTCCTTGATCTTATAGGCACAGTGGCTTCATGTTGATTTAAAAGTTTCTTTGTCTTTCAGGCTTCCTGCATAGGAGTTAGTCACCTGAAAACCAACATTTTAATACAGAAACAAAGCTGCCACTTAAGAGGTCTTGTGATGAATTCTTTTGCAAATTAAACAAGAATTTTGCAGTATGAATAACCATCCTCTAATAATTTTTTTTTTAAGGGAAGTTTGTAATATTTTAAAATTGAGCTTTTCTAATGCTATTTAGGCTGGTGGAAACTTTCGTGTGTTCTATCACTTGCAAAATATAGCTGAACTCTTGTATTAGCATCTTGCTCTTGGACATATGAAAGGATCATAAAAAACATTCCAGCTATGGCTTGAAATCCCCGGGTGTCTGAAAGCAGCCATTTGGATACAGGCTAATCCCATCCCCACAAACCCCAACAGATGATCCAGATTCTTGATCATGTCACACATGCTCTAAATAAGTGAGCTATTTGCTGGGACTTGGAGAGACTGTAACATACGAACATCTTTATTGTTAGGACATTTATTATTAAAACATTTGAACTCTTCAGATATTATTTTATAGATACTTTATAATAATTTTATTATTTTAAAATTTGACCTATACAAATATTGCTTCATAGGTGCCTCTAGAGAGATTTTTAAAAATACAGACAAGTAGAGAACCCTCTCCATGGCAAATCAGGGCCCAGCTGCTGCCGCTCCCTGAAGTCAAAGAAGAGGCCAGGCTTAGCTGGGATCGTGCTCGAATCCCAGGCAGTTGAGGCCACCACCCTGTCCTTCTGCTGCAGGAGCGAGGTTTCCTGACACTGTGGCAGAAACAGCTCAGATCCCAGTGAAGTGACCCCCGCCTGTCCCCTGTTTTCCCTCTGAGGGTTCATAGCTTCTCTTCATAGCGTAGCTTAGTTACATTATGAGGGGAATAGAGGGCTTGCCTGGGTAATGCACAGTAATGTGTAATTTTGTATGGTTTTGTATGGAAAATTAGTTCAAGTTTCTAAAAACAAACTTTGGAAACTCAACTTGTTTTAATTTGGGGACTGACTGCAGCTTTCGTTCTGTGTTGCCTTACTTGCGTGCTCTGCTTAATGCCCGGTTGTTAAGAGAAGCAGCCTCCAACCAGACTTCCTGGGTTCCCACTCTAGCTCCACCACTTTCTCCCACTGTGACCTTGAGTAATTTATCTAACCTCTCTATGCCTCTGTTTTCTCATGCGTAAAAGTGTATAATAATAGTAATTCTTCAAGGTTGTTGCGAAGTTTGAAGGTACTAATTCAAAGCACTTAGTTGGTCCTCCATAAATGTTGTTGAATGAGTGATTCTCTGGTCTCTTTGAACACCTTGCATCTTCCCTACCAAATCTAGGTAGTGTGCATGCTGAGGACTCTAGCTAACCTAATCTGATTAGCTCACCGGGGGAAACCCAGGAGTTGTTGGCCTACTCCAGGCCCACTTCACTCTGCTCTGGGCCACAGACCACCACCCCTCTATCCCCAATCAGCTGCCTGGCTAATGGCAGCCTGGGCAAATGGCAGCCCAGACTAGGAAATGTTTAAAGTAGGCTCACAGCACAGCCCATTCCCATCCTAGAGAAAACCGCTCAGACCTGCTTCCCACCTCCAGACCCCATCTACTACGGCTCTGAAACTCGGTCCTTCCTTTCCTGGCTGGACGCCTCAAGGGGAGGAAGAAGGGGCTCATGGATTGGTAGCCCCTCATTTTGGGCATGAGCTTCTGTTAGTAAGCCAGGCACCCTGGGGCACAGGTAACAGTTTTAGCCCCACGGCCTGACTTAGGGTCCTAGAGACCCAGCCTGGAAGCTTTCAGCTTGGGCTTTCTTTGTGTGTCTGCCCCACGTGCCAAGTTCAAGTTCGTAAAGGAGTGAGGGTGTGGTGGAGATAAGTGAGGATGAATTCAGGTATGGAAATATTAAAATTTAGAGCCTAAAGAGGAAAAGCCCTGGGAAACACGTATAGCCCAGAAAGAGGAAGAGGAAGAGAGCTGCAGTGAAGGCACCGGAAGAGTTGTCTGCGAGGGGAAGTAGACGTAGGGCCGCATGGCACCAGGGTTCTCGAACCATCGGGAGGGCATATGTGCGTGTGTTTCCAATCTTTTGCCCAACAATACTATTGTAAAATATAATAAAAAAGAATTACCAGAGAAATGAAATGAAAAAAGACAACAATATACAAGCCTTAGTTTTTTTTTTTAAATTTATTCTGTCAGATGGCTTGAAAAGTTTCTAAATGCTTACTCTCAATTTCTGTGCTTACCTCATGGAGGACCGGTAACAGTTGGCACCCCAGCCCTGGCCCACAGATTGCACTGTGAGCACCGCTGCCTACACTGTAGAAACCAAGAGGTGTCATGTAAAGAAAGGACTGAGAAAGTGGTTAGGTTTTACCAGAAATTCACCAGTGACCTTTGGGGGGCAATTTCAGAAAAGGGATGCACGTAGGCGCCAGGTTGAGAAGGTAAAGGGAAGAAGAACCAGGGAACTTTGGTAAACTAATTAACAATCAGAACAGTCTCTGCTCCTCCTCCCCTCCCCCCAGTTAAAAATGTTGGCAAGGAAGGTGAGAAATAGCAGAACAAAGGTCATTGCTTCAAATGAAAGTTTTTCAAGATAGAGGAAACCTGTGCATGTTTAAATAAAAAGAGAAAGAAACTAGTGGAAAGGGAAAGATTTAAAATGCAAAAAGGGGCCGGCCCTGTGGCTTAGCGGTTAAGTGCGCGTGCTGCGCTGCTGGCGGCCCGGGTTCGGATCCCGGGCGCGCGCCAACGCACTGCCTCTCCGGCCATGCTGAGGCCGCGTCCCACATGCAGCAGCTAGAAGGATATGCAGCTATGGCATACAACTATCTACTGGGGCTTCAGGGGAAAAAATAAATAAATAAAATAAAATGCAAGAAGTCTCCAAAGTTTGGAAAGGAGGCAAATGGCCTCTGCCTGGTTTTGCCGGCTCGAGCACGGCATTCACCACCCTGTTCCCTGCAGTCCAGCTTTGCTCAGCGTCTGTCTGTCTGTCATTTCCTCAAATGCACCAAGCTCTCTGTAGCCTCAAGACCTTCACACGTGCCCTTCCCTCTTCTTGGAACACTCTTTCCCCTACTAAGTTCTTTTTATCCTTCAGGTCTCGGCTTCAGTGAGTGACTTTCTCAGCGAGGCCTTTCCTGATGCATCCCCCAACCTAAATTGAGTTCTCCTTGATGTTCTCGCGTATAGCAACCTATTCTTTTCCGTCGTTGAACTTAACACAGTTTATGATTCTGTTTATGTGTGCATGCGCCAGTTGAATGTCTGTCTTCCTCCCTAAAATGTAAGCTCTCTGAGGCAGGGACACTGACTGGTTTTTTTTTTCCTCCCCAGAGCCCCAGTACCTAGTTGTATATTCTAGTTGTAAATCCTTCTAGTTCTTCTATATGAGCCGCCGCTACAGCATGGCTACTGACCAAGTGGTGTGGTTCCATGTCCGGGAACCGTACCCAGGCCTCCAAAGTGGATCGCGTCAAACTTTAACCACTAGGCTATCAGGGCTGGCTTGACACTGACTGTTTTAGCCACTCCTTGTTTGTCGAACCCTGAGCACAATGCCTCCCACAAAGTAAATTTTCAGTGTAAAACACTGGCTACATAAATAATAACAGCACCATGACAGTAATAGTAATAGCTAACGTTTGTTGATTGCTTGTTAGATGCCAAGGACTTTACAAATGTTCTCTTTGCTATTCTTTGGACAATCCTATGAGATAATTACTATTTTACAAATCAAGTCGCTGAATTTCAGCCCAGTTAAGTAGTTCATCCAACGTTAAAATGCTTCTGAATGGAGGATCCAGGATCTGGATCCAGGTTTACTTAATCCTACAGCCACCAGAGGGGCCCCTTCCCTGGGGGCTGGAGAGAGATTGGAAGTTTGGGTGAAGAAACAAAAACCATATACATTTCTAAGCAGTCAGCTACAATTATTTGCCGTCTCGCATATATAGAACACTGTGCTAGACACGTGTGAACAAAATAAAAGAGAAGAGCGATGATTCCTGAGTCATGGTAGGGTTGTGACCATCTGCACCCTGTAGGAGGAGTAAAGGGCCAGGATCAAGTCAAGGCCAGCTTGGGGACATGCCCCATTTAATCTGGGTGGACCGCGTGTTCACCTAGGTTCCATTCCAGGAAGGCTCAGGTATGTTCAGCAGAAATTCATAACCAATGTGCTTGGGGGTAGAAGGTGAGCCTCCATAGCCTGATGGGCAGGGCCATTCTGCTCCAGACAGGGGGAAAGTTGTGGGTTAATTTGCTGAAGGATAGGGAGAGAGAGAGGAAAAAGAGGGGAGGTGGAGTGAACCTGTGAGATGGCCGATGTTTTGTATGTTTCATAATATGACCCACCTTGTGATATTCCAAATGTTCAGTAAAGTTACAAAAATCACAGAAACTCAAGGTAGGTTGCTGTGTGTGTGTGTGTGTATGTGTATGTGTATGAGACAGAGAGTTGGAGAAGGGGCTGGACTTCACGTTAGAATCAACGTCAGCAGAACAGGGACAGCCCATGTGGATGTAGGGTGGGAGGTGGGGTTAGAAAGTAGAAAACCATAGAATGTGCCAGGCCACAGACTGAGACCCAGCCACATTTGCACAGATCTCGGGAGTGGCAGGGTAGGGTGTCTCAGCTGGCCTCTGGGTTTCATTCTGGCAATAACCACTTGGGTGAGAGAAAGGGGAGATGCCCAGGCCTCTGGTCCGCTCTCAACTGGCCGTCACTGCTCCTTTCTGATTGTTAATGCGTGTTCTGTAAACATTGTAGAACATTTGAAAAGTCCAGAGAAGAAAAAGTGCAGAGAAGCCACCAGCCATCCCTCAGTCCTGAGATAGCCGCTGTGTATTTCATTTCCTTCCCTTCTTTTTATTTTTTGTGTATATGTTTGTTTACAAAGCTGGGACTGTATTTTATATGTATACTTTACTGTCTTTACTTGGTGTAATAGCATAAACATTCTTTCAAGTAAAAGCCACATTTCTTATTTGAGGATTTTCATACCTTCTTAGAAAAAACGGAGTTGATTTCAGTAATAGAAATTATTGTAAGAAAAAAATTTTTTGGTATATAATCTCTGAACCAGCCTAATTTGATTTGAATTCTTGTTTTTTTTCCTGCTGTCTTGTACAACCCAGAAAGTCCTATGAGTTTGAAGACTTACTGCAGTCTTCCTCTGAGAACAGCAGGGTGGACTGGTATGCACAGACCAAGTTGGGGCTCACACGCACTTTATCGGAGGAGAACGTCTATGAAGACATTCTAGGTAAGAGGCCATATGTCTGTGAACGGCTGTAAGTATGTCTGTGAGAAAGGGGAGAGAGGCAATGGGGCTGGCTGCTTGCAACACACACACAAACACTCGAAGACATACACGTACTCAAATAAACGAGAAAGAAGTAGATGAGTGGAAGAGTGACCCATGGTGGACTATGTGAGAGAAAATGGGGCTGGAGGGGAGGGGAAGCACTAGTGATGAACAGCCAAGGAGGCAGCGTAGTGCAGCGGGACACACATGAGATCTGGAGCCTCAGTATCCATGATGGAATCTTGGCTCTGCTACTTATTAGCTACATAACATTGAGCTGATGACTTAACGTCTCTGAACTTCAATTCTCTCATCAGTATGCTATGGGTGATGATAGCTACTTTGCAGGGTTGTTTGAGGACTGGAGAAAATGGTATGCAAAATACCTGGTTTATAACAGATGTTCAGTAAATCGTAGGGATTACTAAATGATAGAAAACTAAAGACCACCATACTCTTTCTGAAACTGTAGGAGTGTGGTAGTAACAGGGCATCAAAATTCAGACTAAAATGACTGTCTACTATTAAAATAGTAACTTTAGCCTAGCTCTGAAGAATTCGCTCAGATTCCAAAGTGGGGCTCAGAGTCACAGAGTTTGTATAAAGCATTTAAATTTGGTGAGTTAAATAATCTTCAGAGAGGATCACAGTTTCAGTGAGGTGTAAACTCAGACCAGTGTCTGAGGGTGGGGGTGAGGGTCGGGGAAGAAACGTGCTGGTAGGAGGGAGGGACCCATATGTGGCCACATACAAGGGGCAGGTAGGCAGATACACACGTCCGTACCTGCATGTCATCATCAACACCAGCAACCACGCCGTGAGAGGAGGAAACACGAGACTTGAGGAAGGGCACATACTTAGCTGAGCTTTTTGAATTGCACCAGAGACTATTTGAATTGCTGTGTCCAAGCTGCCGGAGATGGGTTTCTGCCAAAGCAGCAGGCTTCCCAAATCCAAAGTGGGTGTGAGATCTGGACTGCTCTTAGCACTGTGTACCTGACAGGGAAGCGTTCAGTTCCAGGGAACAGAAAACCCAGCTGAAACAACAAAGGAAGTTTGTTGACTCATGTGACCAGAACTGGCTTTGTCTTCTTCATATCCTGTCTCTCAGGTTAGCTTCATTCTCAGTAGGTTTCCCATGATGGCTGCCATCCACTCCCTGGAATCCGTACCTTGTGGTGGGGGGAGGACAGCCTGTGTCCTGTGAAGTCCCAGCAAAAATCCTGAGGTTCACTCTGACCAGACCGGTTTAGGTCTCTTGCTCTCCTTCAGAGCCCAGTAGGCTTGGGATATGATGCCTTCCAGAACTGGTCACTGAGGCAGGGATTCAGGATACTCCAAATGGCTAAAGCTGTGAAACTGGGAGTGGAGTTGATCTCGTACATCTAAGAATGGGGAGATGGAGTTACCCCAGTGAAAATCAAGGTCTGTTACCAAGAGGAAAGGTAAATGGTTAGCAAGACAACCGACATCCCCACAAGGAGAGGCCAAGATGTTGGGTAGAGATCTGATAAGGAAAACTTTCTTAGTGTTTCCAGTTGCTGATCCATTCCCTTTGACCGCAGATCCACCAATGAAGGAGAACCCTTATGAGGACGTTGAGTTACATGGTCGCTGCCTGGGGAAGAAGTGTGTCTTGAACTTTCCAGGTTCTCCCACCTCTTCCATCCCTGACACACCCACCAAGGTATGAGCCCCAGGGGAGTGGTGGGGGGAGAGGGCTCCCCAGCACCATGGCCTTGAGCAGCCTGGAGTTCTAGGTTACACTGGAATACCAAGGCCACCCTCACTGCCAGGCTCCTGGATTTGTACGTCAGCTGTCTGCCTGCTCCTTTGCCTCTGATTCTCCTGGAAGCCCTCTGCTCAACAAGGCTTCCTAAAGAGTCATTTTAGCTTCTGGGTCAGAAACCTCCCCAACTGGGTAAATAAGATAGTATATCCATATTATCCATCTGTAAAGAAGAATGTCCTGACATAAAACAAAAATGTAAGACTGAAAGGCATGGTGCAGAAACGGTATTTTTATAGTATGCCACCATTTGTGGGGTTTTTTTTTGTATGTGTATGAGGAAGATCAGCCCTGAGCTAACATCTGCCAATCCTCCTCTTTTTGCTGAGGAAGACTGGCCCTGGGCTAACATCCATGCCTATCTTCCTCCACTTTGTATGGGACGCTGCCACAGCATGCCTTGCCAAGCGGTGCGTCGGTGCATGCCCAGGATCCGAACCAGCGAACCGCGGGCCGCCGCAGCGGAGCATGTGCGCTTAACCACTTGTGCCACCGGGCCGGCCCCTTTGTGGGTTTTTTAATGAAAGAATATACACTTTTGTAAACTCTTATATGTTTGTGCATGTAGAAGAATATCTCTGTGAGGATACCTAAGAGTGAGTGAGTGGGTACCTCAGTGGGGTTGTCTGAGTGTCTGAGTGCCTGGAAGTCAGGGTAGAAGACTGATATTTTTTGCAGACTATCCTTTGAACCTTTTGGAGTTTTGTGCTATATGCATATAGATAATATAACTATATTCACATACATGAAATTTCAACCCATTGCTTATAGAACTGAATTCATCTTCCTTAGCTTGGCATTAAATATCCTCCATAATTGGTCCCTGGGCTCTCATTAGTACCTAATTTCCCACAATTCCTGCATACAAAAGCTCCCCTTCAGCCAAAGCCTGCTAACTGCCCCTCTGATACTAGGATCAGGCATCAGCAAACTTTTTCTCTAAAGAGCCAGAGAGTAAAGATACAGTCTCTATTGTCACTACTCAGCACTGCCATTATAGTGCAGAGCAGCACAGGCAATATGCAAACAAATCAGTGAGGCTGTGTTCCAATGAAACTTTATTTATGGACACTGAAATTTGAATTTTATATAATTTTCATGTGTCATGAAGTATTGTTTATTTTTTCAGCCATTTAAAAATATAAAAACTATTCTTAGCTCATGGCCTGTACAAAAACAGATGGTGGGCCAGATGGGGCCCACAGCCCCTAATCTGCCCACCTCTGTGCTAGGTCATTTCCGCCTCCGCCCTTGGCTCTTCCCTCTCTCTTCCCATCCTTTAAGGCCCAGCTCAATCATGCCTCCTTCAGGAAGCTTCCAGGCCATCCCAGCCCCTGGGACTTCTTCTTCTCTGCTTGCCTCAGTGGGCTAAAGATTCATTTCACACCAAATTGTATATACTGCTTTATGACATCTCTTACTTCAGTGATTTGGATTCTGATTTGTCATGTAATACGGTATGCATCGCTTAACGACGGGCACACGTTCTAAGGAATGCATCATTAGTTGCTTTTGTCATTGTGCGAACATCACAGAGTGTACTTCCACAAACCTAGATACCTAGGCTCTATGATACCAATCTTATGGGACCACCATCGTATATGTGGTCCGTTGTTGACCGAAATGTTATTATTCGGTGCGTGACTGTATATCTTAAAAATATCTCCCCAAATAGATTGTAAATTCCTCAAGGTCAGAAAGTATATATTCTGTTTCTTTGTGTCTACCATAAGTGGTTGTTATACAATGTTTAGTTGTGGGAAAAATTAAATAAAAGGAGGCCAAATTCAGGCTGCAAGAGTCAGTTTAAATCCCATTGTAAGGATCTGTTTCCAGCCTAAGAAAAGAGCCATCTTCCTCTCTGGGCTCCACGTGAGGTGGGCATTTGCTGGCAGGTGGCGTCTGCACACGAAGCATGCCTTTTGTGTTTGATGGTCACAAAGAGAATCTTTCTGCACTGGTCTTCCTGAACAGAGTTGAAGGTAGAACCTATCCTAACGGGTGGATCTTACCGATCCAAGTCAATTGCTACAATACTGGCCCAAACCAATTAACTGCTGTTTTCTCCTCCTGTGTAAAGAGTGTCATCATTGAATAATCCATGACAATCGGTAATTAGAAAACAATTTCTGCTTGCCGTTGAAATGTGTTGTTTGTGTTTTCATTGGAATATGGATGTCTTCAACATTTAGTCGATAAGCCTGACTTAGAAGAAGACGGCATGCTGTGACAACCAGTCTGTCCCCTTCATGTCCTACCCTGCTCTCCATTTCATGTGGGGAGTGAACTACGTCACCTCTCAGGAACAATGAGAAACATCTGCCAAAAGCAGTTCTGCATCCAGAACTGGGTGCTCCTCCCTAACACTGGAAAATAAAGGCTCCACAGCCCTTTTCTTCCCCTTCCTGCCGGGCTAGAGAAAACCGAAGTCTTCTGTCCCCAAAACAGCTAAACATAGTAGGTAATCAGGTCAATGAGAACTTGAAGTCCAGAGGTAGCTATCCTGCAGAAAGATAATCCAGTTGCCCAGTGCACGTGGCTGATTGCTTCTGATACTTGCAGGCTGTTTTGGACCTTTGCAAGTCATCAGCAAGCTGTGTCCATGCTCATTCCTCTGCTCTCCCACCTCTGGGTGTCTGGTTTGTGCTCCCATTCTGGGGGACAGCTGCGGACTTCTCTACTTCCTCCATTTAGCTCAGCAAATATTCAGGGAGCGTCTGCCACATCTGGGCTGCATCTGGGACCCTAGAACTTGCTGAAGCAATCCCTCTGTGGTGACCTCCTCTACCAGCCACAGAAAGGTCCTAAGACATCTTTGGGGATTTTCATTTAATTAGATGGTGCCTAGTCTCAGTAGAGGGGTAAGGGTCAGTGAGACAGACTTTCTCAGACAAGAGCAGACGTGCAGCTGGGGCAGATGCTGATGCTTACAAACACACAGTGCAAGCCCCTGGGAAGGGGCCGTTTTCTTTCCTTGCTGTGTGTTACCCACCATTACCACACCTGGAACAGCACAGTGAATATGGTAGAAACTAATTTTTATAATAAAGGAAATCTAGGCTAATGTGCAATACTCGTTTTTATGTATTGACACGTAAGGGAAGAAAAGTATTACTAACGAGCATTAGTACCATTAGCCCACCCACACCATGTCCCACCAACAAATCGTGTGTCACTTAGCTGTAGCTACAGAGGGACAGTGTCTGGTCAAGAGTGTAGGTTCTAGAGCCTGACTGCTTCCATTCAGAATGTGCCTAGACCACTTGCTAGCTGTGTGACTTTGGGCAAATGATCTCATCCACATGCGTCAGTTTTTTCATTGGTAAAATAGGAATGATAAAATAGTATACTCCTCTTAAGGGGTCTTATGAAGATTAATCAAATTAATACTTGTAGACCACTTTAGACCAGTGCCTGCAACATAAGTACTATTTATTTATGTTTGCTAAATATATAGAATTATGCTTTTCAATGTGTTCTTTTTAAAAATAACCTTATTTTCTGAAAATAGAACATTCTCATTGTAAAAAATTTAAAAATACCGAAAAGTGTAATGAAGAAAATAAAACATCCATAATTGGGGATTTTAATTTTTTCTTTATGCTCACCTGTGTTTTTTTCTATAATAGATTGTTATTGTGTGTATGTATATATATGTGTGTGTGTGTTTTAAAGGTCTTTTTAAAAATTGCATGTAATCCCAACACCCAAAGATAACCACTGTTAACACTTTGGTTTGTCTCACACTGTGTGTTTGTGTGTGTGTGTGTGTGTGTCTGTGTGTTTAAAAAAAGATTTGGGATAATATTATGTAAACGGTTTTGCTGCTCTTTTATATTTATCATGAATATTTCTCCATGTCATTACTTTGTTTTAAATACAATTTTTATTGCCTGCATGATATTCCATCATTTTAATGTAATGTCATTACATTACATTAGTGTAATGTCCCAATTGTTGGAATGTGTGTGTATGCATTTCTTTGTATTTCTATGTATGTGTATTTAAGGGAGTGTCTGTGTATTCATGTAAATATGTGTACCTGTGGGCATATATGAACGAATGTGTATGTTCGTGTGAATGACATTTGAGTACTTCTTGGGAGAGGCCTCTGTAAAAGAGACTAGGAATGAGGTTGAGATAGGTAAGGGAGAGATGGGATATTTTATATTAAGGACCCTTTTAGTCTCCTGCTGTCAATGTCTCCTGAGGCAGTAGGATAGGAACAGTAGAGGACAGGAAGGAGCTACCATTCACAGACAAGAAGGGTGACTCAACCCCAGCTTGAGTGCAGGTCTGTACCCTCTGGGGAGGCACGTAGCTTCCTTGCAGCCCCCTCTTCCCCACCAAGATGTCCCCTGGCCAGGGCCCATCACACTTGGTCTCCTGAAGTAACTCAAGAGGCTTCAACAGAAGGTCCTTGTCTGCTTTTCCCCTTGGACACTGCAGATCTTTTGTCATGTCCATTGTGAATCCAATATCTATAAGATTAGGGAGACTCTGTGTGCTTCTGCCATAGAGCTGGGCCCCTGAGGTGGCTCCACAGAGACATAGTGGGACTAGGCATATTATCATCAGGGCAGGCTGGTGTGAGACTCTCTGATCAAGAGCTGGAATCTTCTCTGGACCACAGTCTGACACAATCATCCTTAGGGTCCTGTAGTGACTTCCTTTTTATACTGTAGTTTAGGTTTGGCAAACTACTGGTCACCTGATATTTTATAAATAAAGTTTTATTGGAACGTAACCATGTTCACTCATTTATGTATTGTCTATGATTGCTTTTGTACTATAATGGCAGAGTTGAAAGTTGTGACAGAGAGAGTATGGCCCACAAAACCTAAAATATCTACTCTCTGGCCTTTAAGAAAAAGCTTGCTGACCCCTGCTAAGATTCCAAGATTCATACCCTCGCTTTCAAAGGCCTTCCACAGACAATTAGATGTCCTCATTGTTGTATCATCTCTTCCGTCTGTTTCACTGCACCTACTCTAAGCCACGAAGACTTGGGTCGGATTTGCTCATCCTTACCTCTATGCCTCTTCTCAGATTGTGCTATATACTTGAGAATGCTCTCCCCACAGCCCACTAAGTCTTCTGTTTTTGTCAGTTAAGTAGCTACTGAAATTCCACTCCCTCATGAAAGCTCCCTGGACATTTGGTGGCTTATTTTGGGTGCTCTGGGATGTTCCCAGAGCCCCTTTCTCCAACAGTGTGACCACTGGGAGATGCAGCCCCTACACAACCTCGACTAGGTCTCTTGACACCATTTAGAAAGTTGTGTGCTATGTTTTGATTCCTTCTCTGTTTTCTTTCTTTTTTTTGTGTGTGTGAGGTGGACCAGCCCTGAGCTAACATCCAGTGCCAATCCTCCTCTTTTTTGCTGAGGAAGACTGGCCCTGGGCTAACATCCATGCCCATCTTCTACTTTATATGGGACGCCGCCACAGCATGGCTTGCCAAGCGGTGCATCAGTGCGCGCCCTGGATCCGAACCGGCGAACCCCGGGCCACCGCAGTGGAGCACGCGCACCTAACCGCTTGCGCCACCAGGCCGGCCCCTCTGTTTTCTTTCTTCTCAGACCTTTTCGTAGGTCAGATATTTGAACAAACACTATCACAATCTAAACGTCTAATGAAAACAGATACCTGCTTTTTGCCAACAATTTGATATGAGATTCCAATGCAGTGAAAGAATTGGGGCCATTTCCTTAGATTTCTTTGCGGGTAGAATTTGGTCCTTAAGAAGGCTCATCATTATTCCTTCTTCTTCTGCCAGTTTAATTATTAAGATGCCCATAGTGAGCAAACCATGCTGGCTGCTGCTGCTACTCAGGGCTTGTGGTGCTAAGCAATTGCTCCCTGTAGACCCGTGATACAACATTGGAGCTGGCCACTTAGGAAGGCCAGAAGTCTTTATTCCTGGAAATCTTTCCAAAGAAAAGGTTCTGAAGTTATTGTTACAAACTCTTTGGAACTAAACAAGAATATATAAATCAATGGCACAAAATAAGACTATTCTATGAGAGTTTAAGGTGTGATAAATATGGTCTCTATGGTAAACTAATAGAGAAAGAAAGCCTCATTCATTAAGTGGAATAGAAATGTTAGCTTGGAAAAAAATCGATTTAGATTAGCATATAATAAAATAGCTTACTGATGGATTAATGAATAAAATATGTTCAAAATAAACTAAGAAAATCCAATAGAAAAGGGAATTAAATATTTGTTAAACCTCTAAAAAGATATAGATTTTCTAGGCAAAGATGAAATTGCTCACAAAGGAAAAGATGAGCAGATTTTCATATATAGAAATGTTATGTGAAAAATTCCACATAACCAAGATAAAAGCACAAATAAACCACACTGAAAAAACATACTTGCAGCAAAACTGACAAATAGTTCATATCTGTTTTATATAGAGAGCTCATCCAAATTCATAAGAAAAACACTAGGATCCCAAAAGATAAATAGGCAAAGAACATAATATACTAAAGAATAATGCAGTTAGCACATTAAAGTATGAAAAATATCGATATCATAAGAGGAAGGAAGAGAAATGACTTGTATTTAATGTCTAGTGTATAGCTGTCCCTCTGCTAGATGCTTCATATACCCTTATCTAATTCAGTAACTAACTTTAAAAAAGAGACTTTGCAACTATATTTATAGTATTATAAAATAAGAGTCCTGGATGTACTTTAGAAAACATGTAGTGAAAGTAGTTCTTTTGTTTTATCAATATTTCTTATTTTAGTCAATAGTTAATACATTTGTATGGTTCAAAATTTAAGGAGTATGAAAGGTATTCAGTGAAAGGTCTTCCTCTCACCACATCCCTCTATTTCTCTCCCCTAGAGCAACCACTGTTAGTTTCTTGTGTATCCTTCCAGAACTATTCCTTAAAACACACACACAAACATCAGCATACTATACCGACTGTTCTATACCTTGCTTTTTATGCTTAGCAATATATATGTGAGAGAAACTTCTATATCAGTACATTAAGATTTTTTGACACCTGCATTGTATTCTACTGGATGGATGTACCATAATTATTTGCCAGCCTCTAGTGATGGATATATTTTGTGTTTATAAGCTGTGACACAGTGTACAATATACTTTGCACAATGTAACTTTCCTGGTACGATATAACTCTGCACAAGTATATCAGTAGGGTAAATTCCTAGAGGTGGGCTTGCTGGGTCAAAGGGCATATGTTGGAACTGCTAGATTGCCCTCCATAGAGTTGTACCCATTTCCATTCCATCCAGTTTCCAGTGCCACCAACAGTATGTGAAGGTAAAAGTCACCTTTTTCCCTCACTTTAACCAGAACAGTAAGTTATCAGATTTTTATATCTTTGAGTGAAAAATATTTCTTCAACGGAGTTTTAATTTTCTTTTCTCATATGAGTGAGGCTAAGAATCTTTTTATATATCTAAGAATCATTGTAACTTTTCTATAAACTCTCCATTCTTACCTTTCGCCTATTTTTTTTTTGAATTGTTAGTCTTTTTCTCATTAATTTGCAGTATGTAGTAGAAAGATGAGTTCTTTTCTATGTTATAGGTTGCACATTTTTCTACCAGTTTTTTGTTTGCCTTTGACCTTAAAGCAGCTTGTTTTTAGAATAAGACCCTGAAGCCGAGAGAGGTGAAATTCCTTGTGTAGGGGACATGCAGCTTGCCAGCGGCAGAGTCAAAGCTAGGCTCAGGTCTTGTAACTCCCAGTACAGCGTGTCTTGGATTACTAGAAAGCCTCATTTGTAAAGGTAAGGGATTGAGCCAGGTGAATTCCCACTTATCCAAAAAGAGAGATGAATTAGATCTGCATCCTTTATCATACTAATTTCCCATAATTGGATGATGTTTATTGAACACTTATTAATATAGATAAACTCAACACACCCAGGGTACGTAGACCAGCTTCCCTTCTCAACCTCATGGTCTCCATCACTGGCACCACCAGTATCTCCAGTTAGTCCCTTTGTAGTTATTTACTCTTCTTTTCTCCCTTCCCCTCGCAGCAGTCATTGTCCAAACCTGCTTTTTTCCGGCAAAATTCAGAGAGGAGAAACTTCAAACTGCTGGACACTAGGAAGCTGAGTCGGGACGGAACTGGGTCCCCTTCCAAAATCAGCCCCCCGTCCACCCCCAGTAGCCCTGATGACACTTTCTTTAACCTTGGAGACCCACAGAATGGCAGGAAGAAGAGAAAGATACCCAAGGTAAGGCTTGCAACAAGCTTCATGTTCAGATACGCACTCCCCCTGCCCTACAAAGGAAGGCTGCTGAGGAGTCTGGGCAGAGAACAAATCACTGGGCCCTCGTCTGCCTGCTTCCTCACAGGCCAGATGGATACGGTGAAGCCAGCAGGCTGGGATGTCTGGGCCTTTGTCATAATAATCCTTGTGGTCCTGTAGCCTTCCTGTTAGCCAGCCCTCTCCCAGCCTTAACTACACTTCTGATCCCAGACCATGTTTCAGTGCCCAGCCTCCAAAGGCTACGTCCTCCTCCTTCATGACCTCAAAAAGTAGACCTCCATCCATCACGCTCTGCCTCAGACTCTGTCAACGCCCACTGCAAAGGCGGCACCACGTGGAGCCTATGCTCTGAGGCAGCACTTGTCAAAAATCATCTTTCCTGGGGCCAGCCCTGTGGTGTAGTGGTTAAGTTCGGCACGTTCTGCTTTAGATCCCGGGCGCAGACCTACACCACTTGTTAGCCATGCTGTGGTGGTGACCCACATACAACGTGGAGGAAGACTGGCACAGATATTAGCTCAGGGCTAATCTTCCTCAAGCAAAAACAGGAGGAAGAGTGGCCGGCCTGGTGGCATAGTGGTTAAGTTCACGCACTCTGCTTTGGTGGCCCTGGGTTTGCAGATTTGAATCCCAGGTGTGGACATATGCTCCACTTGTCAAGCCATGCTGTAGCAGGTGTCCCATAGATAAAGTAGAGGAAGATGGGCACGGATGTTAGCCCAGGGCCAATCTTCCTCAGCAAAAAGAGGAGGATTGGCAACAAATGTTAGCTCAAGGCTAATCTTCCTCAGAAAAAAAAAATCTTTCCTGGCTCTTTTTGGTCCAAAAGGTAAAACATGCCCAATGGCTTGGATGTGCGTCCTCATGTGTCTGCTAATGATTAAATTTCCTTTTGCTCAGTTCCAGCCCTGCAGCGCTGGTCATTCCTTTTTCTTTTCTTTTCTTTTTTGTGAGGAAGACTAGCCCTGAGCTAACATCTGTTGCCAATCCTCCTGTTTTTTTTTCGCTGAGGAAGACCAGCCCTGGGCTAACATCTGTGCCCATCTTCCTCTACTTTATATGGGACGCCGCCACAGCATGGCTTGACAAGCAGTGCGTCGGTGCATGCCCGGGATCCGAACCTGCGAACCCCAGGCCGCCGAAGTGGAGCGTGCGCTCTTAACCACTGCGCCAACAGGCTGGCCCCCTGGTCATTCTTCATTTGCGAGTTTGGTACCAGCTTCTTACAGGAAGTTTTAGAACAGGAATTCTTACTCTCAGAGTCCAGTACACAATTCTTTAAAGAAACATTTTAAAAGAAAACAAATGACTAATTACAGTTAGTCTCATTACTCCTCAGTTTTATCACTTGTTACTTAATCTTACCCCAGGTTTATCCCCTCTTGAATACTGTGTTTCTTTCTTTCAGAATGCTCTGAATCCTTTACTTGAAGTCAAAGGTTCTATGCTAGGCACATTCACGACTTGCATGTTCTGGAACCTTAAACCATTTGCTATCCAAACCTTGCTTTTGTGTTTTTATCTAGCAAGGTGGACTTAATGGGCTACTCACAACTCTCAGATAGCAGGTTGCTTGGTTTTCTGTAGGCTGTCTCTGCTGTTAGAGTCCCTTTTGGCAATGTGGATGCTTCCCTTGCTCTCTCCCTGCTTTAGCCCTGAGAGGAATGAGAGTCCCAGTGGAGGAGAGGAGAGAGGAAAAGACAGTCCTTCTCTGTGTTCTCCTAGCAATCATGGTCTTCATTAATATGGCAACTGAAATAGAGCAGTTAATTACACAGCACTGTGCTGTCCTCAGGATTCAAGAGACATTGTGATGTCTTTTATAATGAGAAGCAGCTCAGCCCACTCTCACATCCTGCCTCCCTCGCAGCACACTGTAGCAGGTTTGTGTGAAATCCATTGTTTCTTCAGCAACTGCCACGGGCAGAATTAGATACCAGATGACTCTTTGAAACAGACTCTCTTTCTTTTTTTTCTAAATTGAGGTATAGTTGACACACAACGTTATATTAGTTTCAGGTGTACACATAATGATTTGATATTTGTGTATATTATGAAGTGATCACCACAATTAGTCTAGTTAATGTCCGTCACCATACATACTTAACAAAAATTTTTCTCTTGTGATCAGAACTTTTAAGATTTACTCTCTTAGCAACTTTCAAATATGCAATACAGGGTTATTAACGATAGTCCCCATGCTTGAAATAGACAATCTTTCAAATGAGCTTATAGTTAAAAATATTTATTTCAACTTAAAAAAAATTTCTAAAAAGGTCAATACTTCTAGCACAGAACACTTTTAAAACAACAAAACTTATCTCCTGTTAAAGTACAATTATGTGAAAGCACGTTTAAAGTTTTTCTCTCTGGGGAAAAATTTTTTAAATAAAAAGAAACAAAGATTTATTGACTGAAGTATACATGGCTTCCACTTATTCCATAACCTGGTTTAAAGTGAGAAAACCCTTCTCTGTCACATTATTTATGCTATTCACCCAGCACTCATGAATTGTCTTGTGTGATAGTTATAAATGCTTCTTGGTCCTCCCTGTTAGCTTTTAGACTCCCTGAGAACAGGAGCCACATCCGTATATCTTCTTATCCCTCACAGCTTCTAGGCAAATCCGTTACATATAGGAGATGCTTAGTATTCATTCAACAAATTCACAATCAACAAATATTTATTGAGTACTTCCTGTGTGCCAGGCGCTGTTCCATCCCACACAGGTACTGTTAGAGCAGTAAACGGAAGTAACCAAAATCCCTGCCCCCTGCAGCTCACAATCTAGTGTTCATTGTAATTGAATAAGTAGAAGGATGTTAACTCTATCATAATTGTCTTCTTTCTAGTTATTTTTAGATATTTTAGGGGGAGATTTTGAATGGGTTTAAAGATTTCTTCCTCCCCAAAAAGCATTTTGACCTAGCAACTCGTTTGTTTATTTATATTTTTTAAATTGTGGTAAAATACGCATAAAACTATTTTAACCATTTTTAAGTGTACAGTTCAGTGGCATTAATTATGTTCACCTTGTTGTGCAACCATCACCACCATCCATCTCCAGAACTTTTTCATCTTGCTAACTCAAACTCTGCACCCATTAACACTGACTCCCCGTTTCCCTCTACCCTAGCCCCTGACAACCACCATTTTACTTTCCGTCTCTATGAATTTGCCTACTCTAGGTACCTCATATAAGTGGAATCATACAATATTTATTTTTTTTGTGACTGGCTTATTTCACTTCCCATAATATCCTCAAAGTTCATCCATGTTAGAGATATGACAGGATTTCCTTCCTTTTTAAGGCTGAATAATATTCCATTGCATATATGCATGTCACATTTTGTTTATGCATTCATCCTTCAATGGACATTTGGGTTGTTTCCACCTCTTGGCTATTGTGAGTACTAGCAACTCATTTATGTGATGTCTTCTTCCATGGGAAATGGAGTTAGCGTTAATATCCCAATGGTTAGAACATGTGCGAAAAGATGAGAAGGGCAGTTCAGGGGTGTGAGCTCTCAAGGAAATGGCTGGTTTGTAAGAGCAAATATAAATAACTGCCACGTGGCAGGGATTTGGTGGTGAAAGCAGAGACCTCATTCGGGTCAGATTCATTGTTAGGGACGAGGAGTTCACGAAGAGAGCTGGCAAAGCCAGGGCTGGGCCACCCGTCAGGAGCTGGAGTGTGCAGGTGTCCGAGATATGGCAGGGCAGCGTCAGTGACAATCTGCAGAGCTAGAAGGACAGGACCCAGGCCCACCACAAGGAGACCTTGAGAATAAGCCACTCTCCTCCCTGGGCGGGCCAGTGCTCCAACTTGTGAAGAGAAACTGGTGAGCTCATCTGGGCAGAGATGGGGATTGGCAAGAGCTAGTCCACTGTGCCCACCTGGGTACCTACCATCTGGTTTACCCTAGCACATCCCTTCTCCTCTTCTTCCCAATGCATAAAAGAATTTAAAACTTTTCAAGTCAGTTTACATCACAGTTACCTGTTAAAATCACTAGTTTGCCTCAACTATGCATGGGTAGACTTCCCTTTCTCCCAACCTGGTGGAACCCAGGAAGCTTCTACCTTTGAAAGTTGCAGGGGCTGCTGTAGAGCCTGGTGGGAAGTGACCCTGGGCTTCGATCACCAGACCGTTCTGCTATCGTCAGCCTGGAGAGAGTGCCTCTCAGTGATGGTGTCTGCTGAGTGGCTTGGCACTAGGAGACGTCATGAAAGGCCTCGGCAAGTCTGGAGAGAGTGTTTCACTGCAGAAAGGGCAGTGGGCTGGGTGCACGGCACTATTTCGTGCAGTCCCGAGGTAGGACTCAAGGCCCACCGTAATCCCCGCTCCCTTCACTCTCAGGGCTGCTCAGACATTCCTTGGCGTGGTTCCCACAGCAGGGGCCCTGCCTGGGAACTTTCTTTTTCTTTTTTTGCTGTTTCTTCCTTTTCTTGTTTTGTTTTGGGAGCAAAAGCGCCTTCCCAAACCACAGTGGCATCGCAGTATCAGAGTGGGAGCAGCCATCACATTGTTAGCCAATGAAATCATCTCCCTCTGTGTCTCAGCTGGACTCATTAGCATATTTAGACAACACCCGCCTGCACATCAGTGAGGCTGGCAGCCTCCTTTAGTGTTCTTGACAGCCACGTTCCCATCTGGCAGAAATGAATGATTGAAAGACACCAGTAGGCTAGTGGGAAATATCTCCTCCCGCCCCTTTCCCTGGCCCTCCATCATCCTAGAAGAGAATGGGCAGCGAAGGAATCCTAGCTGCACGTGGGGAGGAGGCTGCTAACACTGGCTTTTCTCCTCCTGGTGTCTGGCAGCTGGTGTTGCGAATCAATGCCATTTATGAGGCGCGGAGAGGAAAGAAACGGGTGAAGAGGCTGTCCCAGTCAACGGAGAGCAACTCAGGAAAAGGTAGAACCCCCCACCATCCCTCCTCCCACGAGAATCTGAAAACAGATTCTTCCCAGAAGTGGCTTCCTGTCATTTTGGATTGGCTCACCAAGGAGAGGAACAAGTTGGTGCTTTGTCAACGTCTCCCACTGTCCTCAGGACAGTCAAAGAGCCCAGAGCTCAGCCTGGTGGCCTGTCCTCTGGGCCTCTCTCGCTGTCCTCCATCAGGTCAGTCAGTGCCACATGCGCAGACCTCACCATGGGAGCAGTCTTCTTTGCTCAGCATGCATAAAAGGGTCCAGTATCTTTTGCTGTATTTTTTAATATAGGTACCATCTGAACTAGAGCCAAATTAATTTGGAAATACATTTAGTTGGACAAAAAGACATGGTTTGTCTGTTACATTTAAATAGACAAAAAGAAAACACCCCCTCTGAACTAGAAATCTTGGATTTGTGTTACCGTATATAAAAAGTTTCCTGCGTTAGGACTCACATTTGCAACTTTTTCCTTCTTTTTGTTTGTTTGTCTAGTGACAGATGAGAACAGTGAGTCTGACAGTGACACCGAGGAAAAGCTGAAAGGTGAGAAGACCAATTGCTGCGCAGGGTGCACGCAGGTGACTGGGAAGCTACAAGGATGGCCCTTCCTGCTTAAAGTGATGAGTGGGACAGAAGCCTGCTTGCGCAAGCTTGTTGGGCAAAGCGTGAATGTCTTGAGGGGATGTGGGGAGCATAAGGGGGGAATGTTTCAGGGGTGGGTCAGTCCTGAGTGTGACCATAATGGCCTGGTCGTTCACCGAGCCTACTGCTCTACTCCAGAGACCCCACTACGTTGTAACACGTCCCTGTTGCTGTGCCTTCCGGTTACATCATAGCTGCCTTCCTGACCTGTGTAAGGCACAACACTGCTGGCCTGGGACTCCTGAGAGCTGGGGCTCTTGCCCTACTGTTAAAATTGCTATCTATTCTGGAGGAAATTACTTAAGATCTCAGGGCCTCTAGTTCCTCATCTGTCAAAAGAAGTCACTGAAATAGTTGGTCCCTGTGGGTCAAAATTAGGTGATCTAGGTCTAGGCTTTAGTGAGTTTTTCAGTTTCTCAGACCCCCGGGGAAGCCAAAGAAAGCTGTAGTCTAGGACTGCTGAGTGAGGCAATGGGGACTCATCCACTCATTGGCCCTGCCTCATTCGCCTCTAATGCCCAACTGCTCCCTGGCCACCTCTAGAATGAAGCAAGTCCATTCCATCGCATAGACTAGTGGCAGGAGAGAAGGTTGTTGGAGTTCTAGAGTTAGTCAGGTCTCTGTCAGTTGAATCACACGGGATGTTTACAAAGCTCACAGCTCCAAAAGCTCTATGGTCTGGATTTTGTCACATCCCACAAACTGAAAGATAAAGGAGAAGAGTGAGGGGAGGAGTCAGTGTCCCCACCCCATCTGACAGAGGAAGGCAAGGACTTCTCGAGCTGCTGCCCCAAGTCCAGACAGCAAATCCATGGTGTAGCAGAGGCCCCTTGTTCCAGGCTCCTGAACCCCAGTTAGCCTGGCAGCCTGTCAAATGTTGCTCCTCCCAGACCTTGGCAAGGATCCCAAATAAAGAGTTTTGTACTAATTTATTAAGGTGGGAACACTTTTTTGGAATTAGAAAAAGCACTTGGAGCTGAGAATTATATAACCTGTTGCAGCTCTGTGCTATTCCACATTGGAAAGTGAGTCATTTTCAGGCTCACTCTCTCTCTCTCTCTCTCCAGCTCATAGCCAACGCCTGGTCAATGTGAAGTCACGCCTGAAGCAGGCTCCAAGATACCCATCACTAGACCGGGAGCTCATCGAGTACCAGGAGAGGCAGCTCTTCGAGTACTTCGTGGTTGTATCATTGCACAAGAAGCAGGCTGGGGCTGCATATGTGCCAGAACTCACCCAGCAGTTCCCTCTGAAGGTACAGGGCGGGCCAGGCCCCTGTGCCCTGCCAGGGGACTGCAGCATTCTTGCCAAAATCTTGTGGGGGCTCATGGTTTCAGCGAGGTGTGGGAGTCTGAGGAATGCTTAGTGTCCAGCATCTTGAAAATGGGTCCTAATTAGGGTGTATCCAATGGAAAACACTCCTGCTATTTGGGAGGTCCCAGGAAGTGAGAGTCAAGGCCTCAAAGTATGGACAAAAATACTTACTCACTTCCTGTGGTCGGGTCACTGGGCTGACTGTACCATCCTCTTCATCCTCCACGTCTCCTTATCCAGCCACATCTCTTCCCAGCCTATCCTAGAAACCTCTTTCCTGTCAAGCCACACAACTCTCCCTAAGGAGTGTCATGTTTGTGTCCATGCTAAACATCTGTATGCGCACTATGTACCTCTGTGTGTGTGCATGCATGAGAATCCTATTGTATTCTAACATGGTTCATGGCTATGTGGATTTGGCTTACCATGTATCAAATCATGGCACCTAAAATGAAATGGCATTCAATGAAGCCTGAAATGGCGTGGCCAATAATATATAAATTATTCTCAGGCTTTGTTATCAGTATTAAAAATATTCTACCACATTCTTATTCAGGATTTACTGAGATCCTGTTACATTCAAGCTGTTTTCTCCTTGGTCCTGGGGGATTACAAAGATGAGCAAGATGTGTTTCCTGTCCTCAGGGAGCTTACACTCTGACGGGAGGGCATAAGATAAGGATACAAAGACTCACAAGGTAGAATGTGACACTCTTCATACAGCTCATAAAATGAGGATGCTTAGAGGTGGGAAGAAGGGAGGGAGCTCCTGTCCTGGTCCCCTCAGGGCCTCCCTTTGCTGCCACCACTGAGGCATAAACCCAGCATCTACCAAGGCCTAGGTCCCAGCTGTCCCTCGCCTCCTTTCCTGGGCTAGCCTTCCTTCTGTTCTGCCCACAGTGGTCTAGCACAGCAATCAAGTCCTATCCTTGGAGTTTAGGATAGAAACTACGTATAAGTAAACCATAGGCACTAGCCCTCCAAACTGGCATGTACTCACCTTCCTCCAGCTGACCTCTGGGGATAATCCCCTGAAAACCCCAATACTATCGGCATGCCCACAGTTAGCTGAGAATCACAGAGTGAGCACCAAGGTGCGAAGGACTGTCCTGTTATCCTGCTTACTCCCCTCAGGGCCCAGCACAATGTTGTACACAGGGCAATGCTTAATCAATGTTCCAGGAATAAAGGCATTAGTTTATGAATTAATTAATGAATCACCATATCTGTTGAATGCTTGTAGGTTCCAACCTAGATCTCCAGACTCCTAGACATCCACATTAAAACTTTTTGAGTAGAAAGTTGCATTGTCACTATTGAAAAGGGGACTAATCCAGAAATGTATAAATAAAAAGGTCATCTATAATCCCACTATACAGAGATCATTATTGTTAGCATTTTTTTGTTTTCTTCTGTCTTTTCTCATAGTATAATTTTCTTACAAAACTGGGATTGTACGTTGTATAATTTTTGTATCATGTTTTGTAAACCTATCGTTATTTATAAACATATTTAATGCAAATTCTAAAACATCATTTTTTAAATTATATAATGCTCCGTTATGTGGGTGTACCCTATTTAACCACTCTCCTTCTGTTGGAAATGTATTTTGCTGCCAGTGTTTCTTTAGATACGTATTTTTAATATTATGGTGGTCATTCTGTATATGCATTTTTGCCAGGCTATTTTATATCTCTTTGCCTTCACTCACTCTCTGTCAGAAGGATCTTTTTTCTCCTTCTTTCTCCTCCTTTCTCCTCCTTTCTAACTCTTTCTCATGAGTTTTATCCCCCACTCCCATATTCACCTTAATCAAGGTTTACACTCCATATTCACACACAAGAGCATGACTGCCATGTTCCATTAAAATGTTTCACACAGTTATCTTTATGGCAGTTCATGGAGACTGGGATACTTTCCAGCCGTCTCTGACTGGTTGTATTTGTAAGAGAATTCTATGTGCCACTTCCTATAAATGTGCTTGTGTGCATGTAAGAGCATGTATGTGCATGTGTGGGTTGATAACTCATATGCTAATGACAGTGTGTGTAGGCATGTGTGTGTACACACATATTTGTGTGTATCATGCATGTAATCTGAGGGTGGTGCATCCAAATGGTGACTGGGCCGTGATGAAAGGTGCTGGAAATCGCTTCCCTACAAGGCCTGCTCTTCAGTTCTCTAATGCTGTTTCCGCCATGGAGAAATGTCATTAGTCCTTCCTTTGGTATTCTTTATAGTTTGGGGTCCTTCGCTCTGTGGTGATTAATGACTTCTTCCAACAACTACACCCAGCTAGTATTTGCTTCTCTGTGAGACTATCCAAGGGTAATCAAAAATTATTGCTTTGGCAACAGTCTGAGCTAGTGAATTACCAACTCAAAAACTGTTCCAGGACCAGTTGGAATCTTCTGGATCATGGATGGAAGAGAGAACCGTTATACAGAAAAGAAATAGTGACTATTTATTCTGAAGAAGACAGACTAAAGGACAATGAATGACTGGCTTTAAGTCTATAAATGGTAGCTATGTTTCATTCATTGATAGTTGTCTCAACCGTTAATATTAGTGGCAGCTTTAATTAAATTTGATCTAGCCTAAGGGGAATCACACTAGAAGTGGATTTTAAAGTTGAAAACAATCAGCCCAGTACTTTATTCATTTGGATCTCTCTTCGGAGAACTCCTCTCTCTGACATTTGGGGGCCTTGGGAAGGCTTGCAGATCTCTGTGAAGCAATCAACGGTACTGCTGGCCTGCAGACTTCAGAAACTGTCTGCCAGGCTGGTTTAATGTGGAGGTCAGTGGCAAGCTGTGAGAAACAAAATAAGAAATTAATGGAAAATATTACAGAATTTAGATTAGACATTACAATTTCCTAACTTTAGAAACTCAGACTCTACTTGCTTCAAATATCTGATATGTCAAATTACTAAAGGTGATTTTAGCATAATTTATTTTTCTTTAACTATTTATAAAGGAAATTTAGCAAATATAAACCTATCAACAATGACAACAACAAAAAGCCAACAATTCTTCCCAACACTTTAGAAGTACCAATTTATAAACTATTATAATTTTTGTGTGTGTGAGGACGATTAGCCCTGAGTTAACATCCAATGCCAATCCTCGTCCTTTTGCTGAGGAAGACTGGCCCTGGGCTAACATCTGTGCCCATCTTCCTCTACTTTATGTGGGATGCGGCCACAGCATGGCTTGACAAGTGGTGCAGTGGTCCGTGCCCGGGATCCGAACCTGAGAACTCTGGGCCACCGAAGTGGAGCTTGCAAACTTAACCACTACACCACCGAGGTGGCCCTTAAACTATTATTTTTTGTTTTCCAAACTTACATCTAGAGTGCCTTTTTTTTTAATTGTGCAAAAAACCGCATGACATACAATTCACCCTCCCAACATTTCCAAGTGTACAGTACAACATTGTCAACTCCACGCACATTGATGTGCAACAGATCCCCAGAATGGGGTGCTTTTTGAAAGCACATATTCCTATTCATACACAAAATAAGCAAAGTTGTGGCTTTAAATAGAATCTCTAAATCAGACTTTATTATTCACTCTGTTTTTAAGTAAGATGATATTCATTCAGTCTGTGATGTCTCAGATAAATCAGAGAAAGACAGGCAGACTAGAGATTAAGATCATTTTTATTTCTAGCTAGATTCCATACTAGTTGTGTGATCATGGACAAATTGCTTAACTTCTCAGGGCTTATTTCTTTATCTCTAAAATAAAGATGGATGATATGTAGTTTTCTTCTAGTTCTGATATTCAAGGACTCTCTTGAATTTCATTGTGTAGTATAGTTTAACTGAATGTATTTGCTAAGAAGTGTTGTAAAACATCTTTGCCTGATTGAGGAGGGGCATCGTTGCCTGGGCCCAGGGATCAGAAGACCGGATTTGAGGCTCGGCCTTGCAGATTCATGGGTCTCCTATTTGGAAGGGATTGCTGTGACTTTTTTCCTTGTTGATTAAAATGCTCATATTCCAGAATTTTAGGCGTAGAGAACATTTCTCTTAAACACACCATTTTTTTCTCCTGACTTACCTCACAAGATTCTAGTTGGAACTGCCATGGGTAAAAAAGGCTCCAGCAGACTGAGCCACAACCCCTTCCCACGAGAGGAGGTTAAGGTGTTGGTCACGACTGTGAGTAGGTGGGAGATGTGGTCTTGCCAAGCATCTGCCTCACTCTCCTATTCGGAGATTTATTCTCCAACCTTCTCTTGCTCTTCTCCCTGCAGTTGGAAAGGTCTTTCAAGTTCATGAGAGAGGCTGAGGACCAGCTGAAGGCTATCCCCCAGTTCTGTTTCCCTGATGCCAAGGATTGGACTCCTGTCCAGCAGTTTACCAGGTATGTGCTGTGCTGGCATCTCCCCTTCCTACCCCGACAGACTAAGACGAGAACTAGAGAGGGGATCATAGAGAGCACACCTCATAAGTCAGTCCTCCTATTAAGCCTGAGCCTAGAGATTTCCCCTATCAGTGTTTTTAAAACTTTCCTGAAGATGAGAATCACCTTGCTAAGTAGGCAGATTCCCAGGCCTCCCACTCAGTCTGGGAATATGTTTGTTTCGTAAGCCAATGTGAAGGGCGATAAGGTAATTCTTAGTCTAGGGAAAGTCAGGGAAGCATTGCCTGTCATCCTTCCTTGTCCAGTGCTCCAGACACATTTCTTCAATAGCCCCTCCAGCTGTTACTCAGAGTATGGTTAAGTTTACATTTCTGCTTTACCCCATGTTGTTAGATACCAACATTTTTATTAACAGATGTTTCAGCAGTTGACCAAACTTGTAGGCTGCATATCCTAAGTGTTTGAGGGACACTGTGTTCCTTGAAGTTGGCCCAGCAGTCTTTAAGGACAGTCCAAGCCTCGAGGTGGCTCTGAACAGACAGTTCCCCAGGAGAGCCATGCCAGGGGCAGTTCTGAGAGGGGTACAGAACTGTCCCCCTCTTCAGCTGCTCCTCCACTGAGTCACATCCCTAGATCAGCGACCTCGCCCTCAAGTTCAGTGAAAGCAGTAGCCACAATAGATGCCCAGTGAATGACTGCTGTGTGTTGTGCACTGGGGTGGCTCAGGTGACAGAATACCATCCATAAGAGCTCAGGGTGAAAAAAAATTCCTCCTTTCCTCTCTAGACACAGTGACACTTCAGATCTCCCTCTCTCTGACATAGATTCCAGAGCTCTAGGTGACCAGAGTCCTAGCACAGAGACGGACAAGCAAGACAGGGAGCAGCCCTGTTTGACGGCCTCCTCCAGAATGTCTCCTGGGTGCTCACGGCAACGTGTCTTTCGTTTTGTTTTGCTTTGTAACGCACTTTTGTTTTCCCAACCACAGTGAAACATTCTCATTTGTCTTAACTGGAGAAGATGGGAGCAGAAGGTTCGGTTACTGCCGAAGACTGCTGGTTAGTACATTCTGCTCTCAGTCAGCACGAGCTCTGTGCAGACAGCATTGGCTTCCTAAGGTTTCATTGACCTTATGCCACGCGAGAAGGGACAGGAGGTGTGGCAGTTCATCAGGGTAGTTAAAAACATGGAAGACGATTTGGGGCCCTCCTGAGCCTTACTGGTAGATGGGAACAATATCTGTGTCTCCTTTGGAAAGAAAATACTTTCTCCATTGTTTTCCCTGCCAAATAAAAGACCTTTCTCTCCTTAGGCCAAATGTCCTTTCTAATAAAATGTGCTAAACAGACTTTTTAATAGCTTAGAGAGAACATTCGTAATAGTTGCTAAGGGCAGATGAAGCATGGTTTTATTGTTCATGATGCAAATAATTCAAGTGTCTCCTTCAGAATAAGCACCTTTAAGTCAGAAACTTATTCCAATGAAATGACCATGACAAAACATTTTAGAACTTGTCTTTTTGAGGCCCGTTCTTGTGAAAATCTGCAGTAGTGGCAAATCATTTTCCACTGAGAGTTTATTTTAGTCTGAGAAACAGGCTAATATAATTTAGAGTCAACAATAATGCATGGCGCAGATAGGTGTTCAATAAATATTTGTTGAATTAATTAGTAATTGTTGAATAAAATTAAAATAAATTGTTGAATAAAAAGTATGGATAATTGAAAAAGTTAAGTGGGATAATAATTTTTGTTGATAAAATTACTTTAGAGTTTAAGTATTGAGCCTGATTTTCTTTTTGTTTTGAAAATTAGCTTAAAAGTCAGTTTCCAAAAAGGATTCTCAGAAATGATTTCTCATTTGGACTTATCGTTATAATAAACATATGTTCTCAAGGTAACTCCTTAAAAGGAACTACAATGATTTGGGTAAACAAGTTAAGCCTCCTTACTGCATGGTCCATAGGCCATATTGAGCACCTACTGTGTGCACAACACCCTTGATTTGGTTCTTTCAGGAGAATAAAAAAATACATACCACATGGCCAGAAGTGCCTTCCGCCTATAAAATGGGGTATTGGTAACTACTTACTTCATTGGGTTGTCCAAAGGTGTGGTATGTGGACACAGCTGGCACACAGTAGGCACTCAAAAGCATTTGCGTTCTTTCCTTCCCTGAGGTTTTTACACTCATGATTTCATTGTGTTTCACTCCAAAGCCTGGTGGCAAAGGGAAGCGTCTCCCTGAAGTTTACTGCATCGTGAGCCGCCTGGGATGCTTCAGCCTCTTTTCCAAGGTGAGGACTTGGGCTCAGAGAAGGGAGGAAGGGAAGGCAAGGCAGGGGCCAGGAAGAGACAGGAGACCCTCCAACTCTGGGTACTTTTATGATCTTATTCTCCACCTATTTTCTTTCCCACTTCCTCCTCCTCCCCTCATCGCCTCCTCTGTTCTCTTATCACTGGGATAGGAAATAAGAGTTGACGAAAGTCAAGGCCCAGAAACTGGGGAAGGGGAGAGAGTGAAAGTAATTGTAGTTAAGGATGGGAGGGGCAGAGGCTCTTCCCAGAATATTCCATGTGTTTTACTTTTCTTCCTCTAAGCTTTGTCTTTTGTCATATTAGCTTTTGCTGGACAAAAAGGCCACTGTGAGGGATGGATGTACATGTATCTATGTACATATTTGTTGTGTGTGTATATCTGCTGTGTGTGTGTGAGATTTATTATTGTAATAGTGCTCTAAGTCTATCAAAATCTTAATGTAATTTGGTCTTCTTTTTGGGAAAACGAGCCAATACATCAAGACATAGGAATTGCCATATTGAATCGGCCCATCCACCCCACTATTTTGGATTGGTGTATAGGAGATAATTGCTATCCTATATGATGCTAATCTCAAAAATTAGGTATAATCCAACATTCATTTCCTATATTAACCAGACATGAGTATCTAATCCATAAATTTATTTTAATTCCTTCTTGAGCATATATATCAGTCTGAGCTTTCTTTTGGAGAATTGATGTCCCACATCTAATCCATGGATGTAAAGCAGCACTTCCTAAAAGCATCCTGAAACAAAAGTCTGCCTCTTGCCCACCCTCCGCCTGAACTCAGTGGAAGTCTGAATTATACTCATAGAGTGTGACCTCTTGCCACAGTAGAACTTATAACTTCTGTGCAAGTCTGTTTGAAATAATTAATGATATCAACGTAACCTGAGACACGTTCTTACATGCGCTCCACCGAGGTGGTAATCATTCTACATTAAAGTTGGTCATTTACAAGCTCTAGCACAGGTATGCATTGCTGCTCATGCCAGTCTTTCACACAGCTTTGTTTAAGCATAGAAATAAGGTTGTAGGTCATAGCCTTTGTTGTTGGGAGAATGCTTATGAAAGCTACACACAGGTCGTGTGAGTTAGCCCAGCATCCAGCATAGCTTTGGAGCTCACATATGCTTCATTGCTATGTCATGGGCAGGGGACGCAGCGCAAGGAAATGTGCTAACATACTTGCGTGATGCACAATCCTGTGATTTTATGTCAGTTTTGTGACTGGGGATATTTTAGGAGTGTAGTATGATGACTTGCCAAAGACCCCACAGCAGATACTCAGGATGGAAGCAGCAACGGAGCTTTGGCTAACTGATCCCTGGAACTCGAGCTGTGTCCGGGTGTGGGACAGGATGACTAAAATGGCAAATTGTCCTTTAGTAAGAACAGCTCTCAGAATCTCTGAAGAAAGGTATATCATTAAATATTGCTACAGTAATGCTGTGTAACAAACCACAGTGGCTTAAAGCGGCAATCATTTACTCTCACCGACGAGCAGGTCAGCTGGGGTTCAGCTCTGCTCATCTCCACTGGCCCATTCATGTGCTGCAGGTAGGCTGGGAGTGGCTTATCTAGGCTGGCTGGTCTCTGCTTTAGGCTGCATGTCTGAGTCTGAGGCTGGTCCACTTATCTGTCATCCTCCTTAGACAGTGAGCTGACCCATGCGTGCTCTTCTGGTGGCGATGGCACAGGCACAAGAGGGCAAGCAGAAACACATAAGGCAGGCCTCCTAAGGCCTGGGCTTACATCTGGCACACTGTCACTTCTGTCTCAGTGTTCCTCAACCTTTTTTTCATTATTGCTCCCCAAGCAGCCCTTTTAGATTTTTTTCCTCTTAATTGCCTCCCCCACCTCATGAAATTCTTTTTTGGTCATATTATTTTCTTTTTATTGTGCTAAAATGTACATAAAATTTACCGTTTTTAAGTGCACAGTTCAGTGGCACTATGTTCATTCACATTTTTGTGCAAACATTACCACCATCCATCTCCAGAACTTTTTCATCTCCCCGAACTAAAACTCTGCACCCATTAAACGCTAACTCCCTATTCCCTCCTCCCCAAGCCCCTGGCACCCACCATTCTACTTTCTGTCTCTATGAATTCGACTACTCTAGGATCTCATGTAAGTGGAATCATACAGTATTTGTCCTTTTGTGTCTGGCTTCTTTCACTTAGCATAGTTTCCTCAAAGTTTATCAATGCTGTAGAATGTGTCAGAATTTCCTTCTTTTTAAGGCTGAGTAATATTCCATTGTATGTATATACTACATTTTGTTTATCCGTTTATCCATTGATGGGTTGTTTCCACCTTTTGGCTATTGTGAATTATGCTGCTTTGAACATGGGTATACAAATATCTGTTTGAATCCCTGCTTTTAATTCCAGAAGTGGAATTGCTGGATCATATGGTAATTCTATGTTTAATTTTTTCAGCAACTTCCTTACTGTCTTTTTAGTAATAAATTTTATTTAACCCAATACATCCAAAATATTATCATTTCAACATGTTGAAATATGAAAAGTCATTGATATTTTACATTCTTAATTTTGTATTTTGAAATCTACTGAGTATTTTGTACTTACAACACGTCTCAATTCAGACTAGCCATATTTCAAGGGCTCAATAGCTACATGTGATATTATTATAAATGGCATTTTTATTTAAATTCTTTGATTTATAACTAGATTGTGGAGGATCTTGCATTTGGATTTTTTTCTTTTTTAGTAACAGTTTTATTGAGATAAATTCACGTACCATACAATTCACCCATTTAAAATATACAACTTGGGGCCAGCCTGGTGGTGTAGCAGTTAAGTTCTCCTGCTCTGCTTCGGCAGCCCGGGGTTCGCCAGTTTGGATCCCAGGCGTACACCAACGCACCATTTGTCAAGCCATGCTGTGGCGGCGTCCCATATAAAGTAGAGGAAGGTGGGCAGGGATGTTAGCCCAGGGCCAATCTTCCTCAACAAAAAGAGGAGGATTGGCATTGGATGTTAAGTCAGGGCTAGTCCTCCTCACAAAATAAAATATACAACTCAATGGCTTTTAGCATATTCACAGAGTTGTACAATCCTCAACACAATTTTAGGCCATTTTCGTCACCCCAACAGGAAACTCTATACCCATTAGAAGTCACTTCCCAACCCTAGACAACCTCCAGTCTGCTTTCTGTCTCTATGGATTTGCCTATTTTGGACATTTCATCTAAGTGGAATCATAACAGGCCGTTATATGTGGCGTTATGTGACTGGCTTCTTTCACTTAGCATAGTGTATTCCAGGTTCATCCATGTTGTAGCATGTATCAGTATTTCATTCCTTTTTATGGCTGAATAATATTCCATTATATGGATATTACATTTTGCTTATTAATTCATCAGTTGATGGACATTTAGGTTGTTTCCACTTTTTGGCTGTTATTAATAATGCTGCTGTGAACATTAATGTACAAGTTTTTGTGTGAACATAAGTTTTCATTTCTCTTGGGTAAATATCCAGGAATGGAATTGCGGAGTCATATGGTAACTCTCTGTTTAACCTTTTGAGGAACTGCCAGAGTATTTTCCAAAGGGGCTTCATTATTTTATGTTCACACCAGCAGTGTATGAGGCTCCAATTTCTCCACTTCCTCACCAACGCTTGTTATCTGTTCTTTTCTTTTTTTTTTAAGATTTTATTTTTATTTATTTTTTCCCCCCAAAGCCGCAGTAGATAGTTGCATGTCACAGCTGCACATCCTTCTAGCTGCTGTATGTGGGACGCGGCCTCGGCATGGCCGGTGCAGCGGTGCGTCGGTGTGCGCCCAGGATGCGAACCCGGGCCGTCAGCAGCGGAGCGCGCGCACTTAACCGCCAAGCCACGGGGCTGGCCCCTTGTTATCTGTTCTTTTCTTATAGCCATCCTAATGGGTGTGAGTTGGTATTTCATTGTGGTTTTGGTTTACATTTCCCTAATGGCTACCCCCCAGAGAATTAATTCCATGGATACCCCACACATCTGTTTATGTACTGTGGCCCCTTAGAAGGCTACAAACCATTATAATATCTAAGTTTTTTCACCACTACCCCCAAAAAGCAATTTTTACCCCCTTGGAGGCAATATTGCTCCCATTGAGAATGCATACATTAGTCCATTAGGTCACATGGCCAAACTCATGTGACAAATAGGACAGTTTTCAAAGTCAAGGGGGCAAGGAACGGTACTTCACCCTTTAGTAGGAGAAACTGCAAAGTCCCATGGCAAAGAGAGTGGTTATATAGAGGGGAGAATTGGGCCATGCCGCTTAGGGTGAAAGAGACAGTAAGCTTGGCCTGAAGAGGACAGCAGGGCTTCCCCCTAATTCTTCAATCATTGTGGCAGGCCCACTTCATCTGCAACAGAGTGACCCCTTGGTGACCTGACTTCAGAGTAGCTGAGCTGCTTTTCTGATCCTTGCAGATCTTGGATGAGGTGGAAAAACGACGAGGCATCTCTCCCGCCCTGGTGCAGCCCCTCATGAGGAGTGTCATGGAAGCCCCTTTCCCAGCCCTGGGAAAAACCATCACTGTCAAGAACTTCTTGCCAGGATCAGGAACTGAGGTAGGCTGTCAGGTTCCTTTCCTGTCCTAGGTGGGGGAGTGGCCCAGACAGCCAAGTCCCAGTGGTCCGAGGCGCTGGCTTTCGGTGGGCTTTCGCATTCAGTGATGTCCTCTTGCTCTTCAGGCTGGCCCAGATCACTCATCTATGAGAGCCTCATAAATTCCACCCTAAGTTCAGTCGATTCTGGGCCAAGGAACAACCCCCAGAACTATGCCATGGCACTGCGTGGTGTTTCTTCACATGATGTTGGCCTCGCAGGTTAGGGACCTGCACGGAACATCCTTAACTTCTCTTAATAGCCCATTACCTTCATAAATTGTATTTGAACCTTTTTATGTTTGTGGTCTGCATCACTTCTATAACCTTATAGTGTAAAACAGATTCTTCTCAGGGAAGACAGGCTCAGGTACTACTTTTTGTTCATCCTAGACTTTGAAGCATGTCCCTTTCCTGGGCTGGACTGGGATTTGGTGCAGGAGCTTGTTTTCATCCTTCCCATTCCCGTTATGTGACTCTGTGGACCTCAGAAGGCAGATCCCGTTGAGCCTTGAGTCTCCAGTTCCAAAGGCCCTTGGAAAAGCAGGTCACCTCTGGAGACAGGGGACGGATGAGGATGGGTCTGGGACATTCTGGAACAACCCAGTTTCCCAGCACGGAGAGGAGCGCTCTCCTTGTCGCTGGAGAACCTTAAACCATCCCACACCAGATGCAGGTAGCTTGGCCATGGGGATGTTACCGTTAGTGAGCCCCACTGTGTGGGCAGCACTGGGCAGGTACTGTGCTGAGAGTAAAAGCCAGTCTCCGCTCACCAGGAAGGAGCCACCTTTTGAAAGAGAAAAATGTGCACGTGAGTAGTGATGTGAGATGAATTTAGGAACATTTCAACAAGTACAGAATGAGAAGATATGCACATTGAGCATACAAGCTGAAGACACGTCATCAGGAAGGGATTGGAATGGGGGTGGGTTCAATAAGAAACACCTTCTAGAGGAGGTGAGTCTTGTAAGTGCTGCTGCGATCTGCTGGTCCTCTTGCGTGAGCCTGCGATTCCATTCCAGTAGGTAATATTCCCTTGTGAGACACAGACACTTTCCTGGGGGGCTCTAAGGGATAGGACATTTTCATGGGTCATAGAACTCCCTTGGGGAGTCCAGATATGTCATTGCCAGGGAGAGCCTCCAACCATTTTGGGCCAAGGGCCATTGATTCTGCCATCCTCTCTCCCCACCTCCATCTGAACTGTCCTCATGCTCAACTATGAGACTCAGTCCCTACTACCCCTTCCCCAGGATCTTTCTTTTCCCCAATCCTTTTTGTTTTCCTTTTTTTCTTTCCCTTTTCTGTGCCAATGGGCCACCCCTGCTGAGGACCTCAGCACCCCAGGCCTGTGATGTCTGTGAGAGGCCTGGCTGAGCAGGCGGGGCCCCTCCTCATGGCTGCTCCTGTTCCCTGGCAGGTGATTGAACTGTGCCGCCCGCTGGACTCCCGGCTCGAACACGTGGACTTCGAGTCTCTCTTCTCCTCTCTCAGCGTCCGCCACCTGCTCTGTGTTTTTGCCTCCCTGCTTCTGGAAAGGAGGGTCATCTTCATCGCAGACAAGCTCAGGTACCAACCTTGGCTACTTCTGCTCAAGTGTTTGAAGGACAATCTTGGACTGTCTGGAATCTGTAGGGCAGGTGATTGTCTAGGATTGCAGAGGAAGCTCCTCTGAGGTAAGATGTGAGTCAGCGGGCTACTAAGACTGGAGGTTTGTAAGGCACACCCGTTGTGTAAAATGAAGTAAGCCTGCCCTTCTGTGTACCACTTATCCGGTATTTGGCCTACTTTTCACTCATTCTGCTCAGTGCTGGGCACTCTACCATGTGCTAGGCACACATGAGTAAAAGACATAGAGCTGTCCTCAAAGAGTTCTCAGTCCAGTGGGGGGAACCCCGCAGACCACCCAGTATCATGTTGTAAAGGCTTACTAGAGACAGTGCGTTCTGGAGACCGAGGAGGGTGCTCATTCCCAGGGAAGGTGAGATCCCCCTGAGTCTTATGATGAAGAGCAGATAGAAGCACATTCCAGGCGAAAGGAGCTGTCTGTACAAAGACAAGGAGAAGGGGAGGCTGAGAGCATCACCGTCAGGAACTGCAAAGCTGTTCACTGTGGCTGAGCAGAGAGAGGAAAGCCGAGGGGGAGCGAGGAGCCGGCAGAGGCGGACAGGGCCAGTTCACAGAAGGGCTGCGGGGCTGTGCTAAAGAGCACAGGTGCACCCTAAAGGCAGCCCTTCCTCTCAGTATTGAAATAAATCACACAGAATCCCACACGCGCTCACTGCCACCCACATCCGAATGGTCACATTCAGTGACTTGGAAAGCCCAGGTCACAAATCAAGGAAGATCTGGAAGGAGATGCAGATAGGGATTTGGCTTAATTCTGAACTTAAAAAAAGAAAAAGAATTTCTGGCATTTTCATCATTTCAAAATACTGAAGCAGAGCCTTCTTCGCTTTGGAACTGAGGGCACAGAAGCACGAGTGGTGGCTGCAACTCCAGGAAGGGCTGAGAAGGGCCAGCCAACCAGGAGAAGCAGATGAGGCCAACTGAGAAGTCCATCTGGAAAGAAGAAATGCCAAAAACATGAAAACTGAAGAACTGTGGTTTGGAGAGGAACTATGACTCTCAACTCTGGAAAACAAAAGGGAGGAAGAAGAAAAGGGAAAGAATGGAAAGGACAACGTGTATGAACGTGGAGCTCATCAGGAGGCGTGGTGGGAAATGGAAGCCGGCCCTCTCCTCCCACTGCAGCCCATCTGGTCACCTTGATGGTGCTCCTCTCTGGACAGCAGCCACTTGGCGATTCCCAGCCTGCTCCCACCCTGTTTAGTTGGCTGTTCACTTTTAATGTCTTAGTTATTGTACTCCCTGTGCACTTCAGTCTGCTCAGGAAGCAGGCCCTGTCTCTACGCCTGCAGCTGGTGCTGGGTGCTGGGCAGCTCTCCAAGCTCCCTGGGCACTGGGGAATTCGGAGGAGAGAGTTCTCAAGATTGGGGCCCTGGAAGCTAAGGATGAGTAATAACCCTTCAGTGGCCGGGATCGGATTTCATCAGCGCTCTGGTAACTGTTCTCTGGAAGCCCCACTCCACCCTCCACGCCCCCACCGTCATATGCTGTAGAATTCTCAGACCTGACTTTGGGGGAGGGGAAAGTGATGCCTCTCAGAAAGGCCTAGGCAAGGAGTCCCAGGCGAGGAAACCTAGTGCCCCCCAGGAGTGGAGAGGGGCAGACCAGTCCCCTGAGGAGCTTGCTTCTGGGTTAAAGCTGTTAGGCTCCCGGAGGGTCCAGCCTGAGAAAATGTCTGAGGAGATGGGCGTGGTTGGACAGAAGCAAGCCAGTCAGGGGCAGTGCCCCACGCCACCCCACCCTACGGAAGAGAACAGAAAGTATCATCTATTTTTCTCTTCTGAGTACAATAAAGGAGAAGGTGAGAACAGAAAGGGAGGGGAGCCTGTCAAAGACACATGCCTCCCTGAAGAGCAGCAGAGGGGATGTGTCAGGGGCTCAGGGCACCAGGACACTGGGAAATGCCTATGACAAAGATGTCTGGGAGGGGACTTGGCCACCTCTACCTTGTCCCTGGACAGATTTCTGGGTTGACAGGTGGGAGGCTGGGGCGGCCCCTCCCCCAGAGCTTCTGTTATGAGAGACAAAGGCAAATGAAGGGGGCCCAGCCCTGTGAATGGTCCTTCCCCATCGCTGGGTCCTGGCAGGTTCTCCCAGCTCCCTCCTCCTCCTGCTCTGGGGCAGCTTTGTCACCCATGTGGTCTCATTGGAGGGACTTTGGAGTTTCTCTCCTCACTCCACCTTCCATGGTGCCTGGCATTCTGCCCTTATACATTTAGTCTTTTCAAACAGCAAATATCCACGAGAGGAATAAGATGCCAGCTGTGGCTGCTGCAAGTGGTTCTCACTGTGGATGTGTAGTGCCCACTGGATGTTTTCTTTTGCAGCAGCGGCCAGTTGTGGGGCACGGAGGAGATGGGATTTTTGTAGGGGAGAAGAGGCAGCAGGAATGTGGACAACTTTAGTGCCCTCCTTAGGCCCAGAGCCAGGCCATGGTACAGTAATTTCATTGTGTGTGTGTGTGTGTGAAATACCTTAATTACAGTTTTAGACTCTTTACCCCTTTCAGACTTGCACGTCCCTCTCTATCACACTTGCCTTCCCAGAGTGGGGAGGAAGCCTGCACATCCTCAGCTGTTGGCCCAGGGTCCCCTCATGTGTGAGACAAGGGCTGTCTGCGCCCAGGCCCCTGGTAGCTCTGACTTTCTGGAGCTCTGGTGTCTCCATGTCCCCAAAGGCAGCTCGTGCTGTTCCTGTAACAAATGGCTCCAAGTGTTCTCTCTCTTGCCCAATAAATTATCTTTCTACCCGACACTAGTTCCATGCAGGCCTGAAGAGGTGAGAAAATAAATAAATCAAGGCCTGTAGAGCTCTGAGGCAGGAAAAGGAGGAAACAGCGTGAGGGAACCTGATGAGAATAACAACATCGCAGCCCCTGGAGCAGGGAGCACTCGACTGTGTCGCCCCCGGGCCTGGCTCCTCTGAGGGTTTGACCTATATTCTTTCAGGCTCTTGACAACTCAATCAGATGGGTTCTATTATTAGGAAACTACAATGCACACCGAGGTGAAGTCACTTTGCTCAAAGAAGCAGTTAGAGGGAGAGCGGGATTCAGACACAGGCAGCCTGGCTCCAGAGAAGATGAGAAGGAAGGAGGAGCAGGCCGCAGTGGTCTATGGCCGTGTCTCCAGAAACATATAAGGAAAGTTTTTAAAAACATGCCACTAGGACCCCCTTTGTCTTTGGCAGTCAGGCCAGAATTGCCTCCTGAGGAAGCTAAGACGTCTGTGCTTTTCTCTCTCCCTTATGGCCTTCATCTTCCAGCCAGGGCCCCAGTGAGGTAGGTGGGACTAGGTGACCCCCAAATTCTTTCCCAGCTCTGAAATTCTCTGACTCCATGGGCCAGAGTTCTCCGGGCCTCCTGGGCTGTGCTCCTTGGTGCCTGCCCTCTCAGCCATCCTGGTCAAGAACCTGCTAAGCCCCCCATTCCTGACTCAGGACTCATCCCCTCAGGCGTCCTGTGCTTTTCAAAGTGCCCCAGGGGACACTACTTCATCTGCCCAGCTGTGAGATGGGGGAGTGGACTATGTCATTCCTGGAGGACCCCTCCAGCTCAAATGCTCTGTGACTCTGTGAACGTGCTGAGGGAAAGTCAGCACTAAAACCAGCCGTCTCCCCAGCCTCACATGTCCTCACTCCTCTTCCAGGTGATCTGATCCAATAGAAATCATCCGGATAGCACCCTGCTACTGCTGCCTCCCTTAGAGTGATTCTCATCATGGGCACTTCCCAGTGGTGAGATGCTGGGGTCCCTGTGAGTGCTCTTAATGCCCCTCTTAACCTTATTTGGGTTAAGATGAATACACACCATGTTGTGGATCCTCTCTCCTGGGACTCTCAGACCCAAATTGCCTTCCCAGGCTTCTGCTCTAGACTGTGTTCTGAAGTAGGGGGCATCTTCTGCACCTCCTCTTGCGGCTTTAACTGCCTACTTATGGGGGCCTCAGTTCAGCCTTCTCTTTTTGGGTCTCTCTGACCCTCGGTTGTGCCCCCTCCTCTAACAGGCCAAGTAAGCCAGTACAGGGAAGTCTGGCTTACCTGGAAGAAAGTGGCTTAGCCAATGATGAAAGCACAGAGACTCCGCCAAAGAACCTCGTGTGTGTGAAGTTACTGAGTGAGAAAGCCAGAACCCATTTCTCTTCTCCGGCTGCTCTGTACACCGGGTGTTCCTCTGGGAGGGATCGGCGTCCCCCTAGTCTGTGTGATTTGTGGGAAGATAGCCACGGGGAACTGAAGGAACTTTGGCCAGCCCGTGACAAACAAGGGCTTGCGGAACAGTGGCTGCAAGTTGTCTGACCCAGAAGAGTCTATGAAGAAAGCCTTCAGCACAAGTTCCAGCTGATGCCTCATCCTCATCACCTGGAACAGTCTCTACATTCTGCATGTGCCCCAATTCCTAGCCCTGATGAGCTCGAAGTGGAAGCAAGCCTCCTCATTCTTCCAGTTTCCGTCTGTAGCCCCAATCTTTGCGAGACGACAGAACGGCACGAGAACAGGACATGTCACAAACTCAGCGAGTCGCCCTGTGACATCCCAGTGTGGACGTTAGCCTGCTTCAGGCCTGTAGTCACTGCCCGCAACAACCTCCCCCCACCACGCAATTTATTTACTTATTGCTAGTGAGTCTGCCCACTGCAAGTGCAAGAGGAAATAGCAGGGAGTTGTGGCAAATATTGTATGAGTTATAAAAGGGTTTTAAGTTGAGCCAAAAATCTGTCAAGTTTAGAATAACATTTTTGCTCTGTTTCATCTTTAGGGTGGACATTGAGTGTTTCTTAAGGGTCTGTCAAGTCAAAGTTTGATAGATGGAAAAGAAAGAATGTTGTTGTGATGGCTTGTTCTGTTGTCATAACAACCCAAATAAATATTTCCCTATACCTCTTTCTTCATTTCCCTGATGATGAACATTTTGTTTTTTGGTTTGTTAATTTCAATTCCCAAAGTTTTGGTAAATCTGCAGACCAGGCTGAATAATAAAGTCAGAGCTGCACATAAACAAATCTGTACAGAAGTTTTAGATCGGACAAAGTGTTTAATATTCAAAAATTTACTTTTTATCTTTTTGTAGTGCATTAAGACCATAAACTGAATGGTAGACTACTGGCTAGTGATAAGTAGGATTAGATGGCTAAATCTTGACAGACACTGGAGCTTGGACCTTGGCTTTGACATATGTGTAGCTACACAAATAAGTGCCTATGTAGGTGTGCACCTGCATCCTTTTGTGTGCTCCTTTTGGTTCATTTTTAAGTTTCTGTAAGCTTAAATGGGGGTCCCACATCCTGTCTAGAGTCTGTTGCACCCAGCAATGTTTACCATCTCAGTAGAAGGTTGGGTTTATGAGGATGCCCTCTCTAGGCAGATGAGTTGCCCAGGGCCTACGTGAAAGTGCAAGTAGCTGCCATCGTGGTGGTCTGACATCCAAAATACAACTTCAGAGGTCCTCAGAGTGGCTGACGGAGTCTTAGAGATACATACATGTAATTCAGCAAAGTCCTATGAAAAATGCAATTTTAATAACACAATGGCATCAGTCTGATTAAACATTAAGTATTAAGTACCTATGTTTGCATATTAACATCAAGAAGATAACATTTGGAGCAAGATTTAGAGGATAGCATAGCCACAGATTGTTGTCTTCTACTCCAAACCCTTCACTAATGGCATGTTGGGCTGGAAACTTATTCCAGTTCTTCTCTCAGAGTCAGATCCCCCCTAGGCTGTGCCGGCTTTATGTCGTAGTCTTTTTGGGGGCTTACTGCAGTGGCCCCAAACCTCTCAAACACTGTATCTATTAGTTTCCAGAGTGAGATGTCACCATTTCTCTTCTGTCCTATCTCCACTAATGAGCCCTAGAATTACCTTCTGATGACTAGCTTTCGATCTTTTAGTTTCCAGCTATTTCCGGCTCCTGGCTGTCTCTCTCTTACAGATTTGTAGTTTGTAGATGCTAAAGCTAGAAGGACATTAGAAATTATCTAGCCCACTTTCCTTATTTTACAAATGAGGAATCTGAGGCCTAGAGAAGTTAAGGGCTTTACCTGAGGTCACACAGGGAGTAGCAGGCCCAGTTTTCTTGAGGCCCAGCCTGTGTTCTTAAACTTGGTGACACATTACTTCAGGGTTTGAAAGTACAGTAAAGGAAATATGGCGGCCACTGCATGGTGACAGCCATCTCCCCCTAGGTCACGCCAGGCACCAGACCGGAGTTTACCTTTCTCTCATGTTGCTGAGAATGATGCACAGTAGGAGAGATGCTTTGCCTGGAATGCTAAAGGATGCTGATAGGATCATCCTTCAAATTCCTAGGGTATCTGTATAACTCAGGAAGCTCATTACTTTTCTGGTAGCATCTTAGAGGAAGCTCTATGCTTAATTCTTACTCGTTCCTAGATGAGTTGGAAGCTTCTGAGCATAGTAACCCCATGTATGGCCCAGTGGCTTGGTAGCAGCCAGAATCAAAGTGTCTTCTCCAGGAGAACTTGAGCACTCACAAATGTATCCTGATACCTCTGGACTAATGCCTCAACCTTCAGGAACCACCACCAAATAGCAAAGTGCTCTGGGACCTGACCCTTCCCACCTGTGCCCATCTTTTAACCCTGTGGCCCAGCCAGCCTCCCACTGGGGCATTCTCCTCTCTCCCCCACTTTTGTACAAATTGATCACAGCTGTGGGCTGTGGCATTCCTTTCCTCCACCCCCACTGTAATGCAGGCCAGCTGCAAGGGCTCTCCTCCTAGGATTTCCTTCAAAACGCTGCCTCTCCTCCCACCAGCAGATGCTCAGTAAAGCTGTGCTGCAAGCACGCTTGAAGAGTCATGCTCAGCATCCCCAGAACTATAGACTAATCTTTGCATGCTCCTGAGAGACCACCAGTCCTAGCAGTGCCCACCCCCATGGACGTTTCCTCCAGCCTTCATGAGTGGAGAATAAAATTTCATCAGCCCTTGCAGCAGCATTGAGAAAACACTTAAGCTACACTCAAAGTAGTCCCTTCTTTTCTTCTCTACCATTTATTTTTGGGGAAGAGCTGCCACTAAGTGTATTATTTGCAGAATTTGACCTTTCCTTCTAGTGTTTCAAGAGGCAGCAGTTTTTTTTAGAATATTGACGTGGGCTAGCGAGCAGAAGGAATGAGACACTCCTCAGTACCGCCCTCCTGTTGTCATATTGTTCCTGAGCTCCCCCACCCCATGCTCCATATGCGCCAGCTAACGAGGTATTAATGATAACCAGGTGTGGAAACATTTGGATCCAGCTGCAACAGCAGACTATTTAAAAACAAACAAACAAACAAAAACCACTTGTTAGGGAAAACAGTCAACAGTGGCAACACCTACCTACATGGCCAACAGGTTACCTAGTTGAGTTGTTGTCATTTGTCCCCATCTAATTTGAATCCAATTGTCCTTTAGCTCACTGCGTTCCAGTTAAATGAGTGAGTTTTATCTTTGTTTCTGTAACGTTCATTCACCCGCCCTATGTATCTAGCACTGGCATTGCTTACCATTTTTTTCAAAACTTGTTCCAACTGCCTTCCTCATCCAGTTGGTTCACACTCACTGCAGCTGAAGCGGGGTCTCCCTGGCCCCTGGGGGCCTCCCCAGCACTGCACAGGTGGCATAGGGCTTCATCCAGGAGACACAACATGCTGTAGCAGCAGAGAGAAGGGAGCAACCAATTACACCTTCTCCTTCTGAGGATGAGGCCACAAGAAAGCAAAAGGGCAGAAGGCCTTTTCTTTGAATTGAGAAAAAAATTAAACAGATTTATTTTTCTATTGCAGTGACTGAGGAAAACACAAGAGCTGTCCTCGCTGTGCCTCTTCATGCCTCCATTCCTCTCTCTCTCTCACCTCCTCCTGTCTGCAGGACTCTTCTCTCCCACCCTGCCTCCACCCTGAATTCAGAGGTTTCTTTGGCCTCTTGCAGCCTCAGTTTCTTGAGCTATAAAATTCAAAAGAAGATGAACTCTATCTCTAAGATTGCTTCCAGGTCTAAAATTCTGTGATTCTGTAAATAATCAAAAGTACTTAACCACATCTCTGAAATATAAAAGGACTCTTAAACATGAGTACTGCATTTTTATTCTCCTTTAGTGAATTGACTAGAGTGCGAGTTTCAAAGACGGCTGAAGTGGACCGCAGATGACAGCGTCCACCACCTAGACCATCACATGATCCACTTCTTTCTCCAAGTAATATTTCGGAACTTACAACAAATGTGCTATAAAAAGAGATGGTTTCGGGGCCGGCCCGGTGGCGCAAGCGGTTAAGTGCGCGCGCTCCGCTGCGGCGGCCCGGGGTTCGCTGGTTCGGATCCCGGGCGCGCACCGAGGCACTGCTTGGTAAGCCATGCTGTGGCGGCGTCCCATATAAAGTGGAGGAAGATGGGCACCGATGTTAGCCCAGGGCCGTCTTCCTCAGCAAAAAAGGAGGAGGATTGGCGGATGTTAGCTCAGGGCTGATCTCCTCACAAAAAAAAAAAAAAAAAAAAAAAAGAGATGGTTTCATACACAAGGCTTCACTCAGGGAATTCCTTCTTAGGGTCTCTTTTAAGGGACTCCCTCTAGTCACTTGGAAATGAAAGCCAACATCCCAGTAAGACGTGTAACATATCAAAATTCCAACTCAACCATCGCTCTCTACCTGCCTCCACGCCCCATTTCACTAGTCCAAATCGTTGGCTTCAAACCCTTCTTACTGCTGTCGACAAAGAGAAATACATTTTACATTCAGACCCAATACATATACTACATAACATACACACAGATAGTTATTTACAACTGGAAAAAAATGCAGCACACTCTCTGATTTTCTACTTTCTATTCTTTTTGTTGTTGTTTTTAATGCTAATCACAACCCACTAAAATCATTTCAGGACCCACTAATGGGCTGCAGACTATAGTGCGAAAAAACCTGTGCTAGGCAGAACTATCCTTGTTTTATGTTTGTATTTTAACATCTGTCTAGTTTTCTAAGTCGTGACCTCGCAAGTACAGTATTTGAGCAGATCAACTTTGTACACTGGCCACACATGAACGCAGATTAGTACTAAAATCAAAAACTTTAGAGCAAAGTGAATTCAGCGTATTCAGTGATCTGTAGATAAAGGAAATTAAACACAAAGCAGTTCACTAAAAGTATTAACATCTTGAATATCCGGGAGCAAGTGATGCCTTAGGAAAAAAACTTCTCTACTTTGAGAGAAGATCTTTTGAAAGGCAGAAGTCACGTCACCCCAAGCTGCTGGCTGAATTACTGATGTTGCTCTCCTTGGTATAAGTCCTACGTTAATTATTGTCTCACTCCTACTCAGCTAATAGAGGTATTATAGTGGTAAGAATGAAATCTTGGGGTAGCATCTTTCTCATTTGGGGGGTGATCATTTGAAAGAAAAGACAAGAACCAAATAGGGTAATGTGTAGATGCTATGCTACTAAGAGGCATTTCATGACTCCAGTGAGTATTAGGAAAATGATTATTTGCAAAGATAGCGAACAGAAAGGTTAGGAGACTTATGCTTATAAATGAACATGATTGAACATTACCCTTATTAGGTGTGGGGGCCCCCAAATGCAGGTGGCATGGCAAAGAGAGCTAATGTATATTTTAAAGATGTTTCAGGAGGTGCTAATTCAGAGGAACTCACTTGGAAACTAAGTAATTTTTTTTCATTTTTTTAATGGTGGTAAAATACACATAAAATTTACTATTTTAGGGGCCGGCCCCGTGGCGTAGTGGTTAAGTGCACACGCTCCACTGCTGGCAGCCCGGGTTCAGATCTCGGGTGCGCACCGATGCACCGCTTGTCAGGCCATGCTGTGGCGGCGTCCCATATAAAGTAGAGGAAGATAGGCACAGATGTCAGCCCAGGGCCAGTCTTCCTCAACAAAAAGAGGAGGATTGGCATGGATGTTAGCTCAGGGCTGATCTTCCTCACACACACAAAAAAAATTTACTATTTTAATCATTTTGCAGGGGGAGGAGATTGGCCCTGAGCTAACATCTGTTGCCCATCTTCCTCTTTTTTTCCTTTTTTCTCCCCAAAGTCCCAGTATATAGTTGTATATCCTGGTTGTAGGTCCTTCTAGTTCTTCTATGTGGGATGCCACCTCAGCATGTCTTGATGAGCAGTGTGTAGGTTTGCACCCAGGATCCGAACTGGCGAACCCCAGACAGCCAAAGCGGAGCACACGAACTCAACCACTATGCCACCGGGTTGGCCCCTATTTTAATCATTTTTAAGTGTACAATGGCATTTAGTATTTAGTTTAAGTGGCATTAAGTACATTCGCAATGTTTGCAACCATCGCTACTATCTATTTCCAGAGCTTTTTCATCATCTCAAACTGAAACTCTGTACCCATTAAGCAACAGCGTCCCATTCTCCCTCTCCCCAAGCCACTGGTAACCTCTGTTCTACTCTGTCTCTATGAATTTGCCCATTCTAAGTCCCTTATGTGCGTGGAATCATACAATATTTGTCTTTTTCTGTCTGCCTTATTTCACTTGCTCGCCAATGTCTTTTAGTCCACCTCTTTTCTCCTTAGGTAAGCCAGAGCTAAGTGATTTTTTTATTTTTTTTTCTTTTTCTTTTTTTCTTTTTTTTATTTTTATTTTTTTTTTTGTGAGGAAGATCAGCCCTGAGCTAACATCCATGCAAATCCTCCTCTTTTTGCTGAGGAAGACCGGCTCTGAGCTAACATCTATTGCCAATCCACCTCCTTTTTTTTTCCCCAAAGCCCCAGTAGATAGTTGTATGTCATAGTTGCACATCCTTGTATGTGGGACGTGGCCTCAGCATGGCTGGAGAAGCGGGTGTCCAGTGCGTGCTCGGGGTCTGAACCCGGGCCGCCAGTAGCGGAGTGCGCACACTTAACTGCTAAGCCACAGGGCCGGCCCTAAGTGATTTTTTTAAATGGGCTCAGGGAAGCTTTATAACAATGAGATTATAGGTGCCTGACATCATGGGAACCCAGTAAAGGAGCTCCAGAGCTCAGCTTCCTTGCCACCCAACCTAAACAGAGCACAGCTGAGAACCAGGGCGAAGGTTCCAAAGGCAGCCTAACAAACGAAATGCTGGTTACAGGGCCCACACCCTGAAGAGGACGCAGCACACGCACAGGAGGACCCACCAGGCCCTCACTTTTATTTTATTCTTAGATTACACATCCTTCTAACAAGCTTCTAAAGTTTCCAATCTCATAGCATTTCAGGAGCAGGATATTAGAAGGATGGGAGTGAGGAGCGGCTATAAGCAGGCTCACTAGCAACAAGAAATGATTGCAAGGAAGAAGAGCAAGTCAGCTCTCCCTCAACTCAGAAGGCCGCCAGGCATCACTGTCTTGCAGCACAGTAGAGCTGATACTCAAAATGATAATCTCGGGTGGGCCCTGTGGCTTAGCAGTTAAGTGCGCGCGCTCCGCTGCTGGCGGCCCGGGTTCGGATCCCGGGCGCGCCCTGACGCACCGCTTCTCCAGCCATGCTGAGGTTGCGTCCCACATACAGCAACTAGAAGGATGTGCAGCTATGACATACAACTATCTACTGGGGCTTTGGGGGAAAACAAAAAAAAAAAGGAGGAGGATTGGCGATGGATGTTAGCTCAGAGCTGGTCTTCCTCAGCAAAAAGAGGAGGATTAGCATGGATGTTAGCTCAGGGCTGATCTTCCTCACACACAAAAAAAAGATAATCTCGAATAATCCATCCATTCATTCAACACACTGCGCATGAATCCAGGCACTGTGCGAAGTGCTGTGGAGAGTGCTTAATAAGGCTCAGTGCTTGCCAACAAAAGGCTCCGTTAGGATTGTTATTCTTGAAGAGAGACTCCCACTCTTTCTCCCAATGTTGGTATTCTTTTAAGTTTCGAATTCTGGGTAAGGGGTAACTGTACATGGATTTCACTTTTACAGAACAGCCATTTGGAGCTGCCTGCTGCCCTGTGGGTACCAAAGGAGTGATCCAATTGTCCTGATCCCACCCAGGTGTTCCTGCTTGGCTGAGAGAATGTGTGGGAGAGAACAAAGAAAAAGCTATAGTGTTAGACTATAAAGCATCTTCAATAAGAGAAGGAGCATCCATGAGAAAAGAGGTTTAGTTGTTGTTGGGGGTGGGGGTGGGGAAGAGGGGTGGGAGTGAATGATTTGGTCAGAACCTTACAAGCAGGTAGCTCATGTGTGAAGGCACACTAGCCAGGGCATGAAATTTGTCCCTTTAGCTGTGTCTCGAAGCCTCACAGAGGCTCCACGTGCCTCATATAACCTGCCTTGTGACTGTGTTACGTGACACACCCGATATGTGTGTGATGCCTTTTCTGACCAACATGCCTCTGGGATCAAGTGCAAACATTTCTCTCTGGCTTCTCCATGGAGGCTGCCCACCCTGCGAGCCCGAGCAGGCCCATTCTCCATGCCCTCCCTGAACTGGCCCTTTCCCTTCTCTCCCCGGCTGCAGCACGCTGTCCAAGTGCTGCCACGCCATGGTGGCAGTCATCTACCCCTTCACCTGGCAGCACACCTACATCCCCGTGCTCCCGCCCGCCATGATCGATATCGTGTGCTCGCCAACCCCCTTCCTCATCGGGCTGCTCACCAGCTCGCTGCCGCTGCTCAGGGAGCTGCCGCTGGAAGAGGTGAGCTCCGGGGGTGTCCTTGAGGGGGACGGGGGCAGAGGGGAGGTGCTGGCTAAGGCTCGGCAAGCGAGCAGTGTCAGGGGATTGCAGGGGGTGGGGAGCGCACGGCTTTGTGTATGAAATAGACCCCTCAAGTCTGCCTCAGTAGACCCTCGGGACTGCAAACTCGGTTTTCCCCTCTAAATGAACCTACTGGCATGCACGCCCATTGAGAAGGGCAGCAATCAACAACTTAACCAGATGTTAAAACACCGTAACTAGCCATCCACCCTATCCTTCCTTCCCTCCCACTCCCCGCCACTGAGGGGAGAAAGCACACGGAGAGCTAACAATAACTGGAATTTATATTTGGACTAGCAATAAAGTTGACAAAGACTGTGCTCCTACAAATTGGGCCTTTTTCATATCCGTTAAAAAGACAACCAAAATGTTTTTAATGATCAAGTTCCAGGTTTTCAGATTTGCATCCAAGTGGGGAAGGTCCTACTGGGCATTTTTGTAGGTATTTAGTCCCAGCCCCTTCCTCTAAATAGTCTCTGTCTCCGAGTACTGAAAACTTCCAGCAGTCAGAGAGGGAACCGCAAGGGACTAAATGATGCCACTCCCTCCTGAACCGCCCAGGGAACGCCTGTCCCTGAAATTCAGCCCAGGACCCAGATGTGGCTTGTCTAATTGCCCAGGTAGTCTGAAGTCCCATTAAATATTAAACAGCAGACTCAGATCTTGAAGAGTGGATTTGTGAACTGCAAGGAGTTTGTTTGGGTACCCTGTGATCCCTAAAATGGCTCAGTTCAACCCCAGAAGTGTGTTTGAGAAGGAAGGAGAGAGCTCCCTCAGCTTGTGGGCAGGGTCTCTGGGCTGTGTTAGAGCTCATGTTTCCAGCTGTTGATGGAAACGTGATGGCCATCCAGGCCCCGTGCTCTTCCTCTGTCATAGCCAGTGGCCTACACTGAGGCCTGAGTGAGGGTCTCACTCTCAGGTCATGCAAGCAAAGGCCCAGCGCTTGCATGACCCCACAAATGAGTGCTGCCTTAAGTTTTGCACCCTAGGCACCTCACTTGCCTTACCCTAGTTCTGGCCCTGGGTCTCACCCCCTCTCTGAGGAGGGAGGGGGAGGGTGCTTTATCCTGAGAGCCTTGACCAAAGAAAGCCCACCACCTGCAGCTTGATTTACTCTCCAGTGGAACCACTCCTGTGGGTTTCTCTCCTTCTGTCCCATTAAAAGAAATGCCAAGGCTGAGTGGGTAGCTGGGAGGAAGGAGGAAGAAGCCCTGGAGGTGGGGAGGGGCAGAGTCAAGTGGAATGGGAACAAGTGGGCCTCTAGCCACTTTCGCCCACCTCAGTAACCCACACACTAGAACAACAGTCTGAGAGGCTCTGCCTTAGCCAGTCCGGGAACAGGGCAGGGAGTCCCACACACATGCCCAGGCTGCCATTTCAGTGTTGAACGCATGTAATCCAGGAAAGCCCTTGCCCCCCACCTCTCCTCTTCATCATTTGCAGCTACAGTGGCAGTGTCAGGAAACCACAAATGGCCCACTCCACCCCCACCCCAGCTGGCTCTTTGGGTGCCAAGAAGGACAAAGGCTAAGAGTCCATCGCTGTATCCCAGAAACCCTGGTGACAATAATAGTCCTTTTTCCTCATCTCGTAGGTCCTTGTGGTCGACCTCGTCAACAATCGGTTCCTCAGGCAGGTGAGTAAGAAGGCCAGCTTCAACCTGCTGCTGTCTCTCTTTTCACCTCTTTGTTGTTTGGGGCTCTGCTCTCTGGGTCTGGAAAGGCTCCTTGGTGGGCCTGGGATTACAAAACAGGCCACGGCTGGACTGAGGGTGAGACAGAAGGCAGGGGCCGAAGAGGAGGGGTTTGGGCAAAGGATTGATTCCCACGTGTTCTGTCACAAAATGGCTTTCTAACAATTAGAATTTTTGTGTAGGTTATAACTGTAGACACTTGTCTTTTTCAACATGCTTTTAAAGAATATTTAATAACAAAGTTCACGATTATTAAGTGGAAAACATCAGGACACAAAATTTTATACATAATTGTGCTATCTTGTTTTCTAAAAAAGGAGACAAAAAGAGAAGGAAAAAATGTATATATGCCTCTAAAAAAGATTGAAAGGAAAACTCAGCAAAACATTAATGCTGGTTGTCTTGGGGTGGGAGACTGAAAGGGAGACGGATTATGAGTGATTTTAAATTGTTTTAATACTTTCATGTCTTTTCTGTAGTGATCATAAACTAGTACTTTCATTATCACAGAAAATAATGCACATTTACTTTCTCGTTATCACTTGCCAGAGAGGTCTACTACCGGATCTTGCAAAGAATCATTACAGAAAGGTTTTCTGGGCATTCTGAGGGGTTGCTTTTAAACTTGGAGTTGCCACACTACTGGAAAGTTCTCTTGTGCTAATACCAGTTTTTTATCACTAGTTCCATCTACTTGCACTTCCCTGAGGCCCTCCTACTCTGAGGCCCAGATCATAAAGCCAGCTTTGAGTCACACTGGTCATCTGCCCTGAGCAGAGTCCCCTGATTGTCACTAGGCCCTCTACAGGGTGGGGGCAGTGGGAAACGTTTATTGAGTAGCCACTACGTGCAAGTACTTTCCCAAGGTAATTGTATTGCATTTAATCTTTTCCCCTCAGCTTTATTGAGGTATTATTGACATATAATGTATGTAAGTTTCAGATGTACAACATGATGATTTGATACATGTATATACTGCAAAATGATTAACACAATATGGTTAGTTAACACCTCCATGCCGTCACGTAATTACCTTTTTTATGTGGCGATAACATTTAGGATCTACTCTCTTAACAACTTTCAAGTATATAATATAGTATTGTTAACTACAGTCACCATACTGTGCATTAGATCCCCAGAATTTAATCATTTTATAGCTTGAAGTTTGTACACTTTGACCAACCTTTCCCCCACCCCACAGCGCCTGGCAGCCACCATTCTATTCTCTGTTTCTATGAATTCGGCTTTTTTAGATTCCACATACAAGTGAGAACATACAGTATTTGTCTTTCTCCGTCTGACTTATTTCAGTTAGCATAGTGCCCTCAAGGTCTGTCCGTGTTGTCACAAAAGGCAGAATTTCTTTCTTTTTTACGGCTATTATATTTTTTATGGAAAATATAATCACATTTTCTTTATCCATTCATCCATTGATGGACACTTAGGTTGTTTCCATGTCTTGGCTATTGTCAATAATGCTCCAGTGAACATGGTGGTTCAGATATTTCTTCAAGGTAGTGATTTCACTTCTTTTGGACCCAAAAGTAAGATTACTGGATCATATGGTAGTTCTATTTTTAATTTTTTGAGGAAATTCCATACTGTTTTCCATAGTGGCTGCACGAAATTTACATTTCCAACAACAGTGCATAAGTCCCTTTGCTTCATAGCCTCACCAACACTTATCTCTTGTCTTCTTGATCATAGTCATTCTAACAGGTGTAAGATGATATCTCATTGTGGTTTTGATTTGTATTTCCCTGATGATTAGTCATGTTGAGCATCTTTTCATGTACCTGTTGGCCATTTTTATGTCTTCTTTGGAAAAAGGTCTATTCACTTCTTTTGCCCATTTTTCTAATCAGATTGCTTGGGTTTTGTTTTTTTGTTTTTTGCTATTGAGTTGTACGAGTTCCTTATATATTTTAGTTATTAACCCCTTGTCGGATATATGGTTTGCAAGTATTTTCTCCCATTCCATAGGTTGCCTTTTCATTTTGCTGATTGTTTCTTTCACTGTGCAGAAGTTTTTTAGTGTGATGTAGTCCTACTTCTTTATTTTTGCTTTAGTTGCTTATGCTTTTGGTGTCATATCCAAAAAATTGTTCCCAAGACCAATGTCAAGGAGCTTTTTCCTTATGTTTTCTTCTAGTGGTTTACAGTTTCTGGTCTTACACATAAGTCTTTAATCCATTTCAAGTTAATTTTTGTGAGTGGTGTAAGATAGGGGTTCAATTTCATTCCTTAACATGTGGCTGTCCAGTTTTTCCAACAGCATTTATTGAAGAGACCATCATTTCCCCATTGAATATTCTTAGCTCCCTTGTCAAATATTGGTTGACCATATATGTGCGGGTTTATTTCTGGCCTCTTGGTTCTGTCCATTGATCTGTGTGTCTGTTTTTATGCCAATGCCATACTGTTTTGATTACTACAATTTGTAATATAGTTTGAAATCAGGAATTGTGATGCCTCCAGCTTTGTTCTTCTTCCTCAGGATTTCTTTGGCTATTCAAGGTCTTTTGTGGTTCCATATGAACTTTAGGATTGTTTTTTCTATTTCTGTGAAAAATGCCTTTGGAATTTTGATAGAGATTGCACTGAGTCTATAGATGGCTTTGGGTAATATGGACATTTTAACAATATTGATTCTTCCAATCCATGAACACAGGATATCTTTCCATTTATTTATATTGTCTTCAGTTTCTTTCATCAATGTCTTATATATTGCATTTAATCTTCACAATGAGGTAGATATTGATTGGTAGCCCATTTTACAAATGGGGAAACTGAGGCTCACGTAGCTTATAAAACGTGGAATCAAGATTCAAACCTCAGACCATTGGCTCTAAGTCACATTCCTTCCACTAAACCAGGAACTGTGCTAGGCCCACCCTGCCGTGGTATATCCAGTGCGTCCTGCTGGCTGGGATGCAGCCACCATCTCTGAAGCACTGGGGCGACGACCTAACTGTTTTTTCTGCTTTACAGATGGATGACGAGGATTCCATTCTGCCCCGGAAGCTTCAGGTAGCCCTGGAACACATTCTGGAACAGAGGAATGACCTGGCTAGTGACCAGGATGAAGGGCTCCCGGACTGCAAGCATGGTAAATGCTCAACCACCTCCCAGACTGCATCTCCCTCTTCCATGGTTAGAGTCAGGGAGCAAGTGGACCATGGCCATCCATTCCACGTGGCACTGGGCTAAGTAGGAAGATGGGCAAGAGGGGCGCGCAAGGAGAGAGACTGAGCGCTCAGCCTCTTTATCTGGATCTCATTCTAACAATGAATTGTGGAAAAAATTTTTCCCACCTCCCCCATTTTGGCCCTAAAATATCTTTTTAAAAGGGGAAAGAATGGTTTAATGACTTTGGGTAACGTTTTTCATGGATCGTCACAGTTTGTCTTCAAGGGAGCTCGCGGTTACTTGTATTACTAATTGGCGGTCTCAGAGGCACTGCCTCAGCCCTCTGCCCTCACCGGTCCTCACCCTGCCCCACTTTGCTCAGGCCCTGAGTCCAGCCCCTTGAACGAGGTGGTGTCTGAAGCGTTTGTCCGCTTCTTCGTGGAGATCGTGGGCCACTACTCCCTGTTCCTGACGGCAGGCGAGCGGGAGGAGAGGACTCTGCAGCGAGAGGCCTTCCGCAAAGCTGTCTCCTCCAAGAGCCTCCGCCGTTTCCTGGAGGTTTTCATGGAGACGCAGACGTTTCGAGGCTTCATCCAGGAGCGGGAGCTGCGACGGCAGGATGCCAAAGGTTAGGGGGTGTCTTTCATGATGGGGGCCAAGGCAGCTAGAGATGCCCAGGCCCCCAGTGGCTGAGGAGCAAGGAGAAAGGTCACAGGGCCAAGGCACAGATGGGAGCAGCATTCCAGCCTCCTCTGGAGAATGTTCATTCTTGCCACCTCTGAGCTATTGAAAACTGCCCTCAACGTCCTGCCTGTCTCCTCGAGTCGTCTCTTTCCCATCTACTAGCCTCTCCCAGAACCACATTCTAGGTTCTGGTAGCAAGTTCTCCTTTTGTTCCATTCTTTCCAACTTGATGAAACTTTCAGGGACACCCTTTCCGTCCTCTCTCTGTGGCCCCTTTTCTCCGTTTCCTCAGACCTCCTCTCATCCCTTCTGCCCTTCTTTCCTACCCCTCTCCACTGGGAGGAGTTGGGGGAACTAGTGGGCAGGAGCCGGCTGGGATGGGGTAGAAGAGGAGAGGGTGGCCCTCGTCCTCCGCTTTGTGTGAGTGCCTGCTGCCACCCAGCCGGGCTGGCCATGGGGGAGGTAGGACAGCAGCGGACTCTCCCGACCCGGGGAGCCTGTGTTTCCTCTCACCACGGGGACCACCTGTTTCTCTCCCTCTCTCTCTTCTCCTTTGAGTGCTTCTTTTCTCTCCTCCCTTCTCCCTGTCCTTGTCTGCTGGGTTCCATCACACTTCGAGGGATGGAGGAGGGGGGAGGGTGAGAAAGGAGGATGAAATCATTCCCATCTCTTTCTTACATTATGTTAAGCCCTTTTAGGAGTCTAAAAACTAGAAATGTTGGTAAAGGCTTTTACAGACGGGAGTTAGATCTGGGGTGGGGAGAGATGCTTACCTCTGAGGGGTGGCCACGCAGTGACCAGGGAGGGTCTGGGGGAGCAGCTGGCCCCAGGCCTTGGTGTCCTCTGGTGCTGTGATTGCAGACACTAAGTTAAGGAACCAAAGCTCTACATTCCCAGAGCTTTTTGCAAAGTGAAGTCAGAGGCTGGCCACACTTCAGGTAACTCTGATGAGTGGTATCTGAAGAGACGAAAGAAAATTGATTACCGAGTATGAGTCCCACAACTCCTAATCATATGCATAAATATCTGTTTACAGATCACTATTTGATAGAGAGGTCAGAGACATAAAAGCTTAAAAGTAGCATGGAAGGAGCCTTCTGTCCATGACAGATCAATGAGATATGAAGAGAGAGTACCTGAGGCTCAGACCCCAGGGGTTAGAGCTGAAGGCACCTAAGAGGAGGCCTGTCCAGCCTTCCTGAGTTCACAGATGGCAGACGGGTTCTCAGGAGGCTAAGGGTCCAGGGTCCCTCGGCCAGGGTCCCTCTTATGGGAAAATGTGAGGAAAAGGGAGCCTGCAGGAGCTCCTGAGACCCAGGACTGTCTGGTTTGTTTTTGAAACCGCATGCCTGGCACAGTGTAGACACTGGGAAGGTGTTTGTTGAATAAAAATAGGATTTCATGTACAAGCTAGCTTTACAGCTTTCCAAAGACAGTTACTGTACAAGGTTGGGCGATTATAAGGATAATAAAAACTCATAAACCTTCTGATTCAGAGCTTGTTTATAGGAGCAGCTTGTCTCAGAAGCAAGGTTTCTCTTTTCTATGGCTGTAAGGAAATGGATCCATTTAGAAATGCAAAGAGGAGGAAGTAAAATGCCTGAGATTTCCTTGTCCACAGGTCTGTTTGAGGTCCGAGCCCAAGAGTACCTGGAAACACTCCCCAGCGGAGAACACAGTGGTGTCAACAAGTTCCTGAAGGGACTAGGTAAGGCCCAGCGGTCTCAGTCCCCATCGCAGCCTCTGGTCCTTGGGGTCTTGGCCAGTTTCCTCCACTGGAGCCGGGCCTCAATAGCAGAGCTCTGCTGCCTGCACTGGGCAGGCAAAATGGGCATTTTAACCTTGTGTTTTAATCTGTCCCCCAAATGTAAAAAAGGACACAGCTTTCCTGGGCCCCTGGGCTATCTTGCTATCTTCTTTCACTATTATCTCCCCAACACTTAACTCTTCTGGGGAATTGAGCTTAGCACACATGGTGAATGGAGCCAGAGGAGGATGTCTGGCATAAAGACCTGGACCAGTCTCCAAATGCCCCTGAAAAGGGAAAATGTAAGAATTATAAGGACTACGGTTCAATCAGTAAAAAGGCAGTTACTGGAAAAGGCAGAAGAAGAAAGCAAAAAAGGGAAGAGGGACAGGCCCGTGAGGAAGAGCCTGCGGCGGTGAGGAGCACATGGAGGACCTGCCGGGGGCAGTCTTGTGCCTCACGCGGGAGGAAGGCCACTCGGGAAGGGACCTCCTACCCACCGCCTGCTGGGAGTTCTCTCCTCACTTGGCTCCTCAGGGACGCGTTACATTCCGTGCTTCTTGTATCACCATTGCAGAAGCAATGTCCACAGCTCTGACATTCTTTTTTTTAAAACTCCCAAGTCTGAGGAAGATCCCTTTTCACTGGGGAGGTGTGTGAGGAGGGCAGGGGGCAATGGCAGGAGGGCGAATCCCCCCGACTTCTCCTGAACACAGAGATGAGGCTCCAGGGGTGGCATTGTCCATACCACATCTGGGGTGAAAAGGGCAGAATTTAACTCAGCCCTCTTTGCCTGGTGAAATGTTCTCGTTTTCTGTTTTTAGGCAATAAAATGAAGTTTCTCCACAAGAAATAACCTCAGCTCAGCCTCAAGGGAAAACTTCCTCCTTGTGCAACCACATGTTTTAAAAACAATCCTGGTGGCCTTTCTGAAACATTGGGTCCTTGGTTGTCCCAGGTGCTGGGATGAAAGCCAGGATGGGTTCCGGCCGCCCCTGGGCCCTCCGCGGGACCCAGGGCCCCAAAGCTGCCCGGAAGGTGCCGCTTCTTCAGAACAGCACTGGAAAGGAGACCTGAGACCAGGCGTGTTGCCGACATCCGTATGGATTGTTTTGATTGTTGGTTTTTGAATTTTCGATTTTTTAATCTTAGATATTAAAAAAAGGAAAAGTGTTTGGGTTTTCTTTTTATTATGACAGGGCTAAGAAAACTCTATCCTGCCCTATGTCATCTTCCCCTGGTTCATCCTGCCCGGCAGCTCAGCTCTGGATCCAAGAGGAGATGGGGAGATGGGAAGAAGCTAGACCAGGGGCTTAGAACCAAGGCACTCCTCTGAGCAGCACTGGGGAAAAACGCGGCAGGTGTTAGGGAAGGAGGGTATGGCGACTCCTGCAGATACTCCTGCCCACAGGTTTGAGAGTGTGAGCACTCTAGGGGAAAGGATTGGCCCTTCCGTAGAGTGGAGTCAGATCTGGGCTGAAAGGAAGAACAGGAACTTTAGAGGGATTTGACTTTTCCTGGGATGAACTGCGCTTCCAGACTGGCCACTGATGCCACCTAGTGGCCGAGGCCATTTGTTATCGTGCCACCGCCTCCTCTCTCCCAAATGGACTTGACTCTTCTGGGCTGCCTCTTTTCTCTTAGAAGCTGTAGAACCGTCCACTGCCTGAGCAGTCCATGACGTTTAGAGGTACACACAAAAAGAGGAAATCTCCTCACAAGATCTGTTCATAAAATATTCTTGGGGTCCTAAAGTTTCTGATGCTGCCTAGAGCCCACCTTGAAAAGCAGAAGCCACTGCTTTGACCCCATTCCCATTTATACTATATGAAATAGTCCCATCTCATTGTAGGGACCCAGAGCAGCGTAAATGAACTAGTACCTGTGCCAGGTAATGGAGGGTCTTTTGTTGTTGATGTTAACAAGAGGGAGCATCAAGAGGGGATAGCTTCATTCGACTTGTGCAGCCAACAAGGTGGCTTGCCCCCTCTGGAGCGGAAGCAGGGGGTGCAGGAGGAGGCTGCACTCTGAGCGCTGCCCTGCAAGGGATGCAGCGGAAGGAGGAAGAGGACGGTGGGCAGCACAGGCGAGTTCCCGGAGCAGGCCTCAGGGCCACCACGGCGGCCCACCCACTGCCTGCATATCCCACCAGTGTGTGCCTGGCAACAGCAACCCTGACCAGAACAAGGCCATGTGCCCTGACCTTGGCAATGGCCCAGGGGCCTGTGCCTCCTGGAAGAGGTTCTCAACCTTTAGGAAGTTGGGAGCAAGGGGATCTTCTGAGGAAAAAAAAAAAACAGGAAAATGAAGAAGAGGTTGACCTCTCATTCTGCATTAGAGATTCTTAATCGGAGTCATGGACCACCACCCCCCAAATCATATCCAAGACTTGGTGTGTCCCTTTGTTTTTCAGGGGAAGGATCTGTAGTTTACATCAGATTCTCAAAGGGGTCTAAGGCCCTCCAACATAGTAAGAACTAGATTATGCATAAAAATTAACCTGGGTAGGTGTGTGTGGTTGGAGATTGGGAAGGAAGACTAAATGAAAATCTCTGAGTATCGAGGCTCAGGAATTTGTGCCTAACAAGCTTCTCAGATTAACTTTATTATACCAATATTCCGCATACTTTTATATTGCCCAGAGATGATCACTTTTAATATTTTGGAATATACTTTCTTTTCTAACTTATTTCATATTATATTGTTTACTTAACACCTCGAAGTGAATAAATATACATCTTTATCAATATTTCTAACAACTGTGTAATAGTCTATTTTATAGATATAGTAAAAGTTATTTTACCAGTCTTCTACTCTTATGCATGCAGGATATTTACAATTTTTAATATCATACAGAGCATTGAGAAAAGAATCTTTGCACAAGTATCTAACACATTTGCCCTATTTTCATTTTTGTTTGAAGTAAAATCTACATACAGAAAAGTGCTCAGATCGTGAGCATACAGGCTGATAAACTCTCACAAATGACTGTGTCCGTGTAACCAGCACCCAGGGCAAGAAACAGAACATCACTGGATCCTGCCTGCCTTCCCAACATCCCTCCAATCCTGCTCTGTGTATGTTTAAACTAGATCAACTAACAAATTGTCTACAGCTTGCCAAGTGGTAAGTTAGGCTGTGGAGGGTCAGAGGCAAGAGAAAAAAGTAGAGTTGTGATCCCTGCTCACAGTCAAGGGCAGGTTCTTGATGGATAACGCTACTTGGGCTTAGAAACAAAGTGTGTCTCTAAAGCATGGGTATGCTCAACCAGATCAGGCCGCTCAGCCTCTGTCTTGCCTCACACCAACCACTCTGTCCAAGAACCAAGTCCTCCAATTCCAACAAAAAGCACACATTTTCCATGAAGAATGTGTGTGTGTTTAGAAGCATTCCATCATTGTGTTTCACTTCATGATGAATCACATGGTCATGAAAAATAGTTGGAGCAGCGTTGTTGAGTGGATTTTATTGCTATGGAGGATGGGAGACACTGGTGGGAAGGGAAGGGGTGAGTGGGAGCAGGTACAGCTGGCATGTCTTGGTAAGGGCCACAGATAGCGAATCCAAGGGAGGAGGCAGCCATCACCACTGCTGGGACGAGGAAGAATGAATTCTTAGAAATTATCACAGACACTTCTTATCATTCACAAAAAGAATAACAATGAGAGCTACTGTTTATTGAGCATTCTTTTTACCCATCACTATGTCGAGTTCATCACGTGTGTTATTTGATCACTAGAAGGGAAGCCCTATGAGGGCAGGGACTGTGTCCATCATGTTCACTGCTGAATTCCCAGAGCCTAAAACCAGTGCCTAGCACAGAGTAGGCTCTTACTAAATGTTTGCTACCAAAGAAACAATTCCCACAACAATTCCACAAGTGGCACTGTCTCTATCGCGGGCAGCAGGCTCACTGGGGACGAGTGTGTACCCCGCGAAGCCAAGGGAGTGTTTCCTCAATGGGAGCCGGCCTGTCTATTGCCTGCATCAGCCATTCCCGGCATCTCAGCAAGTTTGTTTTCAGCACCAAGCACCTACCTAGGAGACACATTAATAATCAGAAGGTTGCTTGGTGAGTCTGAAGTCAGAGCGAAGGGTGTTGGAGAGTCTGGAGGGACATCTCCCCAGGAGGGCTGGGGAGCTCGACAGACTTCCACTGCCTCACGGAGGGTCTGTGTCCCGGGTAGTGCTGAGTAACCCTGCTGGCTCCTTTGTCCTTGGCATCTCCTGTCCCGTTGCTTTTTTTTTCCTTTTTTTTATTTTATTGGGGTGAAATTCAAATAACATAAAAGTCATTTTAAAGTGAACAATTCAGTGACATTTAGTCCATTCACAATGTTATGCAACCACCAAAAACATTTTCATCACCCCAAAAGGAAACCCCGTGCCTATTAAGCAGTTACTCCCATTCCCTCCTCCCCCAGCCCTTGGCAACCACTGGTCTGTTTGCTATCTCTATGGATTTACCTATTCTGGGTATTTCACATAAATGAAATCACAATGTGTCACCTTTTGTGTCTGGTTTCTTTCACTTAGCATAGCATTGTAGCATGTATCAGCATTTCACTCCTTTTTATGGCTGAATGATATTCCATTGTGTGCATATATCACATTTTGTTTACCCATTCATCCAGCGATGGATATTCAGGTTGTTTCCACATTTTGGCTATGGTGAATAGTGCTGCTACACACGTGTGTACAAGTATTTGAGTACCTGTTTTCAATTTCTTTGACTATATACCTAGGAGTGGCATTGCTGGGTCATATGGTAATGTCTACATTTAAATTTCTGTGGAACTATCAAACTGTTTTCCACAGTGGCTGCACCATTTTACACTCCCACCCGCAATGTATGAGGGGCAACCCCTTTCTTATCCTCTCGTCCTCTCCAGCTTTCTTAGCTCTATCCATCACCTTCTAGCCATACCTCTCAGCGAGGACCCCTGTTTCTCAGAGGAGGTTGGCAACATCTGCATCAGATTTGCCTGGGAACCAGTTTGAAATGCAGATTCCTGAGATTCACCTTGACCTCTCTGGAGCTAAGGCCCTAGAACCCTGGATTGACTGGGAGTTCCCCAAATGTCTCCAAACACTTACAGCCCTCTGTGTTAGGTGACTCACTTCCTCAGGTGACCCATCTCCTCCCTTATGTGCAAATTGTCCCTTAAGTTTCACTGACAGACAGTAATCTTAGGGCAGAGTTTTGGAAATAAGACTTTTGCATGCATGCCCTGAGTTCAGCATTACTTAAGAGCTTCTAACATGTTTTGAAGAATACAAACATCAACAAAATGGGTGTAAGCTTGCAAGGGGCCACAGAGGGGCCACACTCCCTTGAGCAGATGAAAACTGGTGACTTCAGTTTTTTTATAAAAGGCCCCACTACTCTAGTTTCCTTACATAGGCTTGAAAGCAAACCCAAGGCAGTACAGGTTAGACCCCAGAAAGGCCTGAGGAGAGATTGCTGTGGGGGTGAACTCAGAGAGGGCAAGGTGGGCAGGAGCAGCTGGCTCAGACTTCCTGGGGAGTTGATGTGAGCTGAGAGTTCAGAGCTAGACTTGGGTGGATGGGAGGGGCTGACACAGGCAGAGGAGGGAGGCCGAGCAAAGGTTAGTAAGAAAAGCAAAAGGCAGGTGAGAGGGGCCATTTATCTGCTGGCACCTGTTAAGGCCAATGACCTTCACTCCCTGGCTTCCAATGACCACACCTCGCCCTCACCCAGCTCCTATGTGCGGTTCTGCCGCTAACCTCTCACTTCTTTCTGGCTACACTGAACAGAGGCCCGGTGCCAGCTTCCCCGGCAACAGGCCAGGGAGCAGAGTCTCACCTTTGATCAAGCCTGGGCTCCTTACCTGCCCCTCTTACTCTCCTCTGCCTGCAACTTCACCCCTCCCACCCCAACCCTAATCCTAAAACCACACAGGTTAAGTCCTGCAACCAAACCTCACAGCAGCTTGTCCTTGCCACAATAAAGTTAATTCCCGTAGCCGCATGGGCGGAATGTGGACTGGGTTGTTTTTCTGGTGGAGAACTCTAGATTCATGCTGACCCACCCTTCACTGTCACCAGGCCCAGGACAGGTGTGAAAGGGCTTGTCCAGTGGGGCTAAAGGTGGCAGCAGGACCTGACAAGCCAAGAGGCAGCAGGCCAGGCGTCCAGCAGAGTGGCAGGGCTCGCCGGCAGACAACTACCGAGCAGAGCAGTCGGAGGCTGGAGCCCCGGTGCCTGGAGTTTAGCTCGGGCCTCGGGGCAGAGGCTGCTTTTCTCCCCTCTCTGCCTTGGTTTACCCGGCTTACAGGAAGCTCTCGGTGGGAACTGAGGCGGACAGCAGCCCTGCATCCAGGCCAGGGTCAGGTAGGTCAGTGCCCTTCCCAGCAGCGTGGGATCCAGCGGCCCCATGTCCCTGGTGATGGCCAGCCAGATAGCAAGCAGCTCGAGGCTGGTCAAGCCCTTGCTCTGTGAAGAGATGGGGCTGTGGAAGCAGAGTGAAGCCAAAACCTGCCCCATATCTCAAGACGGGGCACTCGCCCTCTGGGGGAGCAAGTGGGGTGAGAGCCAAGGTACGCCAAGCCGGACCATCACCGTCCTGCACTTTCTAGCCGTGTCAAAATATTGCTCTTTAAAAACAAAGAACGGGTGATGGTTGCACAACAATGTGAATGAACTTAATGCCACTGAACCGTGATTTAAATGACTCATTTTACTTTATGTACCTGTTACCACACACACAAAAATACCTCACAGCAATGATGTTGCAATGCATTCATATTCTAGTGCCCTTACTGTAACCTTGGGCATATATCATTCACACATGGATTTCTATAGGATAAATGTCAACTTCTTCCCCTGTGCAATTGTTTCCTCCCATTCCACACGTATCAATCCTAAAAGTACTTCCCATTAAATCTACAGGCTAAAGTTATATATATTCCTTTAAAAATTTGTTTTCTTGCTAGTCCAGGGCTGGTCGAGGAAATTGTGAAGGAATTCTTTAATGCCTTGCCCCAAGGCTTAGGAATGACAATGGAGCCTTAGGACAACGCTGGCCCCACAGAATTTTGCTAAACCTGGTCTTCCCTCTCCCTTCTCCTCTCTCTAACTGAGCTCCAGGTCCTCTTTCCTTCTGGCCCCCAAACTCAACCTTCCCTTCCCTCAGGGCGTCTGAGATAAGCTGCCTGGGCTGTGGTGATAACAGTTTAAGGAGTCACCCTACAAGGCATTTCTGTTTCAACTGCTGACTCTTGAGCTCTAACCCCAAAAGCGAGGATCACAGATTGCAGCGCTGAGCCTGGGGGTTAGGGGATGCTGTCACTTGGGTGGGGACTGTGCTGAATGTTAGCCCTTGACTTGCCACCCCCCTCCCTGCCTAACCCCAGCAGGTTCCCTACCGCCCAAACCCTCCAGCATCTGAGGCAACGCAACTTGCCCTGGGCACCCCCCAAGCCGCCCCCCCACGCACTGATGACCTTCAGGGGAACATTGAAACCTCTTCACTTTAAACCGTGTGTAGAAAAGGAACTGAGCATTCCAAACTCCTGCTCCTCCGCTCCAGGCGTTGCCCAGACTGCTGCCCACAGCAGTTACAAAGAGCTGAGATCCTCTTGAAGTGATGAGAATGTTCTGGAGTTAGATAGTGGTGATGGTTGCACAACTTTGTGACCATACTAAAAACCACCGAATTGTACACTTTGAAAGGGTGAACTTTATGGTATGTGAATTATATTTCAGTCAAAAATAAAAGATGAGGGGCTGGCCTGGTGGCGTAGTGGTTAAGTTCACGCGCTCTGCTTGGCGGCCTGAGGTTCCTAGGTTTGGACCCTGGGCGCAGACCTTCACACTGCTTATCAAGCCATGCTGTGGGAGGGGTCCCACGTATAAAATAGAGGAGGATGGGCACAAATGTCAGCTCAGGGCCAATCTTCCTCAGCAAAAAGAGGAGGATTGGCAATGGATGTTAGCTCAGGGCTAATCTTCCTCACCAAAAAATAAATAAATAAATAAAAATAATTAAATAAATAAAAGACGAGCCACTGGGGGACGAGGGGAAGAAAAGCTTATACACTATATACCTTATGGGAAGAAAACGTATATGGTGTATAAGCCTGGAGCCACCCCAGGTTACGGGACCACAGGAGCTGCCGAAAGCAGAACCAGCACCCACGCCCCAACATCAGGAGAAAGCCCCGGCTTGGGGTTTGGCTCTGAGGCCTGGGGGCTTGGGGCTACTATCACAGCAACCCCTGTGACTAACATCCTAACGCCACAAATGTGCACTTACGAGTCCCTCATAATTGTTCAAGACTCTGCTCATTAGAGAGGCGTGTTTTCACTGCACACCTAACAGTATCATCCCAAAGACCCTTCACGCCCTCCCCGTGTGATTACTGCGTGTTCTGTGCACACAACTCCCAACAGCGTGTCCCCAATTCGGCCTCTTTGCAGACACACATCAGCTGGCTGCATCGGCACCTCACACACTCCCCGGAACCCTGGCCTTCCTTCCAGCCCAGGGAACCCCAAACAGCTCAAACCTTCTGTGCGGGCCATGCCCTCCCTTCCTTGTCTCCCACTCCTCTCACTTCCCAGCACCTCACCCTCCCACACAGGGTTTTATTGCCAGTCTCTCGACAGTGGACAGTGCCCTGGACAAAGGAGACAGGAAGGCCAATCGGCCTCCCTCTTCTGAAAGAGGAATGAGAAAGCTGGAGTGTTTTGCTCAGCTTTTTCCCCGATTCAAACCCGTGCGAACCCCTGTGTGGCGAGGAGGGGCGTTTTGGGTGCTTTTGCACTGTATTGGAGAGGGAAGACCAGGGCCCAAGACTAGGGAGGGGGCTCCTTCCTGCCCTTGAAGGCCAGCGGGGCTTCGAGTGGGGAGGACCGTGTGCTTGAGGGGGGAGCATGTACTTGGTCTGGTTTTTTTTTGTGAGGAAGATCAGCCCTGAGCTAACATCCATGCCAATCCTCTCTTTTTGCTGAGGAAGACCGGCCCCAGGCTAACATCCGTGCCCATTTTCCTCCACTTTATATGGGACTCCACCACAGCATGGCTTGCCAAACGGTGCGTCTGTCCGCTTCCGGATCTGAACCTGCCAACCCAGCAGCCGAAGCCCAGTGCACGAGCTTAACCTCTACGACACCAGGCCACCCCCGCACCCCACCCCACCCCGGCCCCGCTGTTTTTTTTAATGCGGAAGGAACAATGATTTGTTCTGAAGCTGCTTCCAAATATCCCTGAATCACGCTGCCATCTGGTGCTGGGAAAGTGGTTTTCCATAAAGAAAAAGAAGAAAATTGGTCCCCCAGCTCAAACCACGCATACAAATTAATTCCAGGTATCCAACAGAGTACGTGGACAGTCAAAGCATGGATTCTGGAGAGGGCGTGGTTAGAATCCGGCGCCCCTCTCACTGGTGGTGGGACTTGGAGCAAGTTACTTAATGTCTCTGCCTCAGTTTCCTCATCTATAAAACTGAAAGAATAAATAGAGCTCATGTGAGGTTTAAATTGGTTAGTATTTTTAAGTGTTTATAACTTGGTAAGCACTATTTAACTGCTTGTTAAAACAAATCAAAATGTAAAAAGGTAAATCCAGTACTTTTAGAAGATGATAGGGGAGAATGTCTTTCTGATCTCTAGGTGGGGAAGGAGTTGTTTATCAAGATGTAAAAAGAGCAAACCATAAAGCAAAAGACTGATAAATTTGAATATAGTGAAAATAAGAATTCACACAGGGAGAAGAATGGGTAAACAAATTGTGGTATGTTTACACAATGGAATACTACTTTCCAAGAAGAAGGAAAGGGCTTTTCACACAGGCAATGACTTGAAAGAACCTCACCAACAGCATGCTGAGTGAAAGAAGCCAGACACAAAACAATACATACTGCACCATTCCTTTTATATAAAAATCCAAAAAAGGACAAAACTAATCTATGGTAATAGAATTCAGAGAGTGACTGTGGTGTTGGGGTGAGAGAATTGACTAGAAGAGAGCAGGAAGGGACCTTCTGGGGTGATGGAAGCCTTCTATATCTTCGTTTGTGTGGTGATCACATGGGTGTATATAATTGTCAAAATGTATTGAATAACGCTTAAGATTTGTGCATGTCATTGTATGTAAATAATATCTTACTTTTAAAAATGTAATTTAACAAAAAGAAATACAAGGGAAAAAAAATTCACCTCATCAAAAGATACCATTTGGAGAGTGAAAGGATAAGCCACACACTGGGGGAAGGTATTTATAACACATACAACCAACAAAGGATTAGTACCTAAAATATATAAAGAGCTCCTAGGAATCAATAAGAAAAAGACAAACAATTCAACAGAAAAATAGGCAAAAGAATTGTACAATAATTTCATAGAAGAGGAAGTACAAATGGTCTATAAATATATGAAAGGATTTTCAAATATAATATTAATCAGGAAAATGCAAATTAAACCACAATGTGTTACCATTTCAAACCTCCCAGATGATCAAAAACTAAAGTCAGATAATTTTAAAAATTGAGAGCTAACTCACTTCACATACCGTAAAATTCACCCTTCTAAAGTGTACAGTTGGTGGCTTTTAGTATAGTCACAAAGTTATGCAACTGTCACCATTACCTAATTCCAGAACATTTCATCACCTCAGAAATATCTCGTCTCTTTTAAACTGTTGTGGGAGCAGCTGGGTGATGGCCTGAAGAAAAAGAGGAGGTGCTCGGAAACACACCGTTCCTTTTGGATATATAGTTTAAAGTGTGAGAATGTGGAGCACCAGGAGATGATAGGAGTAATAGTATAGCCGCTTTGGAAAACTGACATTACCAAGTAAAGTTGAACACACGTACACCCAGTGACCCAGTAATTTCACCCCAAAGTAAATACCCAATAAAATGCATGCATATGTGCACGCAAAGTCATGTACAGGAATATTCATAGCAGCATTATTTGTAAAAGCCAAAAACTGGAAGTAATGAAATATTCGTCAACAGTAAAACGTATAAAGTAAGGTGTGGTACTTGGAATACCATGGAATGGAATACCATGCAACACTGAAAATGAATGAACCATGGCTACATTCACCAATATAGAGTCGTCTCACAAACATAAGAAGCTAAAGCAGCAAGAAACAGAGGATATAAATATGATTCTGTTTAAATAAAATTTTAAAACAGGCAAACCTAACAATGTAGGTTTAGGAATCCAAATGTTGGTAGAAAAAACATAAAGAAAACCAAAGGAGGGCCAGCCCGTGGCTTAGTGGTTGGGTGCGTGCGCTCCGCTGCTGGCAGCCGGGGTTCGGATCCCGGGCACGCACCGACGCACTGCTTCTCCGGTCATGTGGAGGCCGCGTCCCACGTACAGCAAATGGAGGGATGTGCAACTGGGACATACAACTATCTACTGGGGCTTTGGGGGAAAAAATAAATAAATAAAATTAAACCAATTTGCTAAAAAAAAAAAGAAAACCAAAGGAAAGAATAACACAAAACGCAGGACAATAGCTTACTTGGGGTCAGGATGTGTTACAGAAGGGGCACATAGGGCAGGGCTTCTGGAACATGATGATATTCTACTTCTGATATGGGTGATAGGTGCATGGGCGTGTGTTTTGTCAGGGAGGAAAAACTATTCCTCTACCCTCTTAGGTTCAGTCTCTGGGGGCCTGCAAATTAGACTAACAAAAGGCAGATTAACAGGAGAAAAAGCACACAATTTTTACTAATATTTATATGCACAGGAGTTCACAGAAAGAAGTAAAAATCAAAGAAGTGGTTGGACTTGGAGGTTTATACAGTCGGCTTTCCATATCCAGGGGCTCTGCATCTGTGGATTCATCCAACAGCAGATTGAAAGGCCTAGGAGGATTGTGTCTGTACTGAAAATGTACAGACTCTTTTTTCTTGTCATTATTCCCTAAACAATATAGTATAACAACTATTTACACAGCATTTACATTGTATTAGGTATTATAAGTTATCGAGAGATGGTTTAAAGTATACGGGAGGATGGGCATACGTTATGTGCATATGCTGTGCCATTTTACATAAGGGACCAGAGCATCCCCAGATTTTGGTATCTGTGAGAGGTCCTGGAACCAATCGCCCTTGGATTCTGAGGGACGACTGTATCCCAAAGGAAAGGAAAGGGTGTTTGGGCATCAAGGAAAGATAAAACTGGGGGGAAGTGACTAGGAAATATATGAGGGCAACTAATGACAGAAGGGTTACGTTAGTAAGATCTGGTTATGCAGACTCATCTTGATGCTGGCTCTGCATCTCCGGTGATAGGAGCTGCTCTCCTCACTCTGGTATGGGAGAAGGGGACACCTTTACAAGGGAAATTTACGCCCTGCTTTTAGGAGGATGGGGGAGGGAAGGCAGAGAACCCTCCCTGCTTCTGTTGATTCTCAGTTGCCTGCAGCTCAAAATACTCTTTATGCCTAAGTGGCGCATCTGGGGGTGGCATACCCTGATCCCCTTCAGTTTAGACTGTGCACATTGGTTTAGACACTCTTCTGTTTGTAGGCTTACACACATGCACACATACCCCCCTCACAAAAAGAAAAAGGAAAAGTCATCATCCCGCTGCGTGTTGTGTGCCCAGCCCAGCAGATCAGCATCTCACTCCAAAATGATAATGTCCTGGCCTCACACAGGGGAGGGAGAGAGATTGGTTTCAGCCACCACTCCAGACTCCTACCTGTTCCCCGTGGAGGCCCTAGCACCAAGGGGGCAATGGGGTATGGGAGGGAGTGAGGCACAGAGCATGGGGCCACATCTCCTCACCTCCTCTCCTTCTGTTTCCCCACCTGTAAAATAGGAGAAGGGGTCCCTTCTGACCCCAGACTCGGCTGACTCCTGGAGCACCTGCGGCCCCACCCAGGAAGTGTGGCCTAGAAGTCTGGTCAGGGCTGGATCCCAGGGCCTTTGGCAGATGGTGCCATCCGGCAGATGTGAGAGGGAGGGAGGAGCTGGAGCCCTTGGCAGGACAAGTGGTGTGAGAGGAGGGAGGAGACAGAGTGAGCAACCGCCCCGGTGTCTCCCGGCAGCTGACAGCTGAGCTGATCTTCAAGTCAGGGCATGCCTCAGTTAGTCTTTACAGCTATTTATAGCTCACGCCCTCCTTATTTGGTAGCCGACAGCACTGCTGCTGCTGAGTCTTCTCTCCCTTGATGCTGCCTTCCTGATGAGCACTCCAGGCTCCTGGTGCAGCTCTGGCTCCCGCAGGGCCTTACACAGCACAGGCACTCAACCCTGTGTGTGCTCTCTATTCCAAATGCTCCTAGATCCATCCATATTTTTAAATTTTTTAATTGTGTTAAAATACACATAACATTTACCATTTCTAAGTGTACAGTTCAGTGGCATTAAGTACGTTCACACTGTTGTCAACCATCACCCTCATCCATCTCCAGAACTTTTTCATCCTCCCCAGCTGAAACTCTGCACCCATTAAACCACAACTCCCCCTTCTCCCCATCCCCTCCCCGGCCCCTCCCCGGCCCCGGACAACCTCTATTCTGCTTTCTGTCTCTGTGAATTTGACTAGTCTAGGCACCTCATGTAAGCAGAGTCACGAAGTATTTGTCCCTCGTGAGTGGCTTATCTCACTGAGCATAGCGTCCTCAAGGTTCATCCATGTTGAAGCATGTGTCAGAATTTCATTTCGTTTTAAGGCTGAATAATATTCATTCCATCGTATGTATATACCACGTTTTGTCATCCATTCGTCTGTCGACGGACATTTGGGTCACACCATACATTTCTACATTTCAGATGCAACGTTGGAACCAGAATCCCCACTGCCAGGTTACCATCAAATGGAGTCGGCCAGCTTTCTATTCAAAGCCTGCAGCCTCTCCTTGATTTAGGGGAAGATCTGGTGAGCAAGAAAGATTTTATGACAAATGGCATTTTCTTGGGGAGTCCTGGGCTCATGAGACAGTTGTCCCTGAGACCCCTACCAGATTGAGAGTTCCAAAGGGGGATGTAGACTGTGGTCAGAGAACGGGCTCTAAGAGCAGTGGGTGGAGGCAGGCAATTATGGGCTAGAAAGGCCTGGCTGTGAACTCTCGAGAGGGTATCTGGGCTTAAAAAAAAAAAAGAAAGAAAATAGAAAAAGGCCACCGAGGACGAGAGTGTGGAACACCAGAGGTCTGGGTGGTTCCATGGATTTTAAAGACACCTGGTGTTATGATCCAGCTTGAGGTAGAGAGACTACAGGGCCGGTGCCAAAGTCCCTGAGGAATGGTCGAGACCTGTTTACTTGACTCAGTGAAGAGGGTTGGTTTGTTTTTCAGAACAGCTTGTGTGTAGAAACCTTGCCCGGGACTTGGAAACATCCCAGGTGGACGGTAGATAACAGGCGAAGCTGGCAGCTGGACTCGGAGCTACCTTTCCTCCACTGCAGGATGTGATCTGACCGACCGGCCAGTCCCTGCCCCAAACCTTCCAGGGCTGCCCATCGCCTGCAGGACCGAGTCCGACTCCCCACGCCCCAGCTGGCTGCAACCTGCCGCTTCCTGCCTAGGACTTTATGCTCCAACAATGAATGCAGAACTGCTTCCAGCTTCCCTCCTACGTCATCCTGTCCCTCAGCTCCACGCCTGTGCTTCTGCAGTCTGCGGCAAGGCTACGCCCGCGAGCTCCCCTCACTTAAAACTCAGCACATGTTGCGCCTTGCCAGCTACCCTCACTCCCAGCCAGTCCAGCTTCAAGTCTGCGCCTCTGTGTTCTGACAGTACCTTGCAGAGGCCTCCACCACGGCACATTCCCCAGTAAAATGCTCTGCTTTGGGTCTGCTTCCCCTCTTAGGTTCTAAGCTCCTTGAGGACGGGCGCTATTTCTTTTCATCTTTGTAGCCCCCATCCATTCATTCATGTAATCATTAGATACATATTTATTGAACTGCAGTAATGTGTCAGACACTGTTCTAGTTTGAATGAGTGCATGCCTTGGGGTTGGGCCTTTTTAACCTTCATTCATTCTACACTTATTGAGTGTGACAGACAGGAGAGGTACAACGCTGAACAAATAGAGACGTGGTCTCTGATCTTGAGAGCTTATGGAGGGAAGAAAGACGTTCAAATAACTGCACACAAACAAATGTAATGCTGCCATCGTGATGGGTGTTATGAAGGATGGGGAACTGGAGAGTGAGAGTGGATCAGAGGTGGTTGAACGTGGTCAGGAGCCTAGAGAACACTTCCCCGAGAAAGTGACACTTGACCTGAGATCTCAAGGTTGAGGAGAGGAGGGAACAGCGTTCCAGGAAGGGGGAACAGCATGTGCAAAGCCTTGAGTCCTATATTGGTTAGAAATCCTTTTGGCTCTGAGAAACAAAAAATCTGATGGCTGGTGGCTCACACCAATTGAATTTATTTTTTCACATAATAAGAAGTACGGAGGTGGTGGCTGCTGGCACTGGTCCAACTGCTTCACACTGTCATTAAGGAGCCGTGCTGTTTCTGCTCTCTGCTCTGCCATCTTCTGTGTATTACTTCTTGTTCTCAGGCCTGTCCTCTTATCAGCCCAGCTCCAGACATCAGAGGATGGTTTCCAAAGGCAAGAAGCGGGGAGGACCAAGTGGGAGCCTGTCTAGGATATCTTTCCCAGAAGCCTCCTGGAGTCTTCCCCTCACAGCTCATTGGCCAGAGCTGATCATATGGCTATCTCTCGCTGCAAGGGATGCTGGGAAAGCCACTATTTTGCTTCTGTAGTGGGAATGGGCTAGGGAGAGAAGGTTGGGCATGGCTTGCGATAGCCACGTGGTGGGAGGGAGCAAGGCAAGTTCTAGAAGCTGAGAAAAGAGAGCTTTGTAGGGACACGGAGCTGGAGAGGTAAGTAAGGGCCTGTATTAGTTTGCTAGCGCTGCCATAACAAGGTGCCACAGACCACGTGGCTTCAACAACAGAAATTTATTGTTTCACAGTTCTGGAGGCTGGAAGTCCAAGTGTTGGTCTCTTCTGAGGCCATCTTCTCCCTGTATCTTCATGTCATCTTCCTTCTGTGCATGTCTGTGTCCTCATCTTCTCTTCTTATAAGGGCACCACTCATATTGGAACCTGGGACCACTCCAATGACCTCGTTTAACCTTAATTACCTCTTTAAAGCCCCTATCTCCAAATACAGTCACATTCTGAGGTCCTGGGATTGGGGCTTCAACATAGGAGCTTGGAGGGGGACACAAATCAGTCCACAACAGGGCCAAACTTCGTAAGGCTCTGTAGATCATATTAGGAATTTTAATTTTTATTCTAAAAGTTACCAGAAACTATGAAAAAGTTTTAAGCAAAAGAATGACATAAGCATCCTCAGATTTGGAAGATCTCTGGTTGTGATGCAGAGAATGGGATGGAGGAAGCCAGAGCGGATGCCCACAGACCAATTACGAGGCCACTGAAACAGCCCAGCAGGAAACGATGGCATCTTGGATTCGGGTAGTGGTGGTGGAGACGACAGAAGTCGTTGTCGGGGGAAGAGGGAGAATCTCCTTCTGCTCTTTTCCTTAGGGTTCTTATGGCTGGCCAAATAATTAACAAGACAGGTTAGCAGGAGAAAATAATACAAAGTTTAATAACATGTATACATGGGAGAAACTCAGAAATGAGCAACTCGTCCCTCTGTCTAAGCTGCTTGCTTAAGTATTGCAGCTAAAGGCGAGGAACGTGTTGGGGTTGGGTAGTGGCCTGGGACTTCAGAGGCCAGGAAGACAATTCTTTTCAGGGCCATCTATAGATAATGTGGTCAGGGAGAGACAGAGTTTTTGATAAAAGAGGCTTGGTGCCTTTCCTATTGTAACCTCTATCCTACATTATCTTTACAGCCATCATGATAATAACTCCTTCCTGAAACAGATCTTTTGTTTTAAATTCTTTAGGCTGTTTGGGAGGGGAAACTCAAATATTCTTCCTGAGTTCTCTGAGTCCTTATTGTCTTCAGCTCGAAATAATCCGCATACCAGAGTGGTGCCTCCTGGGGTAGCTTGCCCTGAGCACCATCATGGGCAAATTTCAGACCCATTTCAGAAGTAAAAAGGCCAGGACGTGGGTACAGGGGCGCAGGGGGAGGGAGGGCGGGGAGGCATCGGTAGCCTCTGGGCCTTGCTGATGGTTCCTGTCTCGGGAACCAACACTCAGGGAACTGGGCCAGTACCGGGAGAGGCAACAGGGGGCTACAGGCACCAGGCTGAGGGGGTAGGGGAGGTGAAGTCTCCGCTGCAGGCTGAGGGCTGGTGGTCTAGTACTGCTCTTCGGGGATAGGTTCTGGGAGCTCAGATCCTTGTCTTATTAGGACATATACACGTGAGTCTTCTCTGTCCAGCATTCTGATCCAAGGGCATTGGGTTCATCCGTCAATTACATGTGCCTTTTTAATTTTTGAACAGTAGGCACAAGATGCTGTGAGATATGTTAGATAACGTGGGGATCCACTCGGAACTCCAGAGTTGACATAAAGATTATTCTAAGCGGAAGACATTTGAGATTCAACAGATGCAGAAAAGTCTTTTCAGAGCTTCCTTTATCTGACTAAAAGTAGCAACTTCTGGGAAATGAGGCTACCATAAATCCCCTTTATGGCCCTAAAGACAGAAAGACTCCTTATACCTGTATAGACAAACATTATCACAAACTTTCTTATCTCTCATCTATTCTCCTAAAAACCCATTTGTCTTCCCTAAAGAAACCTATTTGTTTTTTCTACAAGTCTTTTCTCCTCCCTCCCTTTCCCCCTAGTTTGGGTTTATAAGCCTTTAACCATTTAAGGAGCCAGCTGCTTCTCTTGTTCACTCCCTGTATGCATATGAAATAAGTCTTTTTCTCCTGTTAATCTGTCTTTTGTTAATTTAATTCACAGGCACCAGCTACTGAGCCTAAAAGGGTAGAGGAAAAGTTTTTTCCTCTCCTACAAAAACTACAAAATCCAGATTGTACCTCTGTCATCTTTCAGATCAAAGCTCCCTGATCAATGTGAAGCCAGGGCCAGAAGCAGCCAAGAAGCTGGATAGATACTCTGCACCTTGATTATCCAAGAGCGAAAAAGGAGCCTGTGTTGCCCCTAGCCCCTACTCAACTCACAACACCCCTTGCCTCCTCCCTTCAAGTAGCCACCCTAGCGTGCCCATTGCTTCAGCATAGTCTCGCTGGATTTGATAACTTCTGCCTGGCGGTAAAGTCACAGCCAAATGATACCTCAAAGCACACTGTGAACCGAGGTGTGGGGAGGAATCTGCTCCCTGGGGACACTGTCTCTCCCCATGGCTCTCTAGCCAGCCTGCCCTGTCTCTGGCTGCTCTGAGCCTGGCTCACTGGGCTCCAGCCGTACTGGCATCAGCAGTTCCTGGATGGCACCACGCATGGCCCCCTCTCAGGGCCTCTACACTTGCTGCTCCTCTGTCTTGTTCACTCTTCCCTTAGGTTTTCACACTGCTGTTCATGGGAATCCTTTAGGTCTCTGTGCAAATATCATCTTAGAGAAGCCTTCCCTGGGCCGGCCCCGTGGCGTTAGCGGTTATGTGTTTGCACTCTGCTGCTGGCGGCCCAGGTTCTGACCCTGGGCGCGCACTGATGCACCGCTTGTCAAGCCATGCTGTGGCGGTGTCCTATATAAAGTGGAGGAAGATGGGCCCAGATGTTAGCCCAGGGCCAATCTTCCTCAGCAAAAAGAGGAGGTATTGGCATGGATGTTAGCTCAGGGCTGATCTTCCTCACAAAAAAAAAAAAAAGAAAGAAAGGAAGAAAAGAAAATCCTTCCCTGGGAACGCTATCTAAAGGAATGAATACATGAATGCATTCACTGATGCCATCATCCCCTAAGACTGTAGCCCATTTAGACCATACCCGGAAGAGGCTTTTTCTTAAAAAGACAAACAAGAAGAACCTTGTATTTTAACCAAATAAGGCTGGGGATTTCTTAAGTTCATTCTCAGCATCCCTTTCTTAGGGCTCAAGAACTCTTTTGAAATGGATCATTTCTATGGAGGTTACACTGCCCACTCTCGCCTTCCTTTCCTGGAAAGCATGGTTTTACTATGGCAGTAGCATTTGCTATAATGGCTAAAACACACACACACACACACACACACACACACACCCTCGTGACACAGCGCAATCAGGCTTTCTATCAAACTGCTGTGCAAGCACACGTGCATGAACACGCATAGTTTCGTTTGCAGCTTCTAAACGACAACAACAACAAAAAACCGAGACAGTGAAGGTTAAAGCAGATAAGATTTTTCTAAATATAACTTCTTGGTATTTTAAAGGGTTACTATGAGCTGTTTTCTAAAATCCAGTTACTATCTTTCTCCTACCCACAGGTGGCCCCAGGCCAGTTCTGTACTTTTGGAGATTTTCAGTTGATTTCAGCTCCCACCCTGCAAGGATAGAAGCCGGAAATATCAGCATTTTTGCCCCTCCCTAAGAGTACGCCCTCATGGGGGAAGGGCTGAGGCACCGGGCCATTTAAAGAGGAGGTGCTGATCTTGCTCCAAGTTTTCCTAAAGCGTTGGTTCCTAGCCTTCTGGGGGTGGGGGGGATGCTTGGAGCTGGGGTAAGGCCCCACAAATCTAAATCTGCATTCATTCCTGCATCCGTCCATCAGTTTATCTATTCATTTGTTTACTCAACAAATATTTTGATCCCCTCCTCTGAGCCAGGCACTGAGCTGAATGCTGAGAATGCTTTGTGTGTAGATGTGGGGGGGATCCCTCCAAAATGTTTGATGTTAACAATAAAAATAACAAGATTTTAAAAATTAGACAATCAGATTCTAAACTTAACATGTACAAGTAAATAAGTGAGACCATTTCTGAAAAAGAAAAGTAATACAGCCCTAACTGATATTATATACCTTCAGTATATAGTATATATATATATAATAGTATGATCCTAGGATTTAGAAAAAAGAACAGAACAGAAAATTCGAAAACAGACTCGAGTATGAGAATTTAATATGCCATAAAGACGGCCCCTCAAGCCCCCAGAGAAAAGATGAATTACTCAATAAATGGTGCTGGGACGACTAGGTAACCATGTGGGAAAAATCAAAGTTGTTTTCGCACCTAACACCTCGTACCTGGACAAATTACAAAGGAATCACAAATTTAAATGTAATAAATCAAACCATAAAATTAATTAGGAAAAAAACCGTGAGTGGATGCCTTAATAACCTCGGAGTGGTGAAGACTTTTACAACTATGATACAAAATCCAGAAACCATAGAATTAGACTGCATTAACAAAAATAATTTCCACATGGCAAAAAACACAAGAAGAATCAAAATACCAACAACAAACTGAGAAACATATTCGCAGTTCATGAGAAACAAAATACTAATTTCCCTAATTCCACCTATAAAGTGCTCTTACAAACTGATTTAAAGACCAATGACCTAACAGAAAAATGGGCAAAGGATATGAATAGATAGAAAAGGAAACAAAGCATCTCTTAAACTTATGAAGAATAAGAGAAATGGCAATTGAAACTGTACTGAAATGTTATTTTCCCCATCAGATTTGTAAATATCCAAAGGTTGGGTTGGTGAGGGTGTTTGCAAGCGGGTGTTCTTACACGTTGCTGGTGGGACTGTATATTGGGACAACCTGTGTGGAGGATGTTTTCATAAAATTTGTTAACATGACTAATGCCCGTACTCTGACTCAGCTATGCCAGTCTAGGAGTTTATGCTACAGATATAATCTCACATGTGCAAAATATCATACATTAAATGTTATTCATTGAATTACTATTTATTATGATAAAAGGCTGAAAACAAACCAATTGTCTCTAATAGGGAACTGGTCATATAAATTATGGTACATCCACACAACAGAGAGTTATGCAACTCTCTATGGGGGCAAGGTGTATAATATGCCACTAGTTTTATTTAAAAGAGGAAATAATACATAGACATATTTGAATATGCATAAAATATCTCTGGAGGGATACACAAATTAACTACTAACAGTAGTTGGCTATGGGGAAAGAAGCCAGGTGGCTGGGAGAAAGGAAGGGGAGGAAGAATTTTTACTGTGTACCTGTTAAAGAAAAAAATAATATTTTAACTGTCAAAGAAAAAACTATGCAACGACATTTATGAAAGCATGGCAAGACAGGCTTTATTTAAGAGGAGCCATCACGATGGGTATAGGGACCACTGCAGTGGGGTCTTGCAGTGGGGACAATACAGCTTGGGCAAATGGGAATTCATAGCCAAGGAGCAAGATGGAGCAGGGGAGAGGGGGGTCAATGGATGGAAAATTCTAAGAGGAAACATCAGGGGTAAGGGAAGACTTTGGCTAAACGGTCCTAACAGGATTCTTGCTGAAGGCAGGCCAGGACGATGAGACATCACCTGAGGGATGGTATGCTGGAGGATGACAAGCTCCATCAGATACCAAGGGTGATCAGATATGGAGGATGGAGGAATCTGGCTAAACCAATTTAACAGGATTCTTGCTAAAATTGGACAATGCAGAGATGAACAGGGAAGTCCAAAATATGAGGCCTCGTTAAAATGTTCAGGTCTGAGTAGAATTTGGTCAAGGAGAGAATCTCTGTCATGCTTTTTTCTACTTTTAAAAATATTTGAGTCACATGACCGCATTATTATGAAAAAAAATTTTCATACAAACCAAAAATTAACACAGTATTTAATACAAAATAATTCATAAATTGTAGGCAAGAATACTTATACTTAAAAAGGCAGGGAACCACTGATGCATGTGAGAATACAAACTGTTTTTATGGGGACCAAATCATTATTTAAACCCCCTGTGGAAAGAAAATAACACTGTCAGGGAAGAGGGAGAATCCCCCTCTGCCCTTTCCCTTGAGGTTCTTCTCTCTGGCCAAATAATTAACAAGACAGGTTAGCAGGAGAAAATAATACCAAGTTTAATAACATGTATACATGGGAGAAACCAAGGAAACTGAGTTTCTCAACACAATGGCAGAGATTCTCGTCTTAAATACCATCTTCAGCTAAAGACAAAGGGGGATATTGGGGGTGGGGATGGAGACAGAATGGAGACAGAAATCACAGTAATTAAGGGTATGCAGATGTAAGGCCTTATCCTCCACACTGATAAGTTTCTAGAGAGGCCATCCCCACTTCCCCTCAGAGAGGGAGATACCTTTACAAATGGAGATTTCCCTTGTAAATGTAAATGTTTGTCTGGTAACTCCTTGCAGAACCGCCTAGAGAATGTGGCTGGGAAGAGACAGAATTTTTGATAAGAGGGGCTTGTTGGTGCCTTTCCTATTGTAACATCTATTTTACATTTTATTACAGCCATCATATGATAGTAACTCCTTCCTGGAACAGGTCTTTTATGTTAAATTATTTAGGCAGTTAGTGGGAGAGGTCAAATGTCTGTCAGAGAAAACAATCAACGTAAAGAGACATATTTCAGGGTGGTCAAATCTTGATCTCCCACAACATGGTGTTTATTTTGCAGACTCTAGTTTCCAGATTAAGGTTTTCAAAGTTTGTGCAACACTATACAAACTAGATCTGCTCACAGTAAGATACTCCACAGTGGGTGGCAGGGTGTCAGACCTATCTCTTATACTTTCTTTAATTTTGTGGCACTCAGCACAGACAGACAAGTGTGACCGTGTCCCGTCTGTAGTCTTCCCTTTCAAATTAAAAGCTCCCTTAGGGCAGGGCCTGATTTCCAGCCCCAGCAGGGGAAGGAGCACTAGACCAGAAGCTAAAATGCCTCAAGCTGCAAGCTCTGCTCGGTCACTCACGGGCTGTGTGATCCTGCACAGCATCACTGCCTGTCTCTCCAATTCCATCTTCTCAGATTTAACGGGGCAAAGCCATCTGTGTTTGTCCTACCTCCAAAGCTTGTTTTGAGGCTCGAACTAGATAAGGCAGGTGGAAGGCCTTTCACAACCGTCACGTATGGTTCTAATGTGGGGTTACCAGATAAAATATAGGATGCCTAGTTATATTTGAAGTTCAAACAAACAATGAATACTTTTGTAGTATAAGTATATCTCAAATATTGAATGGGATATACTTATACTAAAAGCCAATTTGTTATTTATCTGAAGTTCAAATTTAACTGCGCATCCTATATTTTTATTTGCTAAATTTGGCAACCCTGTTTTAATATCATATAACAACAGCAATGGAAACAATAGCAAATACTCATCTAGCAGTTACTAAGTCCAGCAACTGTCCTTTGTTACATATATTAACTCACTTAATACTTATAAGGAAGGTGTATTATTAGCCTTATTTCACCAATGAGGAAACTGAGGCAGTAACTTGTCCAGTGTCACACAGCTACTGTGTTCAGGCACACAAGTTCTCTCATGACTCCTATATAACCTGGATTTTGTGCTCAGGCCTGACTTTACACTTCAAGTTCTCCTGATGAGTTCACTGCACCCTCCTTGTCACCCATGCAACATTTTTGTTTTAATAAATATGATCACTATACAGGAAATAACTATAGCTTTATGCATAGTGAAGGAGCTACCCACCACCCCCATTCTTGTTAATCCTCCTTCCTCTCCTTCCCCTGTCTCTGCCCAGTGTTCCTAAGCTGGCCTGGACCCCCAGTCAGCGGAGGTGGGCAAAGTGAGGGCTCTCAGGGAGTCCTCCCCAGCATATGGGTATCCCCCTCTGGACTTTGGCATCTGAGAAGGTTCTTGGTGCCCTCACTTCACACCACTTGGGTGGCTGTTGTTCTACTTATAATTAAGAACCCAGCTGGATGGGTAGCACTGGTATGGCAGAGTCACTAATAAATGTGAAGAAATGCATGAATTGCCCTTGTGCTGACCTTTTCTCCCAGTAATCTAAAACAGAGGTGACTCTTTGTTTAGTTTATTTTGTTTCCCTGTGATACAAAACATCATTATTCCTATTGGTGTGGATGGTGAGCCACGGCAAAGTAATTTTTATAACATCAGGGAATTCTTTCATCGGTTGCCCAGATATTACTAAGCACCTACGATATGCCAGGCTCTGTTCTAGGGACTCGGGGTAGATCTGAATGAAACAGGTAACAATCTCTGCTTCCTAGAGTTTATATTCTAGCTAGGAGAGACAAGCAATAAATAAACATAACAGATAAGCAAATTCTATAGGAAGTTAGGAGGTAAATAATATAGAATAAAGAAAAAATATAGTCAGGGGATTAGGAGTACGGGAGGGTAGGGGGTGAGGAAACAAATTGCAATATTTTAAAAGGCAGTCAACGGAGAAATTGAGATTTGAGAATTTCTTGTTGAGATTTGGCAAAAGCTTGGAGGAGGTGGCCAAGGAAATACCTGGGTGATGAGGTTCCCAGCAGAGGGAAGGACTAACACAAAGGCCCTGTGGGAGTGTGCCTAGTGTGTTTGGGTCAGCACCAGCCCAAAGTTCTCGGAGACAAGTCAGACAGGGGCAGAATAGAGATGAGGTCTGAGAAGGGGGAGAAGCCACATCATACAGGATCTAGTAAGGACTTACTCTGATTGAAACCCTACTTGGAAGACTTTGAGCAGAGAGTGACACATCACTCTGGCTGCAGTGTGGAGCGGGAAGATCTATAATTCACAACTCAGATTGGTTGTGCAAGTGTGGGTTTCAGGACATCCCTGGGTCTCATCCTCCCTCCATCTTTTTTTTTTTTTAAGAGTTTTTTTTTTTTCTTTTCTTTCTTTCTTTATTTTTTTTCCCCCAAAGCCCCAGTAGATAGTTGTATGTCATAGCTGCACATCCTTCTACTTGCTGTATGTGGGACGCAGCCTCAGCACGGCCAGAGAAGCGGTACGTCGGTCCGCACCCGGGATCCGAACCTGGGCCACCAGTAGCGGAGCGCTCGCGCTTAACCGCTAAGCCGCGGGGCCAGCCCCTCTCTCCATCTTAAAGTTCAGGCCCAGGGCCTGTGTAGGTGTGTCATTGAGACTCAGATCTTTTAGGATTTCATATGATCCCACTGAGGGCTCTGAGCTGGGTGCCACTGCTTCCAGCTGAGGGCAGCAGTAAAGTGACAAAAACAATCTGTAATTTACAAGACGATTTTCCCAAACTTGAAGATTTGTTTTAAGATTAAGTGATTGTTTTTCTTAACATAAAAAAGTTTAAGGGCTTGCTACCACCCACCAAAATTAGTTAACTGATAAAGCCTAACAGATAGAGACTACCAGGAATACACCTGTGGTTCAACAAAGTTAAACTTATTAACCTGCCACAGCAGGGGAGATCATGCACTGAGCAATAGTGGGAATCCGGGAAAGGGCAGTAGGGAGGGGCCTCTTACAGGGTTGAAGCTGGCGCTGGGTGGTTCTGGGGGAGAGACCAGCAGAAGAGGAGACCAGCTCTGGACTGGGTGCTGTCCAGAGGTGGGCAGCTTAGGAACTGGGTGTCTCGGCAATCTTTGTTGGGAGGTAGGAGGGAAAAATGAAGTGGGGCTGGGAAGACATTAGTAAAAAAGCTGTAATTACTCAAAAGGAGGCGATTGTTAGTTTTTACACAGCCATGGTGTGGCCTTGGGAGAAACACTGTTTTCTATCGGCTTTGCCACTGTCTTTGTATCTGTTAGGTACACCGTGGTCTGATTATCAGTGGAATTTTCACTTTCTCAAGGTAGAGAGACTACAGAAGAGCAAATTAAGGGCTTATGAAAAACTGCCTATGGGAGCTCAGGATGCAATACGCAGCATCTGAGAGGACAGTGGGCATTAATGAGAAAACAGGATTAAACACGTTTTAATTTTCATAGTTTTACAAATAACTCTTAGAAGCTGGGATATTCCAGACACCTTTTGTTATTCATTATCTTTAAGTATTAACTGTAGTGTGAAAGCACAGTGCTAAGGGTTTTCCATGAACTCTCATTTAATTTTCACAACCACCCCAGGCTAGGTACTGTTATTACTATTTAAAAATTACTACTACTACTATTATTATTATTGCAGATGGAGATGGCAGGAGCAAGAGAGGTGACTCAACTTGCTCAAAGACACATAGCTCGGAATGGGAGAAGCCGGGAGATAAGGGAGACAAGCTGACTCCAGAGCCTTTGCGCCGCCTGCACGTTATTCTCTTGGGCTTAGAGATCACACCTTTGATTGGAGGAGTAAGAGAGAACATTTATTAAGTGTTTACTACGTACGAGACACTAAGCTCAGTGATGGCCACGCAAATCGTATAATCCTCACAGCAACCCTCTGAGGCAGGGCCTACTGATATCAGCCCCATTTGAAAGATGAAGAAACTGAGGCTCAGAGATAATGGGTATCTAGGTCAAGTTCATACAGCTGGTAATTGGCAGAGCCAGTACATGGGGAAGTCTGGATTCTAGCCTAGGTGCCGAATCTCCTCCTCCCCGCCTTCCACCGCATCAGCCTCTGCTAGGAAGTACTCCTCTGGTTCAGCACTCTGGAAATTCGGACTTTGGTTCCCTGGAGGTGGAGCCTGGAGGGGGCGTGGCCACCTGGGGAGGCCGGCCTGCCCCGCCCCTCGCCGGCGGACTGTCTCGTCCACCAATCAGAGGGCGCGGGGGGCGGGCCGCGGGCTCCCCGGCTCCGGCCGGCAGATCGAGCGGCTAGAGCGCTGGGAGACGCGACGCGGGGCCGAGGGGAGCGAGCGGCGCCTCGGTCGGCCTCCCCCCCCTCCCCTCGCCTCGCCGCCTTCTCCCCGCAGCCGGCCCGGAACTATGTGATCCCGGAAGTTCCGGTGCCATTGCTGTGTGGGATAAACAGTAATGGCGGAGGCTGCAGCTCCCGGAACAACAGCCACACCATCAGGAGCAGGAGCGGCAGCGGCGGCAGCGGCCTCCCCTACCCCTACCCCCGCGGTCACCTCCCCGTCCCCGGGGGCGGGGGGAGGGGGAGGCGGCAGCGACGGCAGCGGCGGCAGCGGCGGCGGCTGGACCAAACAGGTCACCTGCAGGTGAGACGCGGCGCGGCCGGGCGCCGGCGCGGGGAGGGGACCGCGGCCGGGGAGGAAGGGGCGGGCGGCGGCCGGGCGCGGGCGGAGCGGGAGCCGGCGTGTCGCCGCCGCCGCCGCCCCCGTCCCCGCGGCCGCGGCGGCCTCCCCGCCCGCGCTGCGTCAACCCCCGCCGGGCCCGGGCGCGCGCAGCCTCGCTGCGGGGCCGCCGCGCCGCCGCCCTCCCCGCGCCGGGCGAGCGGCGCGCACAGGAGAGGTGGGCTGACTCCTCCTCCTCATTGTCGCTGGGTCCCCACCCCCGCCTCCGGCTCCGCAGGTCCGGGGAGGGGCGGATGGTGCCGCCTGGAGCCGGCCTCCCCGCGACCCCGCCGGGCTGGGGACGCCGCGCGGGTGCCGGCGAGGTGGCCTGGACCCCGGGCCTCCCGCGGGGTGGTCCGTTTGTAACGTCTTCTCGCGGCTCTCCGCCCCCCCCTCCCCCGAGAAGCAGCTTTTGTTATTTCTTCTTTGTACGTTTATCCGGGTGGGCGGTTCCGAGCTTTGTCTTAGAACCCAGGGCCGGGCCGGGGTCGTCTCCTCCGCCTTACATTTTACGGGCTGCCGTTCCCCTCCCCCGGCAAAATGTGTCTCTCATGAAATCCTCTCATCTTACTCCTAAAGGGAGTCATAGACCTCTCCGCTCCCGGAGGAGAGAGGTTTGGTTTGATGTGGTGTGTCAGATGAAAATATTTGAAAAAATAATTGATGAGTAGATAGCAGTTACATGGCTGTGCGCACGCATGTAAAAAATTATCGAGCTGTACGTATAAGATTAGGGCATTTAATTGGATGTGATACGTGGATTTTTAAAAAGTGATCGGTAGCGACTGGAAGCCTTTCTTTTACTTTCAGTTGCAAAAATCCAACCGAAACGCCGGTTTTCACCTGGGTGGGATAATTTATATGCAAATACGAAAAAATATTCCTAATATACGGAACTCACGGTCCTAGTATTAACAGCGGGATCGAAGCGTTCCCAGCCTTTAATATGGTACATTTAAGGCATGAATGATAAGCTTACTTAGGTTGATTTTTAATAATGAGATGGAAAAAGCATAAAAGCTGTTTTAGGTAGCTTCTCTTATCGGTCATCTGTAGGTCCTAAGAATGGAATCAAATGCAATATCCCAAGGAATGAGAATTTTAAAGTTCCCATTCATGGAACCAATTATTTGAGTCTCTGTTTCTCTTTTCTCTACAATGCTGTGGTTGATTTATATGTGCTAGTTGAATGTTTTAAAACTAAAAGAACTAGTGTAACCTTTATATTCCTGAACTTTCTAGCCTGTCGCAGCCTACCTCCATACACTGAAAATAATCTTCCTTGAATATGTGAGTTCTTCAAGAACGCCATACAATGCCTAGATTTTACCCACCATCTCCAATCTAAATATAGTCTAGCCTTGAATACCCACCTCCAACCTGAGGTTACTGTCCTTATCTCATTATTATCCTGTTGTGTCTTTAACGGGAGCCCAACTTGACTTCTCTGCACAGAATTCATAGTCACTTCTACACTTTACTTTCCCCTCTTAGGTACTTTTCCATGTTCTGTTTCCCCATTTCTAGTTCCTCACCAGTATCATCAGAATTTCAAACAAGAGTAGCAAACTAATCATTCCTCTTTGCGTGCCTTTAGTATCTTGAAATTAATGTAATATCCTAGATCGTTTCTGGACCAGTGGGAATTCTTTGCCTGTGAACCAATAGTTATATGTGTTTAAGAAATTTACATTGCTGAGTAATCTGATATTTTGCAGAAGCATTATGCAAAAGATACAGGGTTAGATGTGCTAGTTTTTGTTCTTGTTTTTTTTTTATAAGCCTGTCTGTAGCTTTTGCTTGAGACAGTGATCTTAAAAAAAAGTACAGGTTAGTTGATGTGTCTTGGGTTTTAATATTTGACATTGTTTTCAGTTGTTCTAGGTACAACATGATCTCCTACTTTAAAAAAATCTTTCTTGTTGAATAGAGGAATATCAAATATGTTATCTTCATTTATTTATTCTGGACCCGAGCTCTCTGAAAGCAGGGACCGTATTTTGGTTATCATTGTCTCTGTGGGGCTTTACTCAGTACCTGGTATACTCAGTAAATGCTTGAATTGGTGTTGATAAATCCACACCTAAAATTACCCAGTTTAATATGTATTAGTAAGATTCCTCTGCTTTCATTTTTTAAAAAAACACCTGTAAATTAGCAAAGACAGAGGACTTACTAGAACATGTGTATGTCTTTCTGGGACTAACTACTTCATTCAGTTATTCCGTAAATAAGCGTTAGTACCCACGAGAGACATGGTGCTGACGTTAAAGGGAGTGCAGGAAAGTACTGTATTATAAATAAATATTTTCATTGTGTTTGATAGCTAAACCCTCTTTGAAGAGAATTCAAGATAGTGCTGTGTCCTAGAGTTTATGCTTATTTCCTCCTCATATCTAGGAATTGGACTAAAGCTATTTTTTTCACTTAGGGTATAATCCTCTTAGAAGTCAGAAACTGTTTCAATGATGGATATTTGTTTTTAATTGCTCAGAATCATCTGTATTTTCCTGTTAGTTAATATTTCTCTCGAAATTGTATCTCGTGTTTTACTTGTGCGGCTTAAGAAAAACCTAAGTATACCTTTCCTGAAGAACTGTATTATGCTGCCCTCACCAGGCCATTTTTCGTATCTTTTATTAGAGGAATACTATGAAATGGAAATGCTATTATTGCTTCTTCTAGTTTCTTGGAGTGTGTGGGGTTAAAACAATGCGTAAAGAAAGTTGTAACTTGCAAATTGTGATTTTGAATTGAGACATTGCTTTATTAGAATGCTTCAACAATGGTAGATGTGTATTCAGGCAGTTGAAATAATAGACAAAAACAAGTATTTTTTCATTTTGATTTTTCAAAAACTTTTTTTTTTAAGTGTAGTTAAGGTGGCTTAAAAATGAAGGAAATCCTCCCAGAAAGCCTTTGTCCAAGTGATGTGATATCCATAGGGAAGTTTATTATTTGCAAACTATGTAGTGTTTTTTGAAAGGATGGCATTGAAAAAGTTATCCAGCCCAGGGAAAGAACAATTAATTTGCTACTGGCGTTGTGATACACCAGGACACCTGGCTGTGTTCTACAATTTTTATTAAATATGTAAGTATTATGTGTGTAGGTACTGTAGGAGATAAAAAGCAGAATAAATCATGGTCCTTAACCACCAGGAATTTACAGTCTAGTTTGAGAAACAAGGTACATATGCTTATCAGAAATTAAGTATCAAAGTAAGAAATGTCATACCAGATTGAGTGATTAAATGCCAAATTAATTAATATTCTGTAATTTCTTTAGACCCCCAGAGAGGTTGTTATGATGCCTAGAGGTACTCTGAGGGTGTTGTCAGGTTCTATCCTACCCTCACAACCTACTATTGGGATTTCTTGTATCTTGGTGACCATGCTTAGGTTTCCAAGAGGCACAGCAGTAGTGGGATTCTAGTCAATTGTATTTATCTTTATTACTGGACAATGTCTGCTTGGAGTCATAGAATCTTCAAGGTGGAAGGAACTTCAGGAATCAAATGGCCCACCCTTTCACCGAAGGCAAGCTCGGCCTGGGCAATGGCATCAAGGTGAATTCGATGGTGGCTCTTTGGTGGTGGCATTTAAAAACAAAACAAAAGCACTTATTTTGGTTGGTTTTGTTTTGGGAAGAAATTCTTGGGAATGGGTTGCCTTTTTTCCTCTTCTGTTATCTGCTATAATTTACACTAGCATGTCATAATCTCTTAGACTTACACAGAGATGGGTTGGCAAGGAGGGATTTCACTGTGAGGCCTGTTTATAATTCTGGGCCTACCAGCAGTGTTAGTATCACTGAGAGACAAAAGGCACGTAAAACAAACCAAAAGCCCAAACCATCCACACCAAACAGCCGCGTAAAATAATGCTTAGTGTTTGGCAGTAACTAATTAGGGCTTGTATTCTAGTGTTTCTCTTGAGTCTGCAGTATCAGGTGATTTTGTGTCTGCTTGAATTCCTTCACTGGTGCTCATTCTGGACCTTAGGAACTTATTTCATTGCTGATAGTTCTGTTTCTCAGTCCTTATGTTGAGCCAGCTCTGTGATGTAGCTTCCCACATGTGTCCACTTTGTCAGAAATAGTGCTGGGAAAGGTTATGCTAACTTTGTCTGCTTCTTGTGGCATGACTTCTAGGTCTCTTGCCCTCTTGCTTGCCTTCCTCTTGCTTAACTGGTTCAGGTGTGCCTCTTGCAGTGCATGGTCAGAAACAAATGTGGTCAAAGTATGGTCTGACAAGGCAGAGTAGAGATGTGCAAGGAGAGACGTGAGGACCACAGCGAAGACACTGTGCAGTTACTTCACTCCTACTGCTTTTTTTTTTTTTAAGTTCTTAAACCTGAAAGAGTGGTGAAACTAAGATGGAATCGCTTCCTGAGGGTCACACAGCTAGCGAGTGACAAAGCTGGAATTTAAACAGTCTTCCTAATTCTGAACCTGTGTGCTTTTTATTTTTTATTTATTTTTTGTGTGAGGAAGATCAGCCCTGTGCTAACATCTGCCAATCCTCCTCTGTTGCTGAGGAAGACTGGCCCTGCGCTAACATCCATGCCCATCGTCCTCCACTTTATATGGCATGCCGTCACAGCATGGCTTGCCAAGCGGTGTGTCAGTGCGCGCCCGGATCCAAACCTGCGAACCCGGGGCCACGGCAGCGGAGCGTGAGCACTTAACCGCTTGCGCCACCGGGCCGGCCCCTGTGTGCTTTTTATTACTACTCACTTCTAAAGGGTCTACTCCTGATGCAACCTGATTGTATTGACTGTTCTTGTAGCTGCGTTCAAGCTGTCTCTTGAAACTTGGGGTCAACTAAAGTCCCTAGATGTAAATATAATAAGTTGGCCAAGACAGGTCACCTGGAAGGTAATTTAATGTAGTGTTTTAAAATTTAAATCTGATTCTAACACTTCCTTCTTTCAGATCCTTCAGTGGTTTCTTACTGCTTTAAGATAACTTGGCTTACAAGGCCCTGCAGAATCTGTTCCCTAGCTCTCCAGCCCCATCTCCAAGTTTGCCCTGGTTCTCTTCACTCTTGGTCATATGCTCTATTGTGCTCTTGGCCAAAAAGTGCCAATAGGCCATGCTACTCATAGGCCAGCTAATTTGTTTGTTGACTTTAATTTTCACTTTGTTATTTGGGATTCTAGAGAACAGTTTTTACCATCAGAGATGTCAAAAAGTGATAGTGGTGTAGGTGTTGCAAAAATGCTAAGGAAGTTCAAGTGCAGGTATTAGGAAGTTGAGCTCCTTGAAGCAGCTGGTTGAGGAAACAAGGTTAAGGTCAGCAGCTGTGAAGGTCAGCAGCTGTGAGGTGGTGATTCGTGGAACACATAATTTGACATGATGAGGAGCATGATCACCCTAAGTGCAACAATGAAATGAATGAGAGCATGGCAAAATAGGATTTACACTCAAACCTAAATTCCAAGGATGTGCCCGAGGTTTAGGAGCTACCTTCCCAGCTTGAGATCTCTAGGTAGATACTTTATTAAGCTGTAAAACTGTATCAGTATATGCATCTCTGATTTCAAACTGACCCCAAAGAACTACTGAAGGTATAGACACCTTTATCTTGTGTTTAGAGTGTGAGAGTGAAAACATCCCCACTGGGGATGGGACAGTGAACACCTGTATTCAAACAGTGACACTGTTTCAAATGAATAACCTATTATTAGCTGGGAATACTTTTATAGATACTTTGAAGCAGCATGATTATACTGTTGTAGTGATTACAATGTAACTATCATTGACTTGTTTTTTTTTAAGTGTTAATCTCTTCATTTGTGCAGTTAGAAATTATCTTTTGGTACAAGTGGTTTAGCTCAAATTTGGGTTATGTGGCGCTCAAACAGCTTCAAAGCTTGCAGAAAGTAGTCTTGTAGTTGAGCAAAAGTTCAAACTTGACTTAGATTAAGTTAAACCTACTAACAGTTGAAATTAGGTTAATTATAGTTATAAATTGACTTCCTACCATGTTCTTGTATTTTGTTGTAGACTGCATTCGTAGGGCACTTTAGGATCTTGGTAATTATAAACTGTTTCCACCAAGATGTTCTGTTCTTTCTTTACATTTAATTTGTGACATAGAAGGCTCACTTGCAGGTAATCTCTGAATAGAACCTTTCACATTTCAATTTGGGGCAGCCTTCTTCAAGGCTCCTTAGGTAAATATTTTTCTGTATATTGTAAGGGAAGAGGGAGAATCCCCCTCTGCCCTTTCCCTTAAGGTTCTTATGGCTGGCCAAATAATTAACAAGACAGGTTAGCAGGAGAAAATAATACCACGTTTAATAACATGTATACATGGGAGAAACCAGGGACACTGCATTTCTCAACACAATAGCAGAAATTCTCGTCTTAAGTACCATCTTCAGTTAAAGACAAAGGAGCATGTTGGGCGTGGGGGGTGTCAGTTACAGGAGATTACCATTAAAGCACAGTAAACAAGAGTAAGGTTATTATGCAGATTTAAGGCCTCACCTTCCACATTGATAAGTTTCTAGAAATGAGGTCATCCCCCCTCTTCCTGATATAGAGAGGGAGATACCTTTACAAATGGAGATTTCCCTTATAAATGTAAATGTTTGTCTGGCAACTCCTGCAGGGCCATCCAGAGAATGTGGCCAGAGAGACAGAACTTCCGATAAGATGGGCTTGTAGGTGCCTTTTCTATTGTAGCATCTATTTTACATTATGTTACAGCCATCAGATAGAAGATCTGTTCCAGGAAGGAGTTACTATGTCAAATTCTTTAGGCAGTTAGTGGGGGAGGTCAAATGTCCGTCAGAAAAAACAATCAAGGTAAAGAGATATATTTCAGGGTGGCCAAATCTTGATCTCCCACAATATCATTCAGATCATTGGGCGACTTCGTGCTGTTCTACCTACCATCTCTAGATAACTGTGTGACACTGTTGGATACAGCGGTGTCCCCTACAAGTCAACCACATTTACACCCTGGAAATAGGCGCTTTTCCCTTACTCTCTACCAGCTGTACGTAGGTGCATATTTGAGGAGTTGTGGCCTGCCAAAGTTAAATCTTCATAACCCTGCTCAAGAGAAGGAGACCAATAAAGGACCAAAGAATTAAAAAAATGAACCCTGACAGAAGTCAGTGATGGGAGGGTGGGGTGGTGGTGATTCTACTCACTTTATAGGAACAGGGTTATCTACAAAAAATAAGACCCTTATCACTTCCCTAATCTGCAGTTACTTAGAGGAAATGCAGATTGCTGCTACCTCCCATCCCCTTATCTACAAAAAATAAGACCCTTATCACTTCCCTAATCTGCAGTTACTTAGAGGAAATGCAGATTGCTGCTACCTCCCATCCCCCAGTTTCCAAATTAGGTCTGAGGTAGGGTTTCAAAATTTGCATTTCTAGCAAATTCCCAGGTGCTGCTGCTGCTGGTCCAGGTCCTCTTAGAAACTACTGAGTCATATTTTAATACTTTGTTTTTGGAAACAGCTAGTTAGGTACACATGTAATCCTTTAAGGCAAAGGAACAAAAGTCTGCTAAACAAAGGACATAAAGTGATTTCCCTTTGCCTCTACTTTTGCAGCAGATTTTTCTTGTATTTTCACATGTGGCTTTTAAAGAATTAAAATGGTTTCTTGAAGAAGTGAAACACATACAGTAGTCTGACCTGTTCTGATCGACGTTGTTTCTTGCTTCATCTGTGATTTTTTTACAGATAGAGCTGCCATTATGGCTAAAGTTAGCGGAAAACAAGTGTTGGATTCCCAAGGGGAAGGGGAGGGAAATCCCAACTCACCAGGTCTCGGGATGACGCGGGCCCACAGACACAGAAGACCGAACTTGATGCAAACGCAAGAGGTTTATTGAACGGAGCTCCGGGTCGACTCGTGTCTCTCGCAGGAGACAGAGGGGTCGACCCCGAGCCTTAGGGGGCAAGTTCTTTTATAGGATTTGGGAGCATAAAGCGGGAAAAGGTTGGCGCGGTTTTACATGATTGGTTAATTCAAAACATTCAGACAGTTACATTTTATGGCGCGAATTGCTACGGCGCGAAACAGCTATCAAGGTGCACACACATGTCCCCATCTGGCCCCCCTCCACCCCGACCCTCCCAAACTTATCCCTCTGTAGCACTCCCTTGTTCTCAATTTTCTCTGAACAGTTTAGGGTGAGTCTTCCGCGAACAGAGTCAGTTGGGATCGATAGACTCTATTCATAGAAGACTCGCCCCAACTGCCCCTTAAGGTGTTAACATTTTAAATTTTTAACATAATTTACATCCTTCACAAGAAGTTACTGCTCTAGGACTGTAAAATGAGAACAGTGGTCAGACTTAACCTGCAGAGGCAAGGTTAATGATGACCTCAAAGTCGACGTCTAAATTAGTGCTTGTATCTATAGGCAGCCTTCCTGTGCTATCGTAATGGGTAATTTTATGGTCATACGGTCTGGTTCTACTTTCTTTGTGTTCATTTCACATGTTTGTGTAGAATATAATAGTAGAATATATTACTAGTATACAGTACTGGTATACTACTGGTAGAATATATTGGTCATGAATTCTTTGAACACTGGCTTTAGTCTTTTTTAATCTAACTTTATGGTTCTTTGTCTCACAGGTATTTCATGCATGGGGTTTGTAAGGAAGGAGATAACTGTCGCTACTCGCATGACCTCTCTGACAGTCCCTATGGAGTAGTGTGCAAGTATTTTCAGCGAGGGTACTGTATTTATGGAGACCGCTGCAGGTAAGAATTTGTTTATAAGTCAGCTTTGTTCAGGGATGGATTGGGAGAAAAAAATGAGAGCAAAATACGTAATTCTAATAGCTTTATAAACAATAGATTTAAAATAATGCTTTGTAAAGTACTCCTTAGGAATGTTGGTACACTGACAGAAATCTCTCCCTTGGAGAGAAGTATTATTACATATTTAAAACATGAGTTTGGGGGCCAGCCCGGTGGGGCAAGTGGTTAGGTGCGCG